>NC_054499.1:9120337-9420337 GCF_017639515.1 Carcharodon carcharias | reverse complement strand
ATTGGCGATGTTGGTCAGTGACGCGCTTTAGAAATCCTGCTATTTATTGACAGGAAATGTAGCAAACAGCCTTATCACTAACTGGTCTATAAAACTTGAGAAGTCCCATCCAGGGGCCCTCACTTAACCCATCCCGTTAGCTCTGGGAGGAGAGGATGTGCACGGGAAAATGCGCCAAGTGTATTGGGGCTTCCTTGTACCCCCTTGCTTTCTGCTGCGTTATAGCCAACATCCTACTTTTCTTCCCCAACTTCGAAGTGGAATATGTGGAGGACACCAACAAATTGACACCAGAGGTCCTGTATCTAGGCGGGATTCTTGGAGGCGGAATCATGGTGAGAATTCCTTTTAGCTTCCAAAGGGGTTTTTTTTTTAACTGCACCAACCCTCTCCCTTTCCCCCTTTAAAGTTATTATCTATTAACGGATGCCTCCTGTTAATCTTAAATAATCTTCTGGCAGTCGGTAAATGTAACGTTGTGGAAATGTCGTCCATTAAAGCAGTGCCATAACCCTAAAGGGAGTGCGCCAGCGAGCAAGATAAATTGGGTGAGCTGCCTTTGTCAGGGCTTTGAGAGAGAGAGAGGTTGCCAACCCACCAGGGTTCCCCTGGAGTTTCAGAAATTAAAAGGCTGATCTCCAGGATATCGCAGTGAGTAAACCCAGGAGAAAAATCACGTGGCATTTACGTGGATTTTTTAAACTTCATTTTCATTTAGCACTTTTATTTATCCATTTGTTTTGGGGTGGAGGGTAGTAAAAAGGCTATTTGGCCGAGTGAGACGGTTGGAGGCAGAAGGACGTGTGTAACTTCCAGTCATCACTGGAATTGGCAACCCAAGTTTGGGGGCATTTATGCTTGTGGTAGCCGGGAGTTAGAGGTGGAGGGAGGGTAGGTCGGAAAATGAGTGGAGAAAGAATTGTATTTTCGAGTGGAGAGAAAATTTTGTAAGAACTCCCACGAACATGAGATGTGCTTGAGGAATGAACAGAAAGTTTTATTTCAAAATTCCAAAGAGGAAATGAGACCTTAATGTGCTCACTGATCTGCATCGACTCCCAGCCGACAATGCCTCGATGTTAAAGTCCTCATACTTTGTTTCGAAATCCCCCAGTGGCTTCACCCCTCCCCACCTCTGTAACCTCCTCCAACCCCTACAGCCCTCCGGGATCTCTGCGCTCCTTAATTCTGGCTTCTTGCACATCGCCGATTTTAATTGTTCCACCATTGGCGGCCGTGCCTTCAGCTGCCTGGGCCCCAAGCTCTGTAAATCCCTCCATACATCTCTCCCCCTCCCTACCTCACTTTCCTCTGTTAAGACACTCCTTAAAACCCTATCTCTTTGACCAAGCTTTTGGTCATCTGAGCTACATCCCCTTATATGGCCCAATGTCATTTTTTTGCTTTATAATGCTCCTGTGAAGTGCCTTGGGATATTTTATTATATGAAGGGCACTATCTAAATATTTGTTGTTGACAGCCATTAAGTGTCTACTTACTGTTATGGCGCAGCTGATGGTAAATGCTGAGTTGTTCAAATCCCACAGAGAAAATTGAAACAACTGCCACAACTTGTTTAGCAATTTGTATAAATTTCAAGGTATGTGCCTTGAATTCATAAGTAATAAGACCACCAAGTCTTATAGGTTTTTTTTACAAAATTAAATTAAACATTTATTAACAAGAAAAATGATTTTTAAGCACATATACATGTCTACAAATTACTATTATAATAACTTCTAAATCCCCTGCTTGATCTAACTCCCAGTTACACTTTCATTAAGATAACAGTAAGACTCATAGATTTTAAAAGACTCAGGTAGAGAAACATAGTACCCTGACAATCCAATTCAAAGTGAGTTTTCTTAACTTCAACACCTTATAGACAGCAGCTTGAGGCATAGATGCTGAAGGCTTTTCATACTTGTTAGATCTTAAAATGTCTGCCTTTACACACAATCTTCTTTCCTTCATACATATTTTCCCCTTTGAATGCAAATTCCCATTGTTTCACTATGTCTTTGGACTTTACCTTTCTGATAATAAAAAATTTCGCATAGTACTAAGTTTTACAGTAATCTTTGGGAAAAATAAACACTGTTTCTAAACTTCACCTGGCTAGGTGACATATTTCACTCCCTCTTTTGAAAACAATCTAGTCTTGTTTATTTAAAAATGAAAATGTTTACCTACTTAACATTTCAAACCTAGCTCATCTTCTACCATATCAAGTCCTTCAGACCAATTGTCTTTAATCCAAATAAGTCCCTCACACACATATACACACACACACACACACACACACACGTATAGACACAGATACCACTATTTTACAATATATTCCAATAAAAATTATTATATATTCCTTACATTAATTTGACTGATGCCTGTGTCAGGTGATCTGCCACGTCTGGGGAATGATATAATATTTCTACGTGAATAAGTTAAATAAAGTAACTGAGTGACCCCTAGCCATTCACACGCAGAGCATCATGTACATGCACATTCACTCAAATTGGACACCTAGGAGTGTGGCTGGAGGGCGAATGGCTTTAGGGAGCTGAAGAGAAGATTCATGAGAAAATTGCATGCTTGTTGGGTCAAGAGATTATTTTCATACAGATGTGCGTGCCCTACCCCTCAAATACACTCCTGTGGAAGCTTGTTCATTCTTTATCGCAAAGGGGATGGAGTTCTTTTTCATTCTTTCACAGGACATGGTCGTCGCTGGCTAGGCCAGCATTTTTATTGCCCATCCCTAATTGCCCTTGAGAAGGTGGAGTGAGCTGCCTTCTTGAGCCACCGCAGTCCATGTTGTGTTGGTACACCGATAGTGGGAAGGCGTTCCAGGATTTTGACCTAGCGACAGTGAAGGTATAAAAGTAGGGAAGTCTTGTTACAACTGTACAAGGCATTGGTGAGACCACACCTAGAAACTTGTATACAGTTTTGAGATCTCCTTATTTATGGAGGCAGTTCAGAAAAAGGTTCACTAGGTTGATTCCTAGGGTTGTCTTATGAGGAAAGGTTGAACAGGTTGGGCCTATACTCATTGGAGTTTCGAAGAATGAGAGGTGATCTTCTTGAAACATAAGATCCTGAAGGGACTTGACAGTGAAGACTCATGAGGGAGTCTAGAACTAGGGAGCACATTTTCAAAATCAGGGATCTCCCATTAAGACAGAGCTGAAGAGGATTTTTTTTCTCACAGAGGGTTGTTAATCTTTGGAGCAGTGGAGGCTGGGTCATCAAGGCTGAGTTAGACAGATTTTTTAATCTGTAAAGGGGTCAAGGGTTATGATGGGGGGGAGGCAGGAAAGTGGAGTTAAGGCCACTATCAGATCTAGAGTTGCCAACTCTGGTTGGATGTATTCCTGGAGATTTCATTACATGATCCCTTGTCACCAACTACCCCACCTGCTCAAATAGCCTAGCCAGGATTATACAGATCAGGCACTAGGATCAATAAATTATTATCAGCCAGTGAATAGACAGCGTTTTGGTGGCAATTACTCAAACTATAACAAATATTCTCTGTTCTTTTAGCTAAATTGAAGATTTAGCATCCACCCTGAGAAGCCGCCCTCAGAACACGTTTCAATAAGATCACCTCTCATTCTGCTAAAGTCCAATGAGTATAGATCCAACCTGTTCGGCCTTTCCTCTTAAGACAATCTCTTCATCTCCGGAAACAACCTAGCGAACCTTCTTTGAACCAGGAACCAGGAGGCTGCTGTTAACTTTATTAGTCAATTGGAGATTTGGTGGAATTCCAAGATAAATGCCAACAAAGAGTTTTGGATTAACTTTTGATTACTGTTAGGTAATTAGTGCTTTGCATTGTCCTCATCAAGCTTATTTAGCATATTAGCAGAGGAAAATCCTTGCCCAGCCTCCACCCTGTTAACATCATCAGGCAGCCTTGACCCATAGGGTCATTACAACACAGAGGGAGGCCATATTGATCCACTCAAAATTGTCCCCACCAGCAGTGACTGACCTGTAGCCACTGATACTTCACCCAAGTGTTAAACAGCTCGAAACATGCTCTCCAGGTGCAGCCAAAGGTTAGAAAAGCAGAATCTTTGCCTTGGACTATCAGGGCCTCTCACAGTTAAAACTGAGCAGGAACAAAGGTTGTCCACGGACGCCATTACACATCTGAAATTTGAGTGATCGCTGGACGAAAGATGTTTTTCTGATATTAAGGGGAACAAGTAGTGTAGATAAGGAGGAACTGGACGTCGAAGGCTGGGGACATTGAAATCACAGCTTTTGGGAGTGAAATGAGGAAACTCTTCTACACATAAAATACAAGTTTCTTCCACATATGGCAATTGGTGTTGGATCAGTTGAGAATAGGTTAGCAGGCAGGAAGCAGAAGTGGGAAGAAATGGATCTTTTTCAGAGTGGCAGGTGGTGACTAGTGGGGTTCCGCAGGGATCAGTGCTTGGGCCCCAGCTATTCACAATGTATATCAGTGATTTGGATGAGGGAACCAAATGTAATATTTCCAAGTTTGCTGACAACACAAAACTTGGTGGGAATGGGAGCGATGAGGAGGGTGTTAAAACGTTTCAAGGCAATTTAGACAGGTTGAGTGAGTGGGCAAATACATGGCAGACGCAGTATAACATGGATAAGTGTGAAGTTATCCACTTTGGTAGGAAAAACAGGATGGCAGAGTATTATTTTAACGGTGATAAATTGGGAAATGTTGACGTACAAAGGGACCTGGGTGTCCTCGTACACCAATCACTGAAAGCAAGCATGCAGGTGCAGCAAGCAGTTATGGCAGCAAATGGTATGTTGGCCTTCATTGTGAGAGGACTTGAGTACAGAAGCAAGGATGTCTTACTGCAGCTGTACAGGGCCTTGGAGAGACCAGACCTTGAGTATTGTGTGCAGGTTTGGTCTCCTTACCTAAGAAAGGATATACTTGCCATGGAGGGAGTTCAGTGAAGGTTCACCAGACTGATTCCTGGGATGGCAGGATTGTCGTATGAGGAGAGATTGGGCTGACTAGGCTTGTATTCACTGGAGTTTAGAAGAATGAGAGGGGATTTCATTAAAATATATAAAATTCTGACAAGAATGGACAGACTGGGTGCAGGGATAATGTTTCCTCTGGCTGGGGAGTTGGGGGGTGGGGGCGGTGGTCTAGAATAAGGGGTCACAGTCTCAGGATACAGGGTAAACCATTTAGGACCGAGATGAGGAGAAACTTCTTCACTCAGAAAGTGGTGAATCTGTGGAATTCTCTATCACAGGAGGCTGTGGAGGCCAAGTCACTGAATATATTTAAGAAGGAAATAGATAGATTTCCAGACTCTAAAGGTGTTAAGGGGTATGGGGAGAGAGCGGAGTTGAGGTAAAGGATCAGCCATGATCACATTGAATGGCGGAGCAGGATTGAAAGGCCAAATGACCCACTCCTGCTCCTATTTTCTATGCTTCTATGTTAATTTCAAAATTGAGATTGATAGATTTGTTAACCATAGATTTTAAGGGATATGGGGCAAAGGTGGAAATGTGTAATTAGGTTACAAATCAGTTGTGATCTGATAGAACCGGCTCGAGGGGCTGAGCGGCCTCCTCCTGTTTCTATGTTCATAGAGAAGCTGAGATTGTCCTTCTTAAGGAAGCAAGGAAGGTTAAGGGGAGATTTAATAGTGGCGTTCAAAATCATGACCAGTTTTGATAGAGCAAATAAGGAGAAACTCTTCCTCACTGCCAGGAGGGTCGGTAACCAAAGGGACACAGATTTAAGATAATTGGCAAAAGAACCAGAGTGGGAGACGAAGAGTTGCCTTTTTTTACGCAGCGAGTTGTTGCGATCTGGAACCCGCTGCTTGAGAGGGAGGTGGAAGCAGATTCAATGGGAAATTTCAAAAGGGGGATTTAGTAAATACTTGAAAAGGATGTGTTTGTAAGGCAATAAGGGAAAAGGCAGGGAGAGTGGGATGAATTGGATAGCTCTTACAGATAGCCAGCACAGGCTCCGTGGGCTGAATGGCCCTCCTGCTGTGCTGCACGATTCCATGACACTCATCTAGCAAAAAGCTTATGAAAAATATTGGTCCCACGATTGCGCGTGACAAGCAAGATTTTTTTAGTTCATCTGTGCTAAAATATTAACATTCTTATCATAAAAAAACAAATCAGTCAGTCATTGACAGCAGTAACTGCTGGTATGCAGATTTGACCCTAAGATAGCAAACTTTTGATAAACAAGTGTGTATCTTTTCACAGTTCCTTACTCACTCCAGTGGTATTTTCACCAGGAAGAGGGAAGTATTCTTATGAATAGTGTTTTGCGGCTTTTCCCAGCTATCAAGGCAGATGATGTTGTTGCAAAGATGATAATAATTACAAGCTGGAGGAGGCCTCAAACCTGTTCCACAATCCAATACGATCATGGCTGACTTTCTGCTCCAACTCCACTTTCTCGCACTAGCTCTATATTCCACACTTCTCTTCGTGTCCAAACAAAACTATCGATTTCTTGGTCCAGCAGTTCACTGGAGTTGAAGACTAACAGCAGTCGAGATACCATCTCTTCATGGTCAACATTAACATGGACCAGTTCATGTCTTAACAAAGTCTGAGCCAGTTGTCTCCAAAAATCACATGATTGTTGCTGACAATTTATGCCAAACATTCAAAATGTCACTCTAAAATACAGGAACAGAAGCGGTCAAAATTACTCATCAACATGATTTGGCTGCCCCTTAAAAGCCTTCGTCAAGTCTGATAAAATCTGAAATGCTGGAAGCAGTGACAGGCAATCATTAAAATCATAAAATAATAAAGGGATTGCACAACTGTGAACACCTCAACAATCTTGTGGCACAGTGGGTAATGTCCCTGCCTCTAAGCTAAAAGCTCTGGTCCTCTTTATTCCTACCCCAGGCTTTGATGGGCAAGGAAGGCATGTTTTTCATAATGTGGCCAAACAGGTTGACTATCAACCTATAAATTCTTCCAGGATGCCTATAGCAGGCAGTAAGAGTGAAAGAGTCTCATGCTTGATGTGATCCTCAAGCTGTGGTGACCTGTTCCAGGGAAAAAGCTAGCTAGGAAACAACATGTGTGCTTTGTCTGCCTCATGTGTTATTCAACACAGGAAAGCCTCTATGCATAAAAATAACAATATGTTGTAAAATACAGAATAACTGAATAAAACTGAAAGGTATTGTGTATTAAAGTCCGTAGATCATATGTTTTCAGGTTGAGTTTGTCAAATCCTCAATCATTTACATTCTATTCATAAGCTTTATAAAGTAGAGGATTGGGCTAGCTCGTAATCTATTCGTTCCATATCTTATTTTCTCCTCACTCCCATCGCACGCTTACTTTCATGTGGAGAGAGAAACAGAGTTAACATGCCAGGCCAATGACTTTTTCTCCAGAACTGAGGAAAAGTTAAAGATGGTTCAATTGAGGCATTCAAAAGCGAATTAAACTTACGTGAAAAGGAAGAGTGTGCGGGGTTACGGGGAGAAAGCGTGGAAATGGCACTAGGTGAATCCTTTAAGCGGGTACAAAGGGGAAAAGACAGGAGGAAAGAACAAAAGAGGAGGACTTTGATGGGGTGGAAGGAAGGAATGATTAAATGACAAAGGGGATGATGGCGCAAGGCAAAAACTGGGTGATAGGCTCCCAACTTGGAGACCATTTTGGGGTAAGAAGACCTACAGTATCTCATCCATTTTTCAGTGTTAACAATAAGGGTCAGAAGACTTGGAAGGGGCACTAAAGCATACCAGTTGCATTCCAGATAACCTGGGGCTAGAGGATAGAGTTGGACCCTAATCTTTAAAGGCGTTTAAGCTTTTATTTCCAGAGATGGGCGTTACAAGCATGGTCCTCCAAACCCAACAATCATAGTTTCCATCTGCTCCTACGAATAAGTGAATCTCCATTGGATGATCACCACCTAAATACAATAAAACACTTGGTGAATATCCAGTTAACAGAGCAGGGCCCAAATCTACCCTAACCCTAAAGTCCAACATGTGTATACCTGTAGGCTAGCAATGAAAGAGGGCTCTTGTTGGCAAGATCCACCCTGCAAAGGAGATGCTCTTGCGCGAGAAGTTTTAGTTATGAGACTGGAGCCGATAGGAACAGATACGGTGAAGTAAGTGGAGATCCGATATGAGTATGCGAGATTATAAAGAATTTTACTAAGATAAACAAGACACCAGTGTGGATCATGAAATTAAAAACAGAAAATGCTGGAAAAACTCAGCAGGTCTGGCAGCATCTGTAGAGAGAGAAACAGAGTTAACGTTTTGAGTCCGTATGACTCTAGAGTCACATGGACTAGAAACGTTGTGGAGAGAGAAACAGGGTTAACTTTTCAAGTCTGATTGACTCTAGAATCATATGGACTCGGAACGTTAAGTCTGGTTCTCTTTCCACAGATGATGCCAGACCTGCTGAGTTTTTCTAGCATTTTCTGTTTTATTTCAGATTTCCAGCATCCGCAGTATTTTGCTTTTATACCAGTGTGGACCAGATGAATCAAATCTTTGCTCCTCATCCTATGTAAAACAGAGAGAGGCTAAGGAGATTATTTTTCCACAGAGGGTTGTTGGGAATATCCCACAGAAACAAGGGAGAAGTGGAAAGTGAAAGGGAAATATGTTTAAAAAGGAAAACATAATGGAAAGGACGTGGAAAATATAGATATGTACTCCGCAAACGAAAGATACAAGCCTTGCACCATTTTTTAATTATCCGGGAGCTTGGGGAGCCTATAATTCTCTATTGCTTTCTCCCCAGAAACACCTTGGCCAATCAGCGTTGACTTTTCAACCAATCAGCACCTTTTTCTCCTGAAGTATAAATTGTGGTGATCATTTGAAATTTGGAATTCTTGCATTTGTCCTGATGAGGTGATGGCATGGTGGTATTGTTACTAGACTAGTAACCCAGAAACCCAGGGTAATGCTCTGAGGACCTGGGTTCAAATCCCACCATGGCAGATGGTGGAATTTTAATTCAATGAAAACCTGGAATTAAAAAGTCTAATAGTGACCATGAAACCATTGTAAAAGCCCATCTTTAGGGAAGGAAATCAACCCTCCTTACCTACATGTGACTCCAGATCCACAGCAATGCAATTGGCTCTTAAATGACCTCCCAACAAGGGGCAATTGGAGATGGACAATAAATGCTGACATAGTCAGTGAATTAAAAAAAGCTTCAGCAACATATCTCTCCTTTCATCGAGGCTCAAGGTGTGGGAAATGTTTTAGGGAGCCATCACAGATATGATGAGGTCAAACTGCTCCATTTGTGATTCTTTAGGCATTGTTT
Organism: Carcharodon carcharias; assembly: GCF_017639515.1. Lineage (NCBI taxonomy): Eukaryota > Metazoa > Chordata > Chondrichthyes > Lamniformes > Lamnidae > Carcharodon > Carcharodon carcharias. The sequence continues at coordinate 9,411,010 of NC_054499.1, read as the reverse complement.
TCTTAAAGACAATCTTGAGTATTTTAATTGCCTTTTCTTAATCATTACTTCCAACAGATCTTGTTTCCAGCGATACACATCCATGCGACTGGTAATGGAGGCTGCTGTACCAATAGATGTGGGGTGAGTTTCTGTGATTCCGGATTCTGTTTGTTGGAATACCGTGCGCAGTTCTGGTCACCTGATTATAAAAAGGATATAGGTGCACTGGAGAAGGTGGGGGAGAAAAAGGGATTCCCAAGGATAATACCAGAACTGAGAAGAGATACTTATCAGGAGAGACTGAACAGGCTGGAGTTTTTTTCTCTGGCTGATGGAGTGACCTGATAGAGGGCTTTAAAACTATGAATGGGTTCAACAGGGTAGATGTAGAGAAGATGTTTCTACTTATGGAGGAGACCAGAACCAGGAGTCTATGAATATAAGATCGTCACTAATAAATCAAATCAGGAATTCAGGAGAAACTTCTTTGCCCAGAGAGGATGCTGTAAGTTTTTTTTCGATATACCTTCTCTAGGACTTTTTACTTTGTTCTGAGTCCCAGCCAGACTGGGACAGAATTCTAATAAAATAATTTAAGATAAGGCAACTTAATCAGCTAAATCCTTAGATCTTTAAGGTTCCAATGAGACTTAGGCCCACAGGGTAAACCCAGATAGTGAACTCAAAGGAGTTTATTTAAAGAGAAGTATAAATTAGTACAAAGTACAGTGTGCTAAGAATTACACAACCAATTTAAGATTGTTAGCTGGGGTCACAACGTAGTTCACGTATACTTGTTGGAAGCTACATATATTCATATGCAGGGACCTCTCCTCTGCAGGCAAAAGGAACATGTCTAGGCATTGCACCTTTTCTGATTAAACAAAAGCGTGGGGGCCAATAGTTCCCTGGTGCATTTGCCATGGCAACATCTGAACCAATCAGAGCCAACCTGCCAACTAATCATACAGTATAAATTGTTGTTCTGTTTGAAACTTGGCATTCTTGCATCTGTTCTGATGAGTGCAAGACAAAAACTTCATCAGCATGTTTCTTTTTCTCAGGAATAGTACAGAGTTATAACACACAATTATCGAGTTTTAGGCCTTCAGTCAGATCAAAATTAATTTACTACTTTCTATATGTATTTTAATAAAATACCTCAAAAATATAAGTATACTTATCACATTCGACAGTCTTTTGTGACTTTCAGTGATTGATCAGGCCCTCAAAATCCCCTTCCTTCGTTCGAACAGGTATCCCTGTCAGACCATGGCTAGCAAAGTTATTGATTAAAAACCGGAGTTTAATATCGCCAACGAAGAAACAAAGTCCCTCCCTCTCCACTTGGTAAAGGAGTTCTTGTTGTTTCATAATTGGCTGACATACTCTTCAGTTTAGCCTAATTGGGTTTTGGCCTATGTATGTAATTAATCGCGATCGTGGACTTTTTAATGCGTTGTTCTTAATCTGATTTTGAACACACCTTTTCTATCATTTGTACAAACTTTAGTTTCGAGGATGGTCACTGTCCTTTTATCTCATTATTGATGCGTTCTTTGCTGCCATTTTGTGTTTGCAGATTCTAACCTAACGTGTGTAAGAAGGCTTTAGATTAATCCTTAACATAAAACACTTTACAAAAAACATTTCTCATATAAATCTGCGTGAGAGTTTGACGCCTGTCCTTAAAATAGAACTAATGATTATTGTAAATCCTTCAAACATATAACTGAAGCTTAAATAATCTGAAATAAAAACAGAAAATGCTGGAAAAACTCAGCAGGTCTGTTGACTGGACAGTTGGAGAGAGAAACAGGATTAATGTTTTGAATATGGTTACTGGTATACGTATCCTTTACTGGCAAAGTACATGTAATTTGCTGAATTTAACAGAAGTTTATATCGTTTTTCAAAATTGCAGTAAATGTTTTAAAAGAAGATATTTGAAGGAGTTTTAATTTCCCAGAGTGGTATTGTTGCTGGACTAGTATTCCAGAGACCCAAGGTAACGCTCTGGGGACCTGGGTTCGAATCCTGCCACAGCAGCTGATGGAATTTAATTCAGTAAAAACCTGGAATTAAAAGATGACCATGAAACCATTGTTGTAAAAACCCACCTGGTTCACTAATGTCCTTCAGGGTTCCTTACCCAGTCTGGCCTACATGTGACACCAGGCCCGCAACAAGGTGGTTGACTCTTAAATGCCCTCTGAACAAGGGCATTTAGGGATGGGCAATAAATGCTGGCCTGGACAGCAATGCCCACATCCCTATGAATGTTGAATGAATGGAGACAAAAACAGTTCGGACCAGTACTCTTCTTTCCCAGTTTTTACTGGTGGTCTATTTTAAGGTATACAAGACCAGTTCGGACCAATACTCTTATTTCCCAGTTTTTATGGGTGTTCCATTATAAGGTATACAAGACCAGTTCAGACTAGTACTCTTATTTCCCAGTTTTTATGGGTGTTCCATTATAAGGTATACAAGACCAGTTCGGACCAGTACTCTTATTTCCCAGTTTTTACAGGTGTTCCATTATAAGGTATACAAGACCAGTTCGGACCAGTGCTCTTATTTCCCAGTTTTTACTGGCGTTCCATTTTAAGGTATACAGGACCAGTTCGGACCAGTACTCTTATTTCCCGGTTTTTACTGTTTTTTCCCCCTCTGGGTTAGCCAAGCCTTTTAAAAGAACTATTGATTTATCTAAAGTCTTCAATTAAAATTAATTGAGCTGAACTATATTAGAGTTGATCTGTTGCAGGCTTGCCTAACGCTTGTCAGTATAACGATATATGAAATGGTTGCTCTCAGGAAACCACATGTTACTTCTAAGATGGCTTCCTTTGGCCCTGTTAGCTTATTCAGTAAGTTTGGTCAAAGAAAGGTTGTCTTTTTTTTACTAAAAATCACCATCTAAGCTCACTTACAATGTGGAACATGATACTACAGGGGGTAGGTGAGATGAATAACACAATACCAGAAATCACAGAATCACAGAATCACACAGTGCAGAAGAGGCCCTTCGGCCCATCGAGTCTGCACCGACACGTGAGAAACGCCTGACCTACCTCCCTAATCCCATTTACCAGCACTTGGCCCATAGCCTCGAATGTTATGACGTGCTCATCCAGGTACTTTTTAAAGGATGTGAGGCTAACCCGCCTCCACCACCCTCCCAGGCAGCGCATTCCAGACCGAAATGTTAGGTTACACCTATCAGGAGAGAACGAACAAGCCGGGGGGCTCTTTTCTCTTCATAGGGAGGTCGAGGAGCAATCTAACAGAGGCATTTAAAATGATGAAAAGTGTTGATACGGTTGAACCAGAGATACCGGGCCGGATTGTTCACACCCCTCCCGCTCCCGCGATCTTCCAGTCCCGTCGCAAGTCAATGGACTCCTGGCTGGGGCGCCGCCTCATCCCACAGCGGGTCCCACCTGTGACAGGGCCGGAAAATCCCAGCCCATGTTTCCTCTTGCGGGGAAGAGCAAAACTAGAGACCACGAATATCAGATAGTCGCTAATAAATCCAATAAGGAATTCAGAAGAAACTTCGGTCCCAGATGTTAATGAGAGTGTGAAACTCGCTACCAAAGAAAGTGGTTGAAGCGAATAGTCCAGATGCATTTAAGGGGATCTGGATAAACACATGAGGAGGAAAGGAATAGAAGAAATGCTGATGGGGTGAGATGAAGGGGAGTTGGGAGGAAGCTTGTGTGGAGCATAAACACCAGTTGGGTTGAATGGGTCAGGCTCTTTCTGTGCTACATAATTCCCTATATATTTTTATTAGTTAAATAACAAAATGCATAAAGTAAATACGTTCTATGTATTAACCATTAGCTGAATCCAAGAGGTGAGGTGAGAGTGATTGCCCTTGACATCAAGGCAGCATTTGACCTAGTGCAGCATCAAGGAGCCCTAGCAAAATTTAAGTTAATGGGAATCGAGGAAAACTCTCTGCTAGTTGGAGTCATTCCTAGCACAAAGGAAGATGGGAAGATGGTTGTAGTTGTTGGAGGTCAATCATCTCAGTTCCATGACGTCACTGCCGGAGTTCCTCAGGGCAGTGTTCTCAGCTCAACTATCTTCAGCTGCTTCATCAATGACCTTCCTTCAAACATAAAGTCAGAAATGGTGATGTTTACTGATGATTACACAATGTTCAGCACCATTCGTGACTCCTCAGATACTGAAATAGTCCATGTCCAAATGCAGCAAGACCAAGACAATGGTCTTGGGCTGATATTATGATATAACCGATAAAGGCTGAGCTGCTCAAATCACAGAGGGAAACGTAAAACAACTGTCATAATCCATTTTTGCAATTTGTATGTTTCAAGATGCAGGCTTTGAATTCAGTAGTAATAAGACCACTAATAAGGGTTTTCTTATATAAAACTAAATTAAACATTTATTAATTTAACAACAAATTAAACACATACACTTGTCTACAAATTACTACCATAATAACTTTTAGACAAATCCCCAAATTAATGACTCCCAGGTAAATCTTCACCAAGGCAACAATAACCTATAGACTTTAAACAGACACCAGGCAAAGCACATTTGACCTTCGAGGTTCCTTGCAATTTGGTTCCTTTACAGACACAGTTGTAGGGCTTACAGTCTGGTAAATGCTTTACAGATACAAACTCCTTTTTGTTTATACCTAGCTTTTCCTTTGAATGTAAATTTTCCATTGTATCACCAGACTTTTAACGTTACATCTCCTAACAATAATATTTTCATCCTGCTAATTTTATTAGTAATATAAACACTTTGCTTGGTGTCTCCCAGCTAGGTGCAAGATTTTACTCCCACTCTTGAAGGCTTTATTCAACAAATGCAAATTTACACTTTACCTTCTATCCTCGATACATTTATCTAATTAACATCTCGAAACTACTATACATCAAAGCACCCAGGCTAATGGTTTTAATCCAATTAAGGCACACACACACACATACACATACATACACCACAAAACTCTATTTTAAAAAATAATTTTCAATAATATTATAGACATTAATCTCTTCATGACAGTTGATATGTGGCAAGTAACATTTGTGCCACACAAGTGCCAGGCAATGACCATCTCCAACAAGAGAGAATCTAACATCTCCCCTTGATATTCAATGGCATTATCATTGCTGAATCACCCATTACCAACACCCTGAAACCAAACTGGACCAGCCATATAAATACTGTGGCTACAAGAGCAGGTCAGAGGCTGGGAATCCTGTGGTGAGTAGCTCACCTCCTAATTCCCCAAAGCCTATCCACCATCTACAAGGCACAAGTCAGGAGTGTGATGGAATACTCCCCACTTGCCTGGATGAGTGTGGCTCCCACCACACTCAAGAAACTCGACACCATCCAGGACAAAGCAGCCTCCTTGATCAGTACCCCATCCACCACCTTAAAAATTCACTCCGTCCACCACTGATGCTCAGTAGCAGCAGCGTGTGTACCATCTACAAGATGCACTGCAGGAATTCACCAAGGGTACTTTGACAGCACCTTCCAAAACCACGACCTCTACCACCTAAAAGGACAAGGGCAGTAGATGCTTGGGAACTCTACCATACAGCTGTTTGTTGAAAGCATGTGGGGTGAATCGAATTGGCTGAAGGCTGGCATTGAAATGCTTGGTGACCTCAGGAGGAGACCAAGGTGGATCAAGTGGTTACAAATGCTTCAGCCTTGTCAATTACTCACAGGATGAAACCGATGAGGACTCCGAAGTTCCCAGCAACATCTCCCTCACCACAGTGGCTCTGACAGTATTGGCCCCCTGACCACCCTCTCTGCCCGTCACCCAGAAAGTGCAGACCATAGATCGTGCCTGTGCATGAGCGTTGTGCAAAAGGAACTTAGCCCTGGAATTTGGGCACAGAATCAGGGCAATCAGCTATATTAGAAATTGTTGCTTGTCGAAAACAAACCTGGCTTCTGTAAAAAGAGTTGCGTTGCAAATTAAAATGTGAACAAAATGATGTACATTTATTCGTAATGTGCACACACAGGTGAGCCTTTGCGCTGAAATCGTCAGTAACCTCTGAATGTTCTAACAAACCTGTATCCTGACAATCTTTCAGATGTTCCTCTCCATAATCTTTGCTGCTTTGGGAGTCGTGGGTTCAGGGTACTGCCTGGCTACTTCATCACTGGGCTTGGTGAATGGACCAATGTGTGTTGATGGAACAGGGAATTGGACGAGACCTTTCCTCACTGACTTTGAAGACTTAGAGGGGAAGTAAGACCCGCAAACATATACATCCTGCCTTTGCCGGGTGGGGATTTCCAGACTCGCATTCCGACACTCCACGGTTGTTGTTTGCACTCAGCATGGTGTATGAGTTGGTGAAGCTCTGTAACCACTTAGTCACAAGGTTGTAGGTACAGTTCTCAGTCCGGGGGAGTGCTGCACTGGTGGAGGATAAGAAGTCAAACCGAGGCCCCCATTGCGCTCTCAGGTGGGCACAATAAGATCCCACAACCATTATTTCGAAGAAGAGCAGTGGATTTCCCACCCCCCGCCCCCCACTATCTATAGTAGGCAGTAAGAGTGGGAGAGTCTCCTGGTCAGCCATGCTTGATGTGACCTTCAAGCTGTGGTGACTGGCTAGTAACCTGTTCCAGGAAAAAGCTAGCTATGGAAACAACATGTGTGCTTTGTCTGCCTTAAGTGTCATTAAACATTCAATATTTATCTCTCATCTAGCAATGCTTACAACCAAATTTGTTCATTATTGCATTCCAGTTTGTAGAAGCTTACTATTGACTGCTGCGCTCCCTCCATTATCTCAACAGTGACTACACTTTAAATGCATTCATGGATTATAAAGCTTTTTGGGGCATTCTGAAGACATGGAAAGCACTGTATACGTGCATGTTTCTTTTATAAGATGATATTTTATCCAGAAACTGAACTGGACCAGCCATATCAATACTGTGGCTACAAAAGCAGGTCAGAGGCTAGGAATCCTGCAACGAGTAACTCACCTCCTGACTCCCCAAAGTCTGTCCACCAACTACAAGGCACAAGTCATGAGTGTGATGGAATAGTCCCCACTTGCTTGGATGAGTGCAGCTCCCACAACACTCAAGAAGCTCAACACCATCCAGGACAAAGCAGGCCCGCTTGATTGACACCACATCCACAAACTTTCACTCCCTCCACCACCAACGCACAGTAGCAGCAGTGTGTACCATCTACAAGATGCACTGGAGGAATTTACCAAGGCTCCTTCGACAACACCTTCCAAACCCACGACCTCTACCATCTAGAAGGACAAGGGCAGGTGATACATGGGAATACCACCACCTGAAAGTTCCCCTCCAAGTCACTTACCATCCTGACTTGGAAATATATCGCCGCTCCTTCACTGTCGCTGGGTCAAAGTCCTGGAACTCCCTTCCTAACAGCGCGGTGGGTGTACCTACACCACATGGACTGCAGCAGTCCAAGAAGGCAGCTCACCACCACCTTCTGAAAGGCAGCTAGGGATGGGCAATAAATGCTGGCCCAGCCAGTGAAGCCCACATCCCATGAATGAATAATTTAAAAAAAATTGATATGACATTATGATATTTTAATAGGAGTGTATATTGATGATTATTAACAGAAATACTCAGCAGGTCAGGCAGCCTTTGTGGTCGATGACCTCCTGTCAGCAGTTCTGGGAGTCCTTAAGGGGAATCTATAAGGAAAGGCCATAAAATATAGCATAGTCACCAATAAATCCAATAGGAGCTTCAGGAGAAACTTCCTTACTAAGGTAAGGCAAGAGTAGTGTGACAGCGGAGACAAAACAGGATAGGTGGGATGAGCAGGGGTAGAATCAGAGAATCACAGAAAGTTAACGGCACAGAAAGAGGCCACTCGGCCCATCGTGTCTTCTCTGGCCAGAAAACGAGCCCCCAGCCTAATCCCAATTTCCAGCATTTGGTCCATAGCCATGCAGGTTACGGCACCTGAGGTGCAGATCCAGAAAACCTTTTAAATGAGTTGAGGGTTTCTGCCTCTACTGGCCTTTCAGGCAGTGAGTTCCAGACCCCCACAACCCTCTGGGTGAAAACATTTTTCCTCATCTCCCCTCGAATCTTTCTACCAATTACTTTAAATCTGTGCTCCCTAGCCACTGACTAAAGTAAACAGGCCCTTCCCATCCACTCTATCCAGGACCCTCGCAATTTTGTACATCTCAACCAAATCTCCCCTCAGCCTCCTCTGTTCCAAGGAGAACAACCCCAGCCTATCCAATCTTTAGGGGCAAGGACTAGCTGAAGAGAGGGAGGCATGATGAGGAGGGAAAAGGGGAAGAGAGAGAAAGAAAGATCAGGAGAAAGCCAAGCCTGGGTCAATGTTGAGGGTCAAAGCCAAGTCAATGGTACGTCTGCATTTATTAAAGCATAGCTAAGCTATTCCACTTTGACAAAAGTGCCCGGGGTGTTGACAATAATTGAACGAATATTCCTTTTCCCTATTTACCTGAATGGAACTTGCTATCACTTGAGGTGAATCACATAGATGTGTTTAAGGGGAAACTAGATAAACTAGAAAGGAATAGAAGGTTATGTTGATAGGGCAAGATAAAGAGGGGATGGGAGGAGGCTTGTGTGGAGCATAAACACCAGCACAAACCTGTTGAGCTAAATATGATGTAACATAATGTATTGTTCTCATTTTCTGTACCCTTTAGACGATCACGTTATTTGCTTTAACTTTTCAATTTCCACTAATTTCCTGCAAGGGAGCATTTCCTAACATTATCTCATGTGTAGTTTCTCCATCAGTGAGGAAAATTATCTCTTCCATTACGAATTGTGGGACAAGTGCCATCGGCCGAAAGATGTGATCCTCTTCAATGTGGTCCTCTTCGCCTTGCTGATAGGCTGCAGCCTCATTGAGCTGGTGCTGTGCCTGCTTCAGATGATCAACGGTCTCTTTGGGTGCATCTGTGGGACTTGTGGGAAAAGGAGAGCGGTGAGTCCTAGATTTTAACATCGGCGTTTCTGCATTGACTGGGGAGCAGTTGCCTATTGGGCTGATGTGGTGTCACTCCAGGTGCACACGTGGTGCCTGGCTGGTTCACACCAGCGTACAGCAGCCTTGCTTCTTGAACAGGTCGGTGGGCACGTGAAGTTGATGAGAGGATGTTTTAAGTTGGACCACACCTGGAGTACTGTGCTTGGTAAAGCGTCTTGTAGTGGAACATGCTGCTGCCACTGTGCGTTGGTGTGAAGAGGAAGAAAGGGTGGGGTGAGATGAAGACGCTCGTGTGGAGCAGAAACACCAGCATGAACCTATTGAGCTAAATACAATGCAACATTGTTCTTGCTCTCTCCTCCTCTTCTCCCTCCTCTCCATGCCTCTCTCCTAAAGATTGGATAGGCTGGGGTTGTTCTCCTTGGAACAGAGGAGGCTGAGGGGAGATTTGATTGAGATGTACAAAATTGTGAGGGGCCTGGATAGAGTGGATGGGAAGGTTCAGCAGAAAGGTTCAGTGACTAGCTGGCTTAGACTTAAAGTGATTTGTAGGAAGATTAGAGGGGAGATGAGGAAACATTTTCCTAAGTTCACTTGGGAAGCATATATTCATCTTGGAGAGAGTGCAGCACAGATTTATCAGAATGATACCTGAATTCCAAGGTTAAATTACGAGGACAGGTTACACAAGCTAGTATCTTTTCCCTAGCAATTTAGAAGATTAAGGGATGAATTAATCAAAGAATTATCAAGAATACTGATAGTTAGAAAATATTTCCACTGGCTGGGGAGTCTAGGTCTAAGGAACTTAGCCTAAAAAATAGAGGCAGACCTTTCAGGAGTGAAATGAGGAAACACTTCTACATGCAAAGGGTGGTAGAAGTTTGGAACTCTCTTCCACAAATGACAATTGATGCTGGATCAATTGTTGATTTTAAAATGGATAGATTTTTTATTATCCAAAGGTTTTAAGGGACATGGTGCAAATGTGGGTATATGGAGTTAGGTCATAGGTCAGCCATGATCTCATTGAATGGCAGTACAGGCTCAGGGGTCTGACTGACCTCTTCCTGTCACAAACAAATCTGGAAAAAAATCTCATTAAGGGCATTGAAAACATTGTGGGGTTTGAACCCTTTCACTTATTAGTTATGACAATATATCTAATAGCCATGATTAATCTAATTGGATAGCAAAGAGCTTGCTCCTTTTCCAATTGGCTGTGGGATGGCATGTGCCTGGAGGATGCGCCAGTGGCGGGCTTGAAGTGGAAAGTCATGTGTTGAAACCTCCGCAACAACACCCAATTCGAGTTGGCAACCTTAAATCGGCATGTGGTTATCCAATCAGCATCAATATGGAGATGATCGTGCCCTTTATTACACAGTTTCATTGAATATGTTCAGTTCTTATGTTCATGGAACACTGCACCCATTTCTGGGGACCGCACTTTAGGAAGGATGTAGAGGCATTAGAGAGAGTGCAGATTCACAAGAATGGTTCCAAGGATGAGGAACTTCAGTTATGTGGATGGAAACATAGGCCCATTCGACTCAACGAGCCTGCTCCGCTATTCAAACAGATCGTAGATGATCATCTACCTCAATGCCATTTTTCCCACTATCTCCATATCCCTTGATGTCATTAGCATCCAGAAATCTATCAATTTCTGTCTTGAACATGTTCAGTGATTGAACTTCCACAGCCCTCTGGGGTAAAGAATTCCAAAGATTCACCACCCTCCGAGTGAAGAAATTCCTCCTCACCTTAGTCGTAAATGGCCTATCCCTTATTCTGAGACTGTGTCCCCTAGTTCTAGACTCACCAGCCAGGGGAAACATCCTGACCACACCTACCCTGTCACGCCCTGTAAGAATTTTGTAAGTTTCAAAGAGATCACATCTCATTCTTTGAAACTCTAGAACATACAGGCCCAGTCTCCTTACTCTCACTTCATAAGACAATCCCACCATCCCAGGGATTAGTTTGGTGAACCTCCGTTCACTCCCTCTGTGACAAGTATATCATTCCTTAGATAAGGAGACCAAAACTGTACACAGTACTCCAGATGCAGTCTCACCAAGGCTCTATACAATTTCAGCAAGACATCTTTACTCCTGGACTCAAATCTCCTTGTGATGAAGACCAACATACCATTTGTCTTCCTAATTGCTTGCTGCAGTCATGAACAAAGACACCCAGGTCCCTTTGGACATCAGCTCTTTCCAACCTCTCACCATTTAAGAAGCATCCTGCCTTTCAGTTTTTTTCTACCAAACTGGATAACTTCACATTTATTCACATTTTATTCCATCTGCCATGTTCTCGCCCATTCACTCAGTCTGTCCAAGTCCCCTTGAAGCCCCCCTTGCATCCTCCTTACAACTTACATTCCAACCTAGTTTTGCATCATCAGCAAATTTGGAAATATCTCATTAGGTGAACAGATTGGAGAAGTTGGGACTGTTTTCCTTGGAGAAGAGAAGGCCAACAGCAGATTTGATAGAGATGTTCAAAATCATGAGGGATTTGGGCACAGTAAATAGGGAGAAGCCGTTCCCATTGGTGGAAGGTTCAAGAACCAGGGGGCACAGATATAAGGTACAAAACAAAAACAGAATTACCTGGAAAAACTCAGCAGGTCTGGCAGCATCGGCGGAGAAGAAAAGAGTTGATGTTTCGAGTCCTCATGACCCTTCAACAGAACTAGGTGAATCCAAGGAGAGGGGTGAAATATAAGCTGGTTTAAGGTGTGTGTTGTGGGGGGGGGCGGTGGGTTGGGTGGGGGGAGAGAAGTGGAGGGGGGTGGTGTGGTTGTAGGGACAAACAAGCAGTGATAGAAGCAGATCATCAAAAGATGTCACAGACAACAGAACAAAAGAACACATAGGTGTTAAAGTTGGTGATATTATCTAAACGAATGTGCTAATTAAGAATGGATGGTAGGGCACTCAAGGTATAGCTCTAGTGGGGGTGGGGGGAGCATAAAAGATTTAAAAATATTTAAAAATAATGGAAATAGGTGGGAAAAGAAAAAATCTATATAATTTATTGGAAAAAACAAAAGGAAGGGGGAAGAAACAGAAAGGAGGTGGGGATGGAGGAGGGAGTTCAAGACCTAAAGTTGTTGAATTCAATATTCAGTTCGGAAGGCTGTAAAGTCCCTAGTCGGAAGATGAGGTGTTGTTCCTCCAGTTTGCGTTGGGCTTCACTGGAACAATGCAGCACAGATTGACAAAGGGAAGCAATGAGGAGAAACTTATTCACACAGGGAGTGGTTAGAATCTGGAGAGCACTGCCTGAGAGTTTGGTGGAGGCAGCTTTTAATTGTGGCTTTCAAAAGAGAATTGTATCATTATGTGAAGAGGATATAAAGTTCAGGGCTAAGTAGGAGTGGGACTAGGTGAATTGTTCTTGCCAGCGTTGATGGGCTGAATGGCCTCATTCTCTGCTGTAACTATTCTACCATTCTAATCTATTTACAGAACCCTGTGTAACACAAGCCGGATCAAAAAAGCAGTGCACTGTTTTGCCACCGATAAAAGTCATGAAGTCAAATCACACAGAACTTCTTGCAAGAAAAATAATTTATCTTCGTCTTAAACATGGTTTCCCAAGCTTTCCTTCACTGCAAGTCCCCTCCTTCCCTGCACAGCCTGTTCTTAATGTATCGTGATTCATATTGTGCAAACTGCCGAAAAATGCTTATAATAATGGAGCAATCCGATAATAAAGCAAGGATCCTGATGTTTGGCTGAGGTCTTGAATTTGCGTGACTTTATTTCACATTCAGGCTGGGGTTTTCCGGCCTTGTCATAGGGGAACCCGCCATGGGAGATTCAACAGCCCAGCCAAAAGTCCATTTTCGGTGGGACCAGAGGGTCCCAGTGACGGGCAGGGATGGAAAGTCCCACCCCCCCCACTTTAGCCTTTGATGAAGGACATTAGTCCTGGCTCAGAATACATAGTCGCTAGCCTCACGTACTCCCAAATCAGGCCCAGCACTAATTGTGTGCGTCAGTTCAAATCCAATTGGGTAAAAATTGGCTGCTGTGTTTCCTACCTTACAACAGCTACTACACTTCGTGAAATAAATGCTTCTTTGGCTGTAATGCCACCAAGGGCAGAATTTTCCCGTTCTCGCTCTTAGGTATGGAGGTGGGACCAGGAGTCAGCGTTGAAGCCACTCCTTGGTGGGTGGTGTGAACTCCTGTCATGATGGGCCTCTCAGCTCACTGCTTATTCATGTGCAGGCAACACAGCGAATCTTGAAGTGGGGCGGGCAGGAAGTCGACACCGCTCCCACTACCTCACGGGTTCAAAGGAACTGGGCACCATATTTAAAGGATGCCCAGGGAGGCATTCATTGTCTGCGTCACAAGATTAAAATAACCAGCAGGTCACAAATGATGAGTGAGAAAACGCACTGTTTCATAACTACAGGGCTCTCAGCTAGTAGATCACCCACGATGAGTGATAAACTGCAGCGTTTAACAAGTATAGACTGTCAAACCGCATAATGGGGCTAATGATGCTCATTGGGTGCAGTCAACCTGTCACAAGGGACCGTGACCATCTCAGTGATCAGCATGGTTAGCCATCCAATATCATTCTGAAATCCGAACACCAAGGCTTATTAAAGGTCTGTCCTTCACTTCAGATTGCTTCAGGGAGATGATGGTGTAGTGGCAATGTCAGTAGACAAGACAAATGCTTTGGGGACATGGTGGGGTTTAAATTCAATTAAGAATATCTGCAATATCAGAACTGCTTTCAGTGATGGTGACTGTGACAACTATCATTGATTGTTGAGTGGTCCACTAATGGCCCCTTAGGGAAGGAAATTGGCCACCCTTACCTGGTCTGGCCTACATGTAATTCTGGCTCCACAGCAGTATTTTTGACTCTTAACTGCCCTCTGAAATGGCCCAAGCAAGCCACTCAGTTCAGGAGCAATTAGGGGTGGGCAACAAATGCTGGCCTTGCCAGTGATGCTCACATCCCGAGAAAAAATGAAGAGATAAAGTAGCTCAGTGGATAGCATTCTTACCTCTGAGTCAGAAGGTTGTGGGTGCAAGTCCCACTCCAAGGACTTGAGCACAAAAAAAAATCCAGGCTGACACTCCCAATGGAGTACTGAAGGAGTGCTGCACTTTCAGCAGTGCCTTCTTTGGGATGGGATGTTAAACTGAGGCCCAAGTGAGTGCTGCACTGTCAGAGGTGCTGCCTTTCTGTTGAGAAGGCTCCATCTACTCTCTCAACTGGATGGGGGAAAAAAAATTCCCAAGCCATTCTTTTGAATAGTTATCCCCAATCCATTAATCAACATCACAAAAACAGATTATCTGGCCCATTAGCATATAGCTGATTTATGGACCTTGTTGTGTATAAAGTGGCTGCTGTGTTTCCTATATTACAAGTTACTACATTTCACAAAAGAAATGCTTCATTGGCTGTAAAGACACTATGGTTGTGAGAATATAATATTGCCAATAAAAGACATACATCAAAGCTTTTCATCTTGCACTTAGCAGGACATTCACAAGGATTCCAAATGTAAAGGGAACAACAATTTATACTTCATGAGAAGAGAGCGCTGATTGGTTGGCAAATGGACTCATTGATTTTTTGCAGCAATACTTAAGTTTTGTACTATCAAATGACTACAAATCTTTCCATGAACCTAATTATGTTTTTTATCTAGTGAATTATCTCATGCAGTATTGAGACATATAAGATTCTGAGGGGGTTTGACAGGCTAAAATGAACATTAGAGCAGGTGGCATTTGAACTTGGGTCCCCAGATCATAATCCTGGTTGCTGAATTACCAGCCCAGTGAAATACCACTACCCCACTGCCTCACTTCCCACCACTGTCAAATTTCAAAATGCTAACATGAAAGCAAAATACTGCAGATGCTAGAAATCTGAAGTAAAAACAGAAAACGCTAAAGAGCGCTGAAGGAGTCATGTGGACTCGAAACGTTAATTCGGTTTCTCTCTCCACAGATGCTGCCAGACCTGCTGAGATTTTCCAGCATGTTATGTTTTTATTCCCCAAAGCTAACCTTTGTTGAAAGTTATGAGGGATTCCCTATGCGTTCCATTACAGTGTTTGTCCATGCTTTCACATACAAAGCCTAAATCAGCTCATTTTGAACATAACCCTGTCCAAAAGATGATAATCATCAACTAAGAATAGTCTGTCACCAGCTAGATCACCAGAGTGAAATGCAACTTAAACCTTGATCATCAGGGGAGTCAGAGGCAGTCAGGTGCAGAGTCAAAGCCACCTTGTTTAATAACATCTACAGTATGGTCAGTTATCCCTTGATTTAATACTGAGACAACAGTAAAATGAAAGACACAATAAGAGGTTCACCCACAACTGGAATACTGTGTCCAACTCTGGGCATTGCACTGAAAATTTTAGAGTGGGTGCAGGAAAGATACACGAGAATAGGTCCGGGGATGAGAGTTATGTGGATAGAATAGAGAAGCTGGGGATATTCTTCTCAGAGAAGAGAGGGTTGAGAGGAGATTTGATAGAGGCTTTCAACATCAATGAGGGGTCCGGACAGAGTAGATAGAGAAAAACTGTTCCCGATGGAGGAAGGATCAAGGACCAGGGGGCACGGATTTAAGGTGATCGGCAAAGGAATCAACAGCAACATGAGGAAAACCTCTTTAATGCAGTGAGTGGTTAAGATCTGGAATGTGCCGCCTGAGGGGGTAGTGGAGGGAGGTTCAACCAGAGTTTTCTAAAGGGAATTTTTTTAATTACTTGGGAAATAAAAATGGCAGGGCTATGGGGAAAGGAAGAGGGAGTGGGACTAGCTGAGTTTCTCTTGGAGAAAGCTGGCATGGACGCAACGGGCAGAATGGCCTCCTTCCATGCTGAAACTGTCTCGTGATTGCATGATCATAAAAAAAGTCTTGCCAGTAGCTCTGCACTTTGCTCAGTAAATGCTGTGGCACAATTACATTTGAAGAGTCCATGGTTACAGTCGAGGTTTTAATAAAGTTAGGTTCACAGTCCATATTGTTGGTCACTTTCCAGTGTTATGGCTGTTCTTTGTGGTGACATGACCATAAAAATAAACTCTCTCTTTTCTTGAGTAGCCATGCCACCTACTGCATTTGGGCAGTTCTACTTTTCTGAGGGATGAGCTGGTTTCACCTCTGGGTTCTGACCAGTCGCCATTTCTTCCTCAAGTTGTTGGTTGGGGGAGGGGGGGTGGTGGTGGTTACTGATTCTGTGCCAGCTGTCTGCCATCCTGTTACGTTCCATCCATTAAAGGCAATGCAAAGACAGGGACCGGCAAAAGCGGCAAAATCCCAGGTACTGTATTTCCTGTACTTTAAAACTTAGCTCACTGAATTATTGCAATAAGGGTTAGGAGCTGGAAGAGGCCATTTGGCCCTGGAGCCTGCTCTGTCGTTCAATACGATATGGTTGACCTTTTACCTCAACTCCACTTTCCCATCCTCACCCCATATTTCTATGTTCCCTCAGTATCCAAAAATATCGATCTCAGTCTTGAATATACTCATCGGCTGAGCACCCACGGCTCTCTGGGGTACAGAATCACAGAAGATTCACAACCCCCTGAGTAATGAAATTTCTCATCTCAGTCCTAAATGGCAGACACTTTATTCTGAGGCTGTGACCCCCTAGTTCTAGACCCTCCAGCCGGGGGAACCCACCTCCCGTTGTCTTCCCTGTCAAACTCTCTGAGAATCTGACGTGTTTTGATGAGATTACCTCTTATCCTTCTAAAGTCCAGAGAGTTTGGGCCTATTCTACCCAATTCCTCCTCTTAGGGCAACCCTCTCATCCCAGGAAACTGTCCAGTGAAGAACGAGGGAATCAAAACATCCTTAAGGGTAAATGTTGAGAAAATGTTTCCCCTGGCTAGACCATCTAAAACATGGGGAGACAGCCATTTAATACTGAGATGAGAAATTTCTTCACCCCAGAGGCTGTGGATGCTCAGTTGTTGAGTCTATCCAAGACTGAGATGGATGGGTGATTCGGCACAAAGTGACATGGGGATCATGTGGGAAGACGGAGCTGAGTAGAAGGTCAGCCATCTTACTGAACAACAGGGCAGGCTCAATGGGCCAAATGGCCTCCCTCTGCTCCTATTTCCTATGCTTTAAAGTTGCTGTCTTCCAAAAAGTGTGCAACAAGCAAGGAGGGTAAGATTATAAACAAAACAAAAATACCTGGAAAAACTCAGCAGGTCTGACAGCATCTGCGGAGAGGAACACAGTTGACGTTTCGAGTCCCAAAAAGTAACAGTAAAGTAAGATTATTCCCACTGAAGTAACCTGGAATTTTCACTCACTCACACACACACACACACACACACATACACACACACACAGTGGGGATGAGGGTCTGGTAATATTGCTGAACTAGCAATCCAGATTTCCAGGCTAATGTTCTGGAAACCTGGCTTCAAATCTCACCACGGCAGCTGGTGGGAATGTAAATTCAGTTAATAAATCTGGAAAGTAAAGCTAGTCTGTGTTGGTGACCATGAAACTACCATTGATTGTTATAAAGCCCTGACTGGTTCACTAATGTCCTTCAGGGAAGGAAATCTGTCATCTTTACTTGGCCTGGCTTACACATGACTCCAGAGCCACAGTGATGTGCTTGACTCTTAACTGCCCTCTGAAATGACCTAGCAAGGCCAGTTGAAGGGTAATTAAGGGTGGGCCACTTGCCAGTGCTGCCCACATCCCATGAAATAGTTTTTTTTTAAAACATAAAGATGAAAAGGAAGGGGGCTATTTTCAGTGCAACCCATAGAAGCAAAACCATTCCAACTCAAAACTCCAGACTGCAAAGTTTCCCAAACTTCTGGGGAGCCGGGCAACAATAGCAAAGTATCAGGGTGCCTAAGCCTGAACTAAAACAAGAAGGTGCTTCAGAAGCTGCTTCGCCAACTCAAAGCTGTTAACATCTGTCTAAAATTGCAGAGCCCTCAACGCTTTCATTCAGCGTCACAAATTACGCCACTCAACTGACCAATCACCAACAATGAGAGTCCAGTTGCCAGGGGCGACGAGTTAAAGAAAATGTTTCATTAAGAAAAGAAATTAACACGCGCGCGTTTTCTTTAGAGGTTAAATGGGTGAGCGATGGTTCCTTATGACTCCCGAGCACCAGTTAGAAAGTGAGTAAGAGAAAAAGTTAACTCCCATTGTGACTAACACCCTTTCCTAAAGACTGACCCTGGTGAGCTTTACGCCTCTCGCACCCCAGAGACGTCCTCAACAAGGTTAAAACCAAAAAGAAAACACCCCGGGCATTCAGTGCAACTCTCAGTCTTCTGGGATTGGCAAGCCTATTTTTTGTTTGGTGTTAGAACCCAGGTTGCAACTCAGGATGGCTTGAGCAGAAGGTGTGGGTCTCAGAATGAATCGGAAACTTCACTGCCGACATCGTCAGTAAGAGCGAGGGACAAGAGGAGGTCATTCAGCCCCTCCAGCCTATCCCCACCATTCAGTTATATCCTGTATCTTAACTCCAACCTGCCTTCCAAAAATCTCAAACTTCCAAAGGTCCAAATACCTCCACAGGTCTTTTGGAGGAAGAGAGTTCCAGATTACTACCACCCTTTGTGTGAAGAAGTCATTTCTGACATCACCCCCTGAACCTTCCAGCTCTAATTTTAAGCTTCTGCCCCCTTGTTCTGATCACCTCCCCCCCGCACCATCCCCCCCACCCCCCCCCCCCCCCCCCCCCACCGCCAACCAGAGGAAATAGTTTCCCTTTCGCTGCCCATTCAAATCCTCTAATCATCACAAACACTTCAATTAGATGCAACAAAAGCTATGGCAATATCCCAACTGCAGTGCTGAAGATTTGTGCTCCAGAACCAGCCATGTCTCTGGCCAAGCTCTCACCCACCCGACAAGATGTCCAATTGCCCAAGTATGTCCTGGTCCATAAAAAGCAGGACAAATCCAATTACTGCTCCATCAGCCTACTCTTAATCATCAGCAAAGTGATGGAAGGTACCATCAACAGTGCCACCAAGCACTAAATCAGTAGCAATGTTCAGTTTAGGTTCTGCCTTCCAGCTCCAAACCTCATCAAAGCCTTGGTCCAAGCATGGACAGAAGAGCTGAACTCCTGAGGTGAGGTGAGAGTGAGTGCCCTTTGACATCGAGGCAGCATTTGACCAAGTGTGGCATCAAGGAACCTCAGCAAAACTGAGGCCAATGCAATGGGAATCAGGGGAAAAATTTTCCACTGAGAGTCAAACCTAGCATAAATGAAGATGGTTGTGCTTGTTGGATTCCAATCATCTTAGTCCCAGAATATCACTGCTGGGTTCCTCAGGGTAATGTCCTAGGCCCAACCGTCTATAGCTGCTTCTTCAATGACCTTCTCTCAATCATAACATCAGAAGTGGTCATGTTCGCTGATGATTGCACAATGTTCAGCACCATTCGCAACTCCTCAGATACTGAAGCAGTCCATGTCCACATGCAGCAAGATCTGGTCAACATTCAGGCTTGGGTTGATGAGTTGCAAGTAACATTGGTTACAAAGATACTAGGCAATGACCATCTCCAACAATAGAGAACCTAATCATCTCCCCTTCATATTCAATGGCATCATCATCACTAAATTCCCCACCATCAACATCCTGGGGTTACCATTGACCAGAAAGTGAACTGGACTAGCCATATAAATACTGTGGCTACAAGAGCAGGTCAGAGGCTGGGAATCCTGCAGCGAGTAACTCACCTCCTGACTCCCCATAGCCAGTCCACCGTCTACAAGGCACAAGTCAGCAGTGTGATGGAATACTCTCCACTTGCCTGGATGAGTGTGGCTCCAACACTCAAAAGTTCAAAATTTGTAGATGACACACAGTTTGGAAGTATTCTGAGCTGTGAGGAGGATAGTGATAGACTTCAAGTGGACATAGACAAGATGCTGAATGGGCAGATATGTGACATGAAATTTAATGCAGGGAAGTGTGAAGTGAACATTTTGGTAGGAAGAACAAGGAGAGACAATATTAACTAAAGGGGACAATTCTAATGGGGCTCCAGGGACAGAGAGACCTGGATGTATCTGTGCACAAATCACTGAAGGTGCCAGGGCAGTTTGAGAAACCATTAATAAAGTCTACAGAAGGAACCCTGGGCTTTATAAATAGAGGCATAGAGTACAAAAGTAGGGAAGTTATGGTGAACCTTTATAAAACACTGGTTCAGCCTCAACTGGACTATTGTGTCCAACTGTGGGTACCACAATTTAGGAAGGATGTGAAGGCTTTAGATGGGGTGCAGAAAAAGATTCACAAGAATGGTTCCAGGCATGCGAGACTTCAGTTATAATGATAAACTGGGAAAATTGGGGTTGATTGCCTTAGGGCAGAGAAGGTTGAGAGGAGATCTGTCCAAAATCATGAAGGGTCTGGACAGAGTAGATAGGGACAAACCGTTTCCATTGGCGGAAGGGTTGAGAAGCAGAGGACTCAGATTTAAGGTGAAAAGCAACAGGACTAATGGCACCATGAGGAAAAACCGCCTTAAGCAGCGTTGGTTGGGATCTGGAATGCACGGCCTGAGAGTGTGATGGAGTTGGCTTTGAAAAGGGAATTGGACCATCACCTAAAGAGAAAAAACTTTCATGGCTACAGTGAAAGAGGCAGGAAGAGGGAATCACTGATTTGCTCTCTCAGAGAGCTGACATGACGCGATGGGCCAAATGGTCTCTTTCTACACTGTAACTAAGACAAAGCAGTGCACTTGATTGGCCCCCCATCCACCACTTTAAACATTCACTCCCTCCACCTGGGCAGAGTGGCAGCTGCATGTACCATCTACAAGGTATACTACAACTGCCCAGTGCTCCTTCAACAGCACCTTCCAAACCCATATAGAAGAACAAGGAGAACAGACACACGGGAACACCACCAGCTGCAAGTTCCTCTCAAGTTGCACAACATCCTGACTTGGAACTTGTTGGCTGTTCCTTCACTGGGGTTGGGTCAAAATCTAGGAACCCTCTCCCTAACAGCTCATGGACTGCAGTGGTTCAAGAAGGCAGTTCACCACCACCATTTCAAGGGCAATTAAGGATGGATAATAAATGTTGGCCCTGCCAACAATGCTCACATCCCAGAACCACAGAATTGTTATGGTGCAGAAGAAGGCCATTCGGCCCATGGTGTCTGCACCGGCTCTCCGAATGAGCATTATGACTTAGTGCCATTCTCCTGCTTTTTTCCCATAACCCTTGCACATTGTTTCTATTCAAAAAATCATCTATTGCCCTCTTCAATGCCACGATTGGACCTGCCTCCACCACACTTCCAGGCAGTGTATTTCAGACTCCAACCACTCGCTGTGTGAAAAAGTTATTCTCGCATCACATTTGCTTCTTTTGCAAATCACTTTAAATCTGTGCCCTCTCATTTTTGATCCTTTTGCGAATGGGAACAATTTCTCTTCATCTACTCTATCCAGCTCCCTCATGATTTTGAACATCTCTATCAAATCTCCCTTTAGCCTTTTCCTCTCCAAGGAGAACAGTCCCGACCTCTCCAATCTATCTTCATAACTGAAGGTTCTCATCCCTGAAATCTTTCTTGTAAACCTCTTCTGCACTCTCTCTAATGCATTAATACCCTTCCTATAGTGTGATGCCTAGAGCTGTACACAATGCTCCAGCTGAGGTCTAACTAGTGCCTTATATAAATTCAGCATAACCTCCCTGCTCTTGTACTCCATGCCCCTATTAATAAAGCCCAGGATACTAAATGCTTTATTAACTGCTCTCTCTACCTGTCCTACCACTTTCAATGATCTATGTACATATACACCCAATCCCTCTGCTCCTGCACCCCCTTCAAAATTTCACCCCTTATTTTATATTGTCTGTCCATGTTCTTCCTGCCAAAATGTATTACCTCACACTTCTCCGCATTGAACTTCATCTGCCACCTATCTGCCCACTTCACCAACTTGTCTATGTCCTTTTGAAGTTCTACACCATCCTCCTCGCAGTTTACAAAGCTTCCAAGTTTCTTATTTTCCGTAAACTTTGAAATTGCCCCCTGCACACCAAGATCTAGATCATTAATATATATCAGGAAAAGCAAGGGTCCCATGACTGACCCCTGGGGAACTCAACCACAAACCTTCCTCCAGCCTGAAAAATATCCATTGACCATTACCCTCTGTTTCCTATTGCTCAGCCAATTCTGTATCCATGTTGCTACTGTCCCTTTTATTCCATGAGCTATAACTTGTCTCACAAGCCTGTTATGTGGCACTGTTTCAGATGCCTTTTGGAAGTCCATGTACACCACATCAACAGCATTACCCTCATCAACCTTCTCTGTGACCTCTTCAAAAAACTCCAGCAAGTTAGTTAAATATGATTTCCCCTTTAGAAATCCATGCGGAGTCTCCCTAATCAACCTGCATTTTTGCACGTGACTACTAAATTTATCCCAAATAATTATTTCTAGAAGCTTCCCCACAATGAAGTTACACTGACTAGTCTGCAATTGCTGGGCTTATCCTTACAACCTTTAAATTAGATCACCTCATAATCTTCTATACAGAAGATCTGGCAAATGGAGGCTGCCATAGGCTCTGTAGAGACTGGGCTATTCAGGTCGGTGGGAGCCCTGTCTCAAGCAAAGAAGCTGATGGTTATCAAGGTTTATGGCACCCTATTCCATTCGGTTATATTCTCGCTGCGTGATGCCCCACGTTGTTTTGCTGAATAGGTCATTAAAATAAAACCATAATTGACCCCTTTGAGAATTGAAGTTCCTTAGATGGCTTGGTTGTCTCTTGTCTCTGAGTCAAATGACTCTGGGTTCCAATCTCATTCTTGATTAATGCACTCAATAGGAACAGGAGGAAGCCATTCAGCCCCTCGAGCCCCTTCTGGCATTCAATGATATCATGGCTGACCTGTGGCCTAACTCCACATATAAGCCTCTGCCTCACACCCCTTCATACCTTAGCAAAGTTATCAAAGAATCCAGCAATCTCAGATTTAAAATGAACCACTGATCTGGAATCTATTGACATTTGCAGAATGTATTCAAGTATTTATCCAGTTCCTTTTTGAAAGTTGCTATTGAATCTGCCTATCAGACCAAGTTCCAAATCCTAAACACATCCTGTGTAAAACTGTTTTTCCTCATGTCGTCTTTGGTTCTTTTGCCAATCGACCCTACCGCCATTGGGAAGTTTTTATTTACTCAACTTAAACCCTTAACGGCTCTATCAAATCTCCTCTCAGCCTTTCTCTCTGTGGAACAACCCCGTTATTCCCAGTCAATCCAGGTAACTGTAATCCCTCATCCCTGTAATCATTCTCATAAATCTCATTTCCACCCTCTCCAAAGCCTCCTTTCTAAAGGTGATGCCCACCGGGGGCACAAGCTAGTCTTTTGTATGGATTTAGCATTTAATGGCTTAATTAAGATTAAAAGATCCTTTAAATTGTCAGCTTATCTGGGGTGTTTTTTAGTTCCTATTTTCTTCCTCTCTTTGACAGTGGGGTATGAGGGTTCCTGCCACCCCACGTCAAGGGCTTTCCAATACCTCGTCCAGTCTAAACTGTATTTCCCAGAGCTGAGGGCCTTGTAACTAATTCTTGCCCCAATACATTCACTCAACTTCCAGATAAGTTGCCGTTGACATGAGAAAAAGCCTCAACTGACTTTTTCACCCTGTAAACCCAGGAATTGCCGGCAACTAAGTGTGCTGCCACATTGGCGATGTCTAATGGACTGGTTACAGGCCCTGAAGGTTGTCCTGGCTTCAGGGGCCTAGTTCAGAAGTTAAGAATTTTAAGTAGAAAATATGATCCACTGGATAGGCACCTTGATGTTAACACATGATCACGCACAACCTAAAATTATTGGAAAGCCAAGCATTCAAAAATTTTTCTTTTAAAATTAAAGTTAAGGATTAAGATCATCAGATTTTAAGTTCCAACCCAATGGGTACATGAGGGGAAGCAAATTTGTTGCTGAATACAGATGGAGAAGCACTGAATCTCTTCTAAATGAAGGTGAAGTTTTGGGTGGCACTAGCCTCTCTTGCTACACACTGCGCATCCCAATTGGCCTGTCTCTGCCCTGAACTTGCTGCAGGATTCGTCCTATCCTCTGTTTATGCCTATGTTATGATGCAAAATGGAAAAGTACACTTCAATTTGCCTTCTTTTCAATATGTTTGTTAATCATTCACTTATTTTCACAGAGAATTTCTTTCTTCTTTTTATGATGATGGACCTCGGATACATCGGGATATGTAAGTTCAAGAACAAAACTTGGAATGTTGTAATAGCTGGATTTTTTAAAAAAAACTCTTTTGTTGCCACATCAAACTTGCCCTACAAGGCCATTTCATTTCAGAGTCAACCACAGCCTGGAGTCACAAGCAGGCCAGCACATTTCCTTCCCCAAATGGTCATTAGTAAACCAGATGGGTTTGTGCAACCAGTGATGATAGTTTCACAGTCATTATTACTGATGCCAACTTTCACTTCCAGATTTAATTAATTGAATTTAGATTGCACCAATTGCCATGGTGGGATTTGAACCCATGCCCTCTCCCCAGATCATGAGTTTGGAGTACAAGTCCAGTAACATTGCCATTATGTCACCATCTCTCCTTGTTGACTAAACTGACATTTGGTGCCCTGTGTTTTACAAGTGACCCCAAATTTTGATTCCCCAGCCTTCCCACATAATCCAGCCCAGTTAAAAGACAGTGCTGCGGCTAGATTAACTCTTTGGTTTAGCACAGTTGCCATAGAATAAACGGGTTAACTTTTATTCAAGGTGGCAGAGTGACAGCTGTTATAAGGCACGATGGTATAGGATGAAGTCAGGCTCTCAATCTTTTAACCATTTATTTTACCTAGTTTCACACCTATTCTATTCTATTTAGGTTTTATGGATTCAGTAGATTTAAAGGTAGGCTCTCTCAGTGCTAATAAAGCAGGAATTAGCCCGTTGCACATTCCCATTAATGGGAATGCCGAATAATTCACTTCTGTAAATGGCATGGATCGCTCTGATAAACTGCGCAGTCTAACTGGACCAATGTGAATTTTTCCATTTTCTCCCCAATGCCAGGAATTTCATTGCTAAGCAAGATCACAAACTCACTGCCAGGTTACAAGGTTTGAGTTGAGCAGGGGACTAATTCCTGGGTGAATATTTATCCCATAGTTGACATCGTTAGCAGCAGGTGATTTGGCCATTATCACATTGCTGCTTGTGGGACCTTGCTGTGCATGAATTGGCTGCAAAACATGTTTGCTACATTATAACAGTGAATGCACTTTTAATTAAAAAAAGTACTTCATTGGTTGTAAAGCACTTCAAGACATTATTCTTCTGTTGAAAGTTCTGTTTCTTGTCCAACCCCAGAACCCTTGAAGGTCTCTGCGCTCCTCCAATTGTGGCCTCTTAAGCATCCCCAATTTTAATTGTTCCACCATTGGCAGCCATGCCTTCAGCTGCCTGAGCCCCAAAGCTCTGGAATTCCCGTCCCTAAACCTCTTGGCCTCTCAGCCTCTAATACTTACTTGAAGACAATTTTCTTTTGAAATCATTCAGTTCTGGTTGGCAGTCAGTTTCAGGTCATCACCACACACTGTGTAAAATGTCCTTCTTCATGTCCCTTCACTTTCCAAAAACCTTAAATCTGTGCCCACTATTCCTTTTACAATCAGCTAATGGGGACAGCTTTTATTTTTCTACCTTATCTAAACCTTGTCATATTCCTGTACACCTCCATTAAATGTCCCCAGTTGAGATCTTTTCCCAACACTTTTTCTATGTGTTTACACAGGACGATAGTTTCTATAACAATAAACTGTATTGGGAATAGCATGCAGACATTTGAAAATAGACCATAATAGGGGCTCACTCCTGGGATGCCCACTCCATTTTCCAGTCCTGTTTGTTAAACAGAAAATAATACATTGTCAGACTAACATATGCAGGCTAAAAGAATTTAGTCAGATTTATTTACAGGTTAAATGCTATACAAAAGCCCAAATAGTATCAAGATACTCAAAAACAACATATTGTAATGGAATAAGCATACTAAGGTGTTTCACAGGAGCATTACAATGCAAAATTAGATACCGAGCCAAATATTAGGGCAGATAACTAAAAGCTTTGTCAAAGAGGTGAGTTTTAAGGGGTGTCTTCAAGAAAGAAACAGAGGCGGAGAGGCCTAGAGGTTTAGGGAATTCCAGAGCTTTGGGCCCAGGCAGCTGAAGGCACAACCACCAATGGCGGAGCGATGAAAATTGGAGATGCTCAAGAGGCCACAATCAGAGGAGCGCAGAGACCTTCAAGGGTTGTGGGGTTGGATGAGAAACAGAATGTTCAGTAGAAAAATACTGAGAAAACAATGAAATTAGAGACAGCCACAAGTTAAAAGTGGAGCAAAGATCTCTTATTTAAATAAAAAGAGACAAAATTTCTACCGTTGTAAGTTTTAGCAAAAAAGTTAGTGGAGCATAAACTAGATTAATAAAATAGTCACTACCGTTGTGTTATTCTGATTGTGACATGTATTTTTTGTTTTGTCTTTCAGCTGTGTACTTTATGGACTCTTGTCCAAAAGGTCAAATGCTTCCCATCTATAATATTGTTTCTGCGTGCTATAATATTATAACAATGTCGATAGAGCTTTTTGAACATAAATGGCCCAAGTTGTGTATGAGATTTTTCACTGTGCTCACCAAGATTCTTGAGGGGGCTTGGATCGCTGCAGGTAATTTGAAGTGCTTTCCACCTCTTGAGATAAAAGCAGGGAATGCCGGAAGTACTTAGCAGTTCAGGCAGCATCTGCGGAGACAGGAACAGAGTTGAACATTTCAGGCTGGTGACTATTTGTTCGAACTGGAAAAAAGTTAGAGACCCAGCAAGCGAAGGAAAAGACAATGGGACATGGTTTATAAGTCAGAGCCAGAAGCTTCAGGAGCTTAAGGAACACTTCTACACACAAAAGAGTATTTGAAGTCTGGAACTCTCACAAGCAGCAATTGATGGTGGATCTTTGTTTTTTTTTAATTTGCTTATGGGATGTGGGTGTCACTGGCTGGTTCAGCATTCATTACCCATCCCTAGTTGCCCTTGAGAACTGAATGTCATGCCAGGCCACTTCAGAGGGCAGCTGAGAGTCAGCCACACTTCTGTGGGTCTGGAGTCACATGTAGGCTAGACTAGGTAAAGGGCACCAATGAACCAGATGGGTTTTTAACAACAATTGACAATGGTCTCATAGTCATTGTTAGACTCTTAATTCCAGATTTCTGATTGAATTTAAATTCCATCATGTGCTGCTCTGGTGGGATTTGAACCTGGGTCGCCAGAACATTATCCTAGGTCCCTATATTACTAATTCAGGGACAATACCACAACACCACCACCTCCACTATTGTAAATTTTAAATGCAATTGTTAGATTTTTGATAAACAAAGGGATTAAAGGATATAGGGCAAAGCCAGGTATATGAAGTTAGGTGGCAGATTAACCAAGGTCTCAATGAATGGTGGAACAGACTCAAGGGATTAAATGACTTCCTCTTACTCCTATGTCATCTTGCTCTGGACTCCACCACCACACCACTCCCCCACCCCCGAGGAAACAGTTTTTCTCTAACTACCCTATCAAATCCATTAATTATCTCAAATAGTTAGGTCACCCCATAATCTTCTATTCTTGACAATACGAGTTTCATCTCTACAAACTGTCCTCACCCATTTTAGTCCCAAGTATCACCCTGGTGAATCTGCTCTTCCCCCTCAACCAAGGCCAATATATCCTTCCTGAGGTGCAGTGCCCAGAACTGAGCAGTTACCCCAGTTGGGGGAAAGTAAGATTCAGCAGCTTCCTAGGGGCCTTGACCATGAAGCTGCTCCTAATTCAACACTACGTTGGCTGTGTCATTCTGACAGGCTACAAGGGTGGCTGATGTGCGAATGGGGAAGAGACGACTGCAGTCAGGGCTGTTTTGGGACTGAGAAAATGCTACAACATAGTTCACCTTTTGATCTAACATGCTGAGCCTCTGCCACCTTTCAGCTGGAACTTAATTAAACTAATCCCATTTCCCAGCATTTTTGTATCCTTTTGCTTCAACATTGCAAGCATCTCGTGTTAAGGCTCATTGCAACAAATGCATTTCCTGCTGTGTACTTGTAATGGGATTGTGTCTGCTCCCCAGCGAGAAAGTCTCCATTTCCAGTACTGGCAACTCTCACTTAAAGTTATAGTTCTAATAAACAAAAGTTAACAAGTTTGTTCTTGGGAAGGATACTCGTTTAGATTCCAGAGCTGCCCTGGAGGCTGCAGTGTGTTTAACAGGATTCAAGTTGGTTGGTGAAGTCAAAATGAAGGCACAGAGCCCTTCCTTGCTGAGAATTTATTGACGTCGTTCAGTGTCAACAATCCTCACCCACACCCAGTGCCCCTGCTATCCCCTATTTATATGTGTTTAAATACCCATCACATGTTTCCCTTAACAATGTAATAGACATCAACAAAACTTAACAATGTAATTTACACTAACAATCCCTAACAATGTAATTTATAAAACATTGATATCCAGGAATTGGACACTGCTGTGAGTAAACACAAGGACACACTTCTTAAGAACATAAGAAGTAGGAGCAGGAGTAGGTCATTTGGCCCCTTGAATCTGCTCCGCCATTTGATAAGATCATGGCTGATCTGATCATGGCCTCAACTCCACTTTCCTGCCTGTCCTCCATAACCCTCAACTCCCTTTTTGATCAAAAATCTGTCTAACTCAGCCTTGAATTTACTCAGTGACCCAGCCTCCACTGCTCCCTGGGGAAGAGAATTCCACAGACTAACAACCACCTGAGAGAAAGTTTTCCTCCATATCTCCATCTTAAATAGGAGAGCCCTCATTTTTAAGCTGTGTCCCTTGGTTCCAGGAGTCTAGACAAGCCAAGGGGAAACTTAAACACCCAGGAGAAAAATCTTTGGGGCATTTAAAAAAATATATATAAATACTTTTTTTCTCATTTTCTTTCAAGACTTATGCATTCTGGTTATAAAATATATCAGAGATGGGGTGTAAAAAAGAATATGGTCCTTTGGTTGAGAGTCAAGAACCATCCACATGTTCAGGAAGAGCATATCTGTCTCCCAATTAGTGTGGGGGGGGGGAGGTGTGTCCCATTGGGGGAGGGAGGGCTGGCAATAGTGGGGGAGGGGAGGTTGTTAGAAGCAGGAGAACAGGTGATGAAACCTCCAGGAATGCGTCCAATCACGGTTGGCAACACCAGAAGCGGGTAAGTGTGGTAAAAGCTATACCGTGTGGCATTGAGTTCTTCAATGGGAAACCTTATGGCGCCTCCAGTGAGAAGGCATCATAGAGTGGTGATAAAGGACTGCACAAATTTAAAGAAATGCTGACGCCACTTTGGGTTTTGCAATCGGAATTTGCAGCTCAGTATGTGGGGTGTTTTTTTAATGCTCTTTTCTCTATGCAGGTTCTTTCTGGATATATAAGATCTATCCACCGGACTTTGTCAGAGAAGGCTCACCTGAATACTGTGACCAAGGATTCTATACTTTTTGCCTTGTGACTGTCACTCTATCCTGCTTAATTTTTGTCAGCTCGCTGCTTGTTGACCTGTGCTTAAAGTGTTGTCGTAAGCGACGGCAGAGGGTAAAGAAGAAGCCTGACCAGGAGCTGGAACGGACACCCCCACCGCCCCCACCACCCCCACCGCCCCCAGCACTCCCACCAACCGTGCCACCCAAGGTCACGCCGTCCTTCAGTATAACGGAACAAGTATCCATTATGTCTTCGGTCTCCCAGAAGCGAGGCACTCAGCGAAGGAAGCAGAAACAGAAGCCAGAGCCCAGGAGGAAACCTGTCTGATTGTACTCCAGCACCGCCCCCCCCCCCAACAACCCTCCCACCCTGTCCCCTTTTGAATGCATGGAGTACGGAAGACGTCTCACCCCTCTGCTGACCATTGCGCTGACAATATTGACAAAACATAAATAGTATTCTGCTCAATAACTCCTGCCACTATATTCCTTCTTCCTAGTTTGAAAGCATCATCGCAGCACTATCACGCAAAAGGCCTTCAGGCATCCCCATTGATTTGCTTCACTCTGATGTGCTATTGGAAGGCTGGTCTACTCACTGCACTTTAAACAGAATCATAGCAATGCTCACAACAGGAGGAGGCCATTCATTCTGTCATGTCCATGCCAGCTCTCTGCAAGAGCGACTCAGCTCACGCCCACTCCGCCCACCTTTTCCTCATAGCCCCGCCAATTTTTTTCTCTTCAGGTAATTAAATGGCTTATGAGCGCACCTTAAAATGGAGGCTTTGGAATGGTAAATCAATGTAGCAGCACAGGGTAAATCACAGGTTTCACTATATCA
Organism: Carcharodon carcharias; assembly: GCF_017639515.1. Taxonomy (NCBI): domain Eukaryota; kingdom Metazoa; phylum Chordata; class Chondrichthyes; order Lamniformes; family Lamnidae; genus Carcharodon; species Carcharodon carcharias. The sequence continues at coordinate 9,380,556 of NC_054499.1, read as the reverse complement.
TTGATATATTTTTCTTAAATGTTTATTAGAAGTTTTAGATGAATAAAATTATGTTCCACATGCACAGATGCCAAAAGGCTCATTGTAAGAAAATAAACTGTATTTAAGTAGTGGCCTAGCTACTATGCCTCTCAGAATGTCCTGAAACGCTTGATGTATAATAAATTGAGTTGAGGTAGAGTAATGTAGGCAGGTGGTAGAAGTCATGCTTCAACTATACAAATCCACATCTGGAGCACTGTGCGCAGTTCTGGGCACCACGCACACCTTCGGAAGGGAGTGCGGCCTAGAGTTACCGGAATGATACCTGGACTCCAAGGGTTAAATTACGAGGAGGGATTGCACAAACTAGCATTGTGTTCCCTGGAATTAAGAAGATTAAGGGGTGATTTGATAAAAGTTATCAGGGTGTTAAGGAGAACAGATATGGTAGATAGAAGCTATTTCTGCTGGTTGGGGAGTCTAGGACTGGGGCGGTGGGTGGTGGGGGGCAAAGTCAAAAAATTAGACCCAGAACTTTCAGGAGTGAAATGAGGAAACAGTTCCACACACAAACGGTGGTAGAAGTTTGGAACCCTCTTCCACAAATGGGAACTGATGCGGGATCAATTGTTAATTTTATATCAGAGACTGGTAGATTTTTCTTAGCCAAAGCTATTAAGGGTGTGGAGCAAAGGCTGGTAACTGGAGTTAGGCCACAGATTGACCATGATTTCATTGAATGACAGAATGGTCTCAGTGGGCTGAATGGCCTCCTCCCGATCCTGTGTTCCTTTGAGTACTGAAGAGGGACTCAAACTCATATAATGCCCATCCCTGAGGGCAAGAAACACTGACGATGGGATTTTCCAGCCCTGACATTGGTGGGCACGGTCGCAGACGGGATGGGATAATTTGGGGGTGTTGACTCTTAACGGGCCTCCAAGTTTCCCCATCCCACCTAAGACGATGCCTGCCAGCGTGGGGGCCAGAAAATCCTGTGCTTAAACTATTTGCAAAGCCAAACAGGAAGCAAAGCTTTAGCAGCCAGCAATGGAAACCAATACTTAGTTGCTCATGGCCACTGTGGAGTGATCTCGGGCACTCTGAAATATAAGGAGCACCGCAGAGCACCATAAATGGAAGAAAAGTTCTAAGAAACGGCAGCTGCCACATGGAGACCAGAACAATGAAATCTTTCATCCTCACGAGGACCTATCTCTGAAATCTCCTCCCGCCCCACAACCCCCTGAGATGCCTGCGTTCCTCCAATCCTGGCTTCTTGAGCATTCCAGTTATAACCGCACCGTGCTCATGCCTTCCAGTCCTCGGTCCCCCCCCCCACCCCCCCCAGCTCTGGAATTCCCTCCCTACACCTCGTCGGCCTCTCCGCCTCGGTTTCCTCCTTCGAGACACTCCTCAAAACCTACCTCTCCGCCCAAGGTTTTGGTCACGTGACCTAATGACCCCTTGTTGGGGGGGGGGGATGGCAGCGTAGAGACAGACTGACTAGTAATCCAGAGGCCTAGGTTAACACTCTGGGGCACATAGGTTCAAATCCCACCACGGCAGCTGGTGGATCTTAAATTCAATTAGTTAATAAAGCTACTCTCATGGCAACTATCATTGATTGTTGTGAATACCCATCTGGTTCACTAATGCCCTTTAGGGAAGGAAATCTGCCTTCTTTACCTGGTCTGGCTTCCATATAACTCCAGGCACACAGCAAGGTGATTGACTCTTAACTGCCCCCTGCACTCAGTTCGAGGACAGTTTGGGACGGGCAATAAATGCTGGCCTAGGTTTGCCACATCCCATGGAATAGTTTTTTTAAAATGTGGCTCGGTGTCACATTGTTTCACGACGCTCCTCTGAGGTGCCTTGGGGCATCTCATTATGTTGCAGGCTCGGTGTAAATATAAATTGTTGGAGCCAAATTAACCACACTTGCCACAGATGAGGAATCCACTGTTGACAAGGTTAAGTGCAGAAAAACGAGAAGAGAGGGCAGGGGGGAAGCTATTTCGCACAGAGAGCGACGAGGCTGTCGAATTCACTGCCAGGGTCAGTGGCTGAGACAGTCGAGGTTGAGGGTGCAGGATGTCCCGCACCTGCCCGCTGCCGGAACCTTCCGGTCCCGCCACAAGTCAATGGACTTCCGGCTGGGGCCGGAAAATCCCGGCCTGAAAATTATGAAGACAGGTAGGGTTGTGGAAAAGGTAAATAAATATGATTCAAGCTATTTACTGGCATGAAGGGTAAAGGCCTGAATAGACTGCTTGAGCTGAATGGTCTGTTTCTTTGTTGTACCTTCCATTTATTCAAAGCAAGGCCATACCATACAATGATTAGGAAAATGAACACTTCTCAAGCTTGGCGTCCTACTTCACTGAGCTTCTGACACTACACCCTCCCCATCATTGTTCTTTTATTCATTGACAGGTAGTGGGCATCGTTGGCTGGGCCAGCATTTGTTGCCCATCCCTAATTGCCCCTTGAGAAGGTGGCGGTGAGCCGCCTTCTTGAACCGCTGCAGCCCCTGTGGTGTAGGTACACCCCAGTGCTGTTAGGGAGGGAGTTCCAGGATTTTGACCCAGCGACAGTGAAGGAATATATTTCCAAGCCAGGATGGCGAGTAACTTGGAGGGGAGGGTGGTGGTGTTCCCCATGTGTCTGCTGCCCTTGTCCTTCTAGATGATAGCGGTCGTGGGGTTGGAAGGTGCGACAATCGATGATCACCAAGGTTGCTGACTCCCACCTCCGTAATATCACCCGTCCCAGCCTCTGCCTCAACCCACCTGCTGCTGAAGCCCTCATTCATGCCGTTGTTACCGTAAGATGCAACTATTCCTGGCCTCCACCTCGCACCCTCTGCAAACTCCAGCTCGTCCGAAGCTCTGCTGCCTATATCCTAACTGGCACCAAACCAGGCACACTTGCCCATCAGACCTGTTCTTGCTGACCTACACTGGCTTCTGAACCAGCAGTGGCCCCGTTTTCAAATTCTCATATTTGCTTTCAAATCCATAAGTGGCCTCGCCCCTCGCTATCTCTGTCCACCTCCCTTTCACCAGCCCCCAGCCCCGACCCCCTTCAGCTCCTATCATCCTCCAAAATCTCTACACTCCTCCAAATCTGACTTCCCTGGTTTCCTTTGCCCAAGTTTTGTGGTCAGGTCTTCAGCTTAGGCCCTAAGCTCTGGAATTCCAGTTCTTAAACCCTTCCGCCACCCTGACAGCCCAGCGGTCCCTGTTGCTGTCGGCCGAGATTATGGGCTCAAGGCCCTGGAACGTGACTTAAACCTCCAGGGGCTGGATTTTACCGGGGTGCCGTGGCACCCAATCACCCAGCTAGAAAGTTGGCGGTGAGCCCACCCACCACAGCGACAACTGCCCACTCAGTAATTTAACGCTGGGAGCAGTTTGAATTGCTTTGAGGTGAGACTTCCCGCCCTTTCTCAGGAGTTTCTGACTTAGAGAGCCTCCGGTCAGTCGCATGGGCGGCAGCTCTTTAGCCCCAGCAGCGCCAGGTAGAAGTGGTAGCCACTGTTCGGGACAACAGGCCATCCCGACCAAGAGGAGCCCAGACTTTAACCAAGTCCTGGCGATTGGTGGAGCCTGCTGAGGGGTGGGGGAGGTGGGCTAGGAGGGGGGTGAGGTTGAGGGGCTGGCTCTGAGAGGTCAGAGGGAAGGGTTAAAGAGGGGGTATGACCTTGTGGGGGTGGGAGGGGGTGGTGAGGGGTTGGCCTTGAGAGGTCAGAGGGGAGGGTTAAAGAGGGGGTATGACCTTGTGGGGGTGGGAGGGGGGTGGTGAGGGGTTGGCCTTGAGAGGTCGGAGGGGAGGGTTAAAGAGGGGGTATGACCTTTTGGGGGGGGGTGAGGTTGAGGGGCTGACCTTGAGAGGTTGGAGGGGAGGGTTAAAGAGGGGGTATGACCTTGGGCGGAGGGGTGGGTGTGCCTCCAATAGGCACGGGGACGCCCACCCAGCCACCCCCATTTGTACGACACCAGCCCACAGATAAAGTATAATGGGGATGGGTAGGGGGGATGTGTGGAGGGGGGGTGGGGGAGCAGAATGAGACCCTTAATAAAGTGGCCATTAATTGGATACTTGAGAGCCTCAATAGGCCCAAGGGTGGGTGGGAACCCTGGGTGGGAACCCAATGTCTCTACCACCTCCTGTGAAATTTAAGACAGGTCAAGGGTGGGCAGGTTGGTGGAGGGCCTCTCGCTGGATTTCATGAGCCACTTCCTCACCTCCAAGTCCCCCAGTGGGGAGGGGGGGAAGGGGGAGGGGGTGTAAAATCCAGCCCCAACTTTCCGACTTCGAAGGGGCATGAGTGATACCGCTGAGCCAACAGATAGATAACCAAACCGAGAAAAAGAGCCTGCCATGGACCAGGGGCCTGCTGCAACTCACAAGCTTGTGAGCTCCGGTTGCCAAGCCGCTACAACTAGCTGGACTCCCACAGCGAATACTGAGAAGCTGTATGTGATGCTAGTATCTGGGTGATATTATATTCAACAGGGAAACATGTTGCCAAAGCTTTTCATCTTGCACTTATCCTGTAGTTTCCCCATTGCTTTCTCCATGGCAATGCCTCAGCCAATGAGAGTTGGCTTGCCAACCAATCAGCACACTTTTCTCCTGTAGTATAAATTGTTGTGATTGTTTGAAATTTGGCATTCTTGCATTTGTCCTGAGGGGCCCAAGATCCCATGCCAACAGAGAGCCACAGGTCATGAGGAAAAGGAGGAGGTCATTCAGCCCCTTGAGCCTGTTCTGCCGCTCAGTTCAATCACAGCTGATACCTCAACTCCATTTAGCAGCGGCAATGCAAATGGAGCTCCCAGAACATGTCATTTGCAGTTAAACCCACCAAACGAGAATAGAGTCATGGACAGTCCCATTTAAGATGCTGCACTTTCTATTGCATTAATTTTATAGCAATCAATCATGACCCTGACTGTGGGCGAGGGCCGCAGCTAACTCTCCCTTCCAAAGCGGGCCACTGTTAATTGCTGCCCTCCCACAGTGGCTGGCTATCCCCAGGTTGGTGCTTCACCGGCCTGCTGTCCCTCCAGAAAGGACCTCAACTCCAAGGGTAGCCGAGTCCTCTTTAACAGACGCCAGGGCATAATAACCTGGTCCCTGAGAGAGAGCCCCCCTCCCCCACCCCTAACCACCAACACTCCCCCCCCCGCCCCCCGCCCCCCCGCCATTGTAATCCCAATGCACCAGGGTGCCATCGGCAGGCTACATTCTCTGCACACCACCCCCTGCTCCCTCGGTCTTAAATGTGTGGTAGTTAGCGATTTGCAAAGCCGCTCATTGTTCAGTCAGCGATGACACGTCCAGATATTTAACCACTCAAGTCCCAGGCCCACCACCCGCCACACCCCCCGCCCCCCCCAACCCCCCAACACCCCACCACCCCCGCCGACTGACATCACAATCTAATTTGTGTGCAAACTCCTGATTGGTCTGATCTGCAAGTGAATTGAAAAGCAGCAGGGGTGGGATGGGGTGGGGGTGGGGGTGGTGGGGGGGAGGGGGCAAAGCTGGATAAACTTGTCTATCCACAGATCACAAGTGAAAAAGAGGCCGAGGAGGACTGACAGCTGGTCCACATGGGGAGGACTTCATATAAACAAAGTGAGTGGAACCTTATTTCCTCAATTTTAACCTCAATTTCGAACCGAAGCAGTAGGGAAAAAAAAATTTAAAAATTTTTTTAAACCTGTTAGTCTCTCTACTGATCACGTCACCCAACAAGAAACATGACCCATCCTGTTGTGCGATTTAAGAAGAAAGATTGTCATTTCTCTCGCACCTTCCATAACCACAGGATGTGCCAGAGTATTTTGTAGCCAATGAAGTGCTTTCTGAAGTGTAGCCGCTGTTGTAGTGCAGGAAATGCAGTGGTCAATGTGCACACAGTGCAATGTGACAATGACTCAGATAATGTCGAGTCAGGGATCAATATTGGTTCAGTTCGCTGGGAGAGAGGCCTCACTGCTCTCCTTTGAAATAGTGGCCATGGGATCTCTTACATCCACCTGAGAGGGCAGATGGGGGCCACAGTTTTAACATCTCATCCAAAAGATAGCACCTCCGACAGTGCAGCATTCCCTCAGTGCTGCTCTGGGAGTGACGACACATGAGAAAACTTCAGCCAGAGAATCACGTCTAGATTATTTTAGGCTACCTACGACCTGTTTGCCCATTGGCGGCCTTGCCCATAGCTGCATAGGCCCCTAGGCTCTGGAATTCCCTCCACCTATCTGTCTTCCTTTAAGACACAACTCCGTCTTAGCCAAATGTTTGGTTATCTGTCCTAATATCTCCTTATACCATGTATAATATAAAATAAGATAAAAACAGAAAATGCTGGAAAACCTCAGCAGGTCTGGCAGCATCTGTGGAGAGAGAAACAGAGTTAATGTTTTGAGTCCACATGACTCTTCTTCAGAGCTCTATCTATTCTAATCCCATTTTCCAGCATTTGCCCCATAGCTCTGTATGCGATGGCATTTCAAGTGCTCATCTAAATACTTCTTAAATGTTGTGAGGGTTCCTGCCTCTACCACCCCCTGGGGCAGTGTGTTCCAGATTCCAACCACCCTCTGGGTGAAAAGATTTTTCCTCAAATCCCCTCTAAACCTCCTGCCCCTTACCTTAAATCTATGCCCCCTGGTTACTGACACCTCCACTAAGGGGAAAAGTTTCTTCCTATCTACCCTATCTATGCCCCTCATAATTTTGTATCCTTCTAACATGTCCCCCTTCAGCCTTCTCTGCTCTAAGGAAAACAACCCTAGCCCATCCAGTCTCTCTTCATAGCTGAAAAGCTCCAGGCCAGACGACATCCTGGTGAATCCCCCTCTCCAGTGCAATCACATTGTTCTTATAGTGCGGTGACCAGAACTACACACAGTATTCTAGCTGTGGCCTAACTAGCATTTTATACAGGTCCAAAATAATTTCCCTGCCTCCTGTGGGGGCAGAATATTCCAGCCACTATATAAGTGACTTGAATATTGCTGAAAGAAGAAACATGTTGCCTAACCTTTTCATCTTGCACTCATCAGGACAAATGCAAGAATGCCAAATTTCAAAAGATCACAATTTATATCACAATAGAAAAGAGTGCTGATTGGTTGGAGGCTTAGGGAGCCTGTAGTTCCCCATTACTTTCTCCATGGTGATGTCTCAGCCAATCAGAGCCGACTTGCCAGCCAATCAGCACCCTTTTCTCCTGAAGGATAAATTGTTGTGATCCTTTGAAATTTGGCATTCTTGTGTATGTCCTGTTGAGTACAAGCTGAAAAGCTTCAGCAACATGTCTCTTTTTTCAGTAATATTCAAGTCCTGTACTATCAAGCAACTGTTTATATACACAGAAGTTTTTGTTGTGTGTGACTGGCACCCAACCCTCTCCAAAAAAGGCTTTCCACCACCCTGTCAATCCTCTGAATGAGTATGCCCCCGAAACCCCTCTTATTCATCGCAGGATCTGATAGGGGATGTAATAAAATCCTTCCACCACTGTTGTTCCTTGTGTGCGCCCTTCATATATCCTACCCTTGACTTCATTTTAATGGTGGCAAGGCCTCTAACCCTCTCATTCCCTATAACCTGGAACTCTTTCCTCTTTGTGAGCTCCCTCTCCACCTTCAATATCCTCTTCCAATCCAATTTTATTATTTTTAATGTATGTGTTTATTTAATTTTATTTATTCATTTTCACATTTAAAAAAAAAATCTTCTAAAATCCTTTTTCCCCAACCCTGACACTGGGCCATCAGTTGTTTCACAAAGCGCTGACCCTAGTTCTGCTGTTAACACATTCTGCTGTCGTAGCTTTATACCACTATCAGCACCTTCTTTAATCTTTAACAGTCCCTTTGCCTTGTGTCCATGACATCTTTGTCAGTCCCCCCTGAACACCCACCCATCCCTAACCTATTTTGCTCCACCTGCTCCGCTCCCTCTTAAATGGCACAAAATCCACCACATTTCTACGCTTTAGTTCTGAGGAAGACTCATGCGGACTCGATACGTTAACTCTGTTTCTCACTCTCCAGTTGCTGCCGGACCTGCTGAGCTTTTCCAGCATTTTCTGTTTTGTTCCCCTTCCATTCCTACCTCTCCAGCCATGATTCACATCGGCTAATTCTTCCATCACTGCTTAGTGCTTGTCCAATGAGATGACTCAGGTCGTTCACTATATTATACATTGATGCAAGTTGTCACCAATTTATGTGGCATCTGTTCACTCAAGACAGACACTAATGGCGGACTTCTGATATGGGTTAAAACTTTGATTTCTGCAGAATTCCTGAGATTCCTCACATCACTGGTAGATATTGCCTACATCGCCACTGGTGAGTAAAAAGATAAGCCTGAGAAAATGGCCTGGGACGGGGGTTGGATTTGGAGGCAGGGGTACAGAGAGTTTGGTAAGGTCACTAGCTCAGTGTGAAAACTCAGGGTGAGGTTTGGTGGGTGGCAGTTGTTGGTGGGGTGGGGGTGGTGGTGGGAGGGTTGGGGGGGCTGCAGGTAGTTGGGCAAAGCAGCTATGAGAGAAGCGGATCAAGGTCAGGTGCTTGGAGGGGAAAACCTGTGGGAACTGTGGGGATTGGCGGCTGTGGGGGGGAGGGGGGTGGGTGGGCGGGGATGAGATTTGATCATTGCCATGACCCCAGCATAACGGATAGGGTGAGGCAGACAGTGAGACCTCAGTAAGGGACAAAGCGCTACCCTCTTGTGCGTCAAGTTTCAGTCAGAGCCAAAATGGAAGTCAATGCCATCACTGACAAGAAAGGCACTGTTGGCGGAATCTGAGATGAAAGGAATGGGAAGGAGATTGGTAGGAAGGTCTGTTGGAGAGAGGAGAATGGAGAAGTTTGGGGTTGCTCCTCATATGGAGGCAGCTTTGTTTCATATCTTTACATACACTGTTTCTCCTTTTGAGGAATAGTTGGGTCAAGGCCTGTCTCTGTCCAAGGCCACTAAGTCCCAGAGTGGGACTTGAACCTGGAAGTTCTGACACAGAGGCAAAGGCAGCTACCCACTGAGTCACAAGATCTCCATTATATTTTTTTTACATTCATTGATGGAATGTGGGCATTGCTGTCTGGGCCAGCACTTATTGCCCATCCTTAATTGCTTTTGAGAAAGTGATGGTTGAACCGCTGCAGTCCCTGTGGTGTTGGTACACCCACAGTGCTGTTAGGGAGGGAGTTCCAGGATTTTGACCCAGCGACAGTGAAGGAACGGCTGATATATTTCCAAGTCAGGGTGGCGAGTGGCTTGGAGGGGAACTTCCAGGTGGTGGTGTTCCCATCTGTCTGCTGCCCTTGTCCTTCTAGGTGTTAATGGCCGTGGGTTTATATGGTGCTGACTAAGAATCCTTGGTGTGTTGCTGCGGTGCATCTTGTAGATGGTACACACTGCGTCGGTGGTGGGGGGAGTGAATGCTTGTGGATGGGCTGCCAATCAAGTGGTCTGCTTTGTCCTGGATGGTGTCGAGTTCTTGAGTGTTGTTGGAGCTGCACTCATCCAGGCAAGTGGAGAGTAAATGGAAGGAGCTGCAGCTGCCCTGATATGGAGTATGTCAGTATGCCAGAGGGCAGCAGTTGAAAATACCCAGGCCAGGATATTCAGGCTTGGAACCTGAACAGCAAGAGAGCAAGAAGGCAGAGAAGGGCTGATGGGGTGGGGGGTAAAGTTACCAAAAATTATGCATCAAATTGTGGAAGTTTCCAATCAGATTGTACAAAGTAAGTTGCATTACTGCCGTTATGTCTTGCAGGTATCACCTACCGTGGCTCTTGTACCAAGGGGAGGTCACTTCCTTTCTATCTGGTCATCTGCGGAAGCTGTGATCTCGCTTTTACAATCATTTCACTTCTTCCACAGACTCCAGTTGGTGGGGATAGGTCAAAAGGATGGCTGCCATTCAGCCTATCTCACTCATTTGTTGAACATTGGAAATATGTTCCAGAACACATCAACTTTGCTTTGTTTGCAGCAGGTACCTCAACACACATTTTGCAAAACCTCATCCAAGGGCAGGATAAAAAGGGTCAGCAGCATTGCCAGTGTGAGTAGTGAGGTGTTTAGGAGATAGTTTGCTGCTGATTCTGAGCTTCATTCTTAGTATTTCCAGGCTTCATTTCAGGGCTCATTGGTGTCTCCAAGGCCCCCAGAGGATTTTGACAGTGAACCCTTCCAGGTATCAGACAGTCTTCCGTTACCCTGGTAATGGGGATTGTGCTCTCCGCTGGAGGCACCCCCCTCTGTGGGGGAAGAGAGGGGCGCTCAGGAGAGGAGGCCAGGTGTCCCAGTGCAGCTTCCAGGGGAGGGACCTGTGGGAGGACAGGCGCAGACACAAGGGCCACAGGGCCAGCAGGTAGTCCAAGACGGAAGGGGCCGCAGAAGATGCCGCTATCCTGCCACCAGGATTTATAGGCAGCGATGCAGTTACCTCAATGTGTCCAAGGTGCTAAGCTGAAGGAGGCTCCGCCGCTCCAGGGAGACTGTGACTTCCATTTGTCATATGATCGGGCCTGAGATCACCTCCAACTGTACGGGTGGACACCCCCATGCCAGTGGCTCTGAGGGCCACAGTGGTCCTCAACTTCAATGCCTCCGGCTCTTTCCAAGGGTCTGCGGGGGTTCTGTGCGGAGTCTCCCAGTCAGCTGTCCACAGTTGCATCAAGCGGGTGACGGAAGCTCTGTTCAGGTGGGTAATGACATTTATTCACTTCTGTCCAGACGAGGCCAGTCAAGCTGAGCGAGCCAGAGGTTTTGAAGTGATTGCTGGGTTCCCCTGCGTCCAGGGTGCAATTGACTGCACACATGTGGCCATCAAGGCACCAGCGGGTCAGCCGCGTGCCTTCGTGAACAGGAAGGGCTTCCACTCCATGAACGTGCAGATAGTGTGTGACCACAGTACACAGATTCTGCAAGTCTGTGCAAGGTACCCCAGCAGCTCCCATGATGATTACATCCTCAGACACTCCCAGGTGCTGGGGCTCTTCAGTGCTCCTGCCCGGCTGGATGGATGGCTGCTGGGTGACAAGGGCTATCCCTTGAACAGGTGGTTTATGACGCCTCTCCACCATCCAGGAACAGAGCCCGAGCAGCCGTACAATAGGAGCCACACCTCCACAAGGGCAGTGATAGAGAGGACCATAGGTCTTCTGAAAATGCGCTTCCGATGCCTGGACCGTTCAGGGGGAGCAACACAATACCCCCCCGAACGGGTGCCACTGATAGTGGTTACATACTGCGCCCTCCACAATCTGGCACTGGCAAGGGGGGGGGACCCACTGGAGAAAGTGGATCTTGAGGCAGCTCCACTGGCCACAGGGGATGAATCCAGTAGTGAGTCAGAAAAGGAGCACAGTGAGCAGAACGCTGAGGATGTGGCGGAAGACCTCTGAATCCTTCAGGGAGGAGGGACACTGGGGAAACACCTTGATCCAAAGCTCCTTCAGCTAGGCTGACAAAGATCTGCTTCCACCTCAGGCCAGGGCTGCTGCCTCCATCCAGGATGTCTGAAATGACCCTTTCATTTGAACCCAAAGTCCACTCAGTGCCTGTGCAATAAATTTTCGAGCCACTCACGTCCCGCATTACATACTGGCGTACCCTGCACCAAAAAGATAAAAAGGTGAAGCATACTCAGGCCGTTACGGCAAAAACAAAATTTATGTTATTTTCAAATTCCAAACAAGTTAACATAACCTTCTCTGGTCTTCATTCCCAGACCAGTAAACATAAACAAAACATTACACAACAGAAGATCACCCGTGAACTGTCCCTCTTGTGTTCATGGTGCCTTAAACTTACATTTGCGAGCGCTACAACTTGGTGCCCCTCTCATTGGCACCAGCGTTGGAGGCAGCTGCTGACTCTGCTGTCCTGTTGGCCTTGATGACCTTGGCGATCGTCCTCTGGCCAGTGGAGCCTGTGCTGGCCCCGCCTGGGAGGGAGCGGCCAGTGCCAGGGCTGGCATCTCCCCAATCATCACAGCCTCATCTGATGCCACAGTCACTGGCAGGGGGGGCAGAGGAGCAGTTGCCATCATCCGGAACGCCCTTAGAGGAGCCCGCAGAGACGACAGGCAGCTCGTGCGCCAATGTGAGGTCATTCTGGACTTCCCTACCCGCCATTATGGATGGGCACTTAGCTGGGATACTGGTCGCCTCATCCATCTCCCACTCTGGCACTGACCACCTGAGGTAATTTGCTCTGTGAGGGCTTGCAGGTCCGAGCGCAACCCCAGGAACCCCTGATTCTGTCCCTGGAGCTGCCTCTCCATGACAGTCGCCACTGTCTCCATGGAGGAGGCAGTGTGCTCGACCATGAGGGTCAACGCAGTGCTTATGTTCCTCACGGACTCCTCCACAACAGGGACCATGGCGTGCAGACCCTCATGGATCCCCGCCAGATCATCCCACACATCCTGCTGGAAATCCAGCATCTGCCGCTTAATGGATGACTCCAGAGGCTCATCATCTGCCTTTGACTCAGCATCATCCTGGTCTCCAGCAGCCCTCTGACTGCCGGCACCCCGGGCGCTCTCTGCCTCCTCAAGCGAGTGTGAAGTGCCCTCATCGCTGTGCTCCAACATTCCAGCCGAGGATCTAATGCCCAACTCGCTGCTGGTATCTGTGCTGGTGTCTGGTTCAGAGAGTGGGCGTGACGCAGGTGCAGCTGAAGCAGCGGGTCCTCTGGCATCAGGGGTGGATCTTCAAGGTCCAGTGAGCGAGTATGTGCTGGCGAATCTAAGGGAGAACAACAACATGACATTAGTTAAAGTCATCACACTGTCACTGTGCATGCCAGGCACCCTGGTGAGACAATGGAGATCGGCATCATGGTGTCATCATCTTTCAATGATCGACGGGGACTCCAGTTTTCAGGCTGCCATCCAAGAAGGGACTACACAAGAATGTTTGCACCATCCAAAACTCTCACCTCTGTGCACTGTACTCTTACCTTCGTCTGACACCCCAGCCTCTCCATTATCGGTTGACCGAGGTGTGTGGCGCCTCTCCAGCTCTAAGGCATCCTGCTCGAATCTGGTTAGGATTAGGAGGTTTGGGAGGGGGGCGGGGTGGGGCTCTGCCTGTCCTTGACCTCTCTACGTTGTTATGGCTCGTCTTCTCCTGAAAGGACAGAGCAGCATGGATTAGTCCTCTCTCTACCTGTAGCACCATCGCAGCCTGGCCAACCCCAGCTGAGGGACACCTCACAGGGCACATCTGAGTTGTAGCCCTCGAGCCGCAAGGCACTCAGTCCAAGCAGCCAGGGGCTCACCCCCTTGGCCAGCTCTGGTGTCACTGACAGTTGACGCTCAGACTCTAACACCCCTGAGCCCCACAGGGGGAAGGCCAGCCCTTAACACTTCACCACAGTGATCCATGCCAACACGGTACTCACCCTTGCCAAGCGCAGAAGGTCGCTAAACCTTTTGTGGCACTGCACCCATGTGCGCTGCACCCATCGTGGCTGCTGACCTGCACTGCCACCTCGTCCCAAGCTTTTTTTGTCAGGTGCAGTGGCCTCCTCCTTCCCTCTCTGGGGGCAAGGGTGTCCCTCCCTGGCAGCCGCCTCCTCCAGGAGGACCGCGCGGCACTCGGCCAAAAACCGGGGAGTGGTGGGGGTGGGGGGAGGGTGGTGCCGAGTGCCCACTCGACCTGCTCTCCCGCGGAGACCCCAGCTGCATTTGAGGCCACGGCTTCGGCTTTCAGCATGAAGACATGTTCTTCCCTGGCAGCCTTTCAAGGGGCTGCCTGGGCCCTTCCCCTCCCCCGTCCGGCCCTTCCCAACCAATGGGAAGATGCATTTCACGCTGGGCCAGCCTTAATTGGCCAGCCCGCTTGGAGTGGCAGTCGGGGGCTGGTCACAGGCAGCGGCCCGTTTCCCAACCAATTGCTCGCGCCCACCAAGGGTAAAATTCAGGCATAGAATCCTAGAATGGTTACAGCACAGAAGGAGGCCATTTGGTCCATCATGCCCATGCCAGTCCTCTGCAAGAGCAACCCAGCCCCCCCCACCCCCTCCACCCCCACTACCGCTACCCAGCCTTTCCCCTGGAGCCCTGCAGAGATTTCCTCTTCAGATAATGCTCCAAGTTTCTTTAGAAAACCACGATTGACCCTGCCTCCACCACGCTCTTGGACAGTGCATTCCAGATCCTAACTGCTCGCTGCCTAAAGAAGTTCTTCCTCATGTCACAGTTGCCTCTTCGGCCAATCACTTTAAATTGGTTCTCGTTCCTTCCACCAATAAGAACAATTCCCTGCAATCTACTCTGTCCAGACCCCTCATGATTACGAAGAGCTCTACCAAATCTCCTCTCGACCTTCTCCAAGGAGAACAGCCCCAGCTTTCTTCTTGAACGGCACCCCATCCACTCTCCCCACCATCGGCACACACTGGCTGTAACAATCACTCTACCCACATTCGGCACACACTGGCTGTAACAACCACTCTCCCCACCATTGGTACACACTGGCTGTAACAATCACTCTCCCCACCATCGGCACACACTGGCTGTAACAATCACTCTCCCCACCATCGGCACACACTGGCTGTAACAATCACTGTCCCTGCCATCAGCACACACTGGCTGTAACAATCACTCTCCCCACCATCGGCACACACTGGCTGTGACAATCACTGTCCCTGCCATCAGCACACACTGGCTGTAACAATCACTCTCCCCGCTATCGGCACACACTGGCTGTAACAATCACTCTACCCACCATCGGCACACACTGGCTGTAACAACCACTCTCCCCACCATCGGCACACACTGGCTGTAACAACCACTCTCCCCACCATTGGTACACACTGGCTGTAACAATCACTCTCCCCACCATCAGCACACACTGGCTGTAACAATCACTCTCCCCACCATCGGCACACACTGGCTATAACAATCACTGTCCCTGCCATCAGCACACACTGGCTGTAACAATCACACTCCCCGCTATCGGCACACACTGGCTGTAACAACCACTCTCCCCACCATTGGCACACACTGGCTGTAACAATCACTCTCCCCACCATCGGCACACACTGGCTGTAACAACCACTCTCCCCACCATCGGCACACACTGGCTGTAACAACCACTCTCCCCACCATTGGCTGTAAGCATGTACCATCTACAGGATGCACTATAGTGAGTTACTAAGTACCTTACAAATGAGCAATTACATGGCCTAGAAGAACAAGGTGCATGGGAAGAATGTATAGGAACACAAGAATGCACAAAACAGGAGCTGGAGGAGGCCATTCGGCCCCTCGAGCCTGCTCTGCCATTCAACAAGTTCATGGCTCAACTCCACCTTCCCGCACTATCCCCATATCCCTGAGTATCCGAAAAATCTATCTACTTCCGTCTTAAATAAACTCAACGAGTATACATCAGGCATTTATCACCCACCATTCCTCATTTTCAACCAAAATCCCGGAACTCCTTCCCCAGTTTTCCAGCGACCAGGATTCGCTGATTACACCCTTGGCCCCAGCAGGGAGATTTTCTTAGTGGAAGGTGGGTCAGAGGATTCTTTTAAAAATTCATTCCTGGGATGTGGGCGTCGCTGGGAAAGCCAGCGTTTGTTGCTCATCCCCCATTGCCCTTGAACTGAGTGGGCTTGCTCAGCCACATTGCTGTGGGTCAGGAGTCACATGTAGGCCAGGCTAGGTAAGGACGGCAGGTTTCCTTCCCTAAAGGGGCAAGAGTGAACTAGGTGGGTTTTCATAACAATCGGCAATAGTTTCACAGTCACCATTACTGGAACTATCTTTTGATTCCAGATTTTTTAATCATTGGATTTGAATTCCACCAACTACCATGTTGGGATTTGAACCTGTACCCCCAGAGCTTTAGCCTAGCCATCCTGATTACTAGCCCAGTGACATTACCACTGGGTCACCATCTCTCCTCTTAACATATAGGTGGTGGAGAGGCTGCCATGTTTCCCTACATTACAACTGTGACTCCACTTCAAAAGCGTTTCATAGAAACATAGAAACATAGAAACTAGGAGCAGGAGGAGGCCATTCGGCCCTTCCAGCCTGCTCCGTCATTCATTATGATCATGGCTGATCATCCAACTCAATAGCCTGCTTCTGCTTTCTCCCCATACCCTTTGATCCCTTTCATCCCAAGAGCTATATCTAACTCCTTCTTGAAAACATACAATGTTTTGGTCTCAACTACTTTCTGTGGTAACGAATTCCACAGACTCACCACTCTCTGGGTGAAGAAATTTCTCCTCATCTCAGCCCTAAATGGTCTACCCCGTATCCTCACACTGTGAGCCCTGGTTCTGGACTCCCCCATCATCAGGAACATCCTTCCTGCATCTACCCTGTCTAGTCCTGTTAGAATTTCGTATGTTTCTATGAGATCCCCCCTCATTCTTCTGAACTCCAGTGAATATAATCCTAATCGACTCAATCTCTCCTCATATGTCAGTCCCGCCATCCCAGGAATCAGTCGGGTAAAACTTCGCTGCACTCCCTCGATAGCAAGTTTATCCATCCTCAGATAAGTAGACCAAAATTGCACATGATATTCCAGATGTGGTCTCACCAATTGCAGCAAGAAATCCTGTTCCTGTACTCGAATCTTCTGGCTATGAAGGTCAACATACCATTTGCCTTCTTTACCGCCTGCTGGACCTGCATGCTTACCTTCAGCGACTGGTGTACAAGGACACCCAGGTCTTGTTGCACATTCCCCTCTCTCAATTTATAGCCATTCAGATAATCTGCCTTCCTGTTTTTGCTAGCAAAATGGATAACCTCATATTTATCCACATTATACTGCATCTGCCATGCATTTGCCCACTCACTCAGCTTGTCCAAATCACACTGAAGCATCTCTGCATCCTCCTCACAGCTCACCCTCCCACCCAGCTTTGTGTCATCTGCAAATTTGGAGATATTACATTTAATTCCCTCATCTAAATCATTAATATATATTGTGAATAACTGGGGTCCCAGCACCGATCCCTGTGGTACCCCACTAGTCACTGCCTGCCATTCAGAAAAAGACCCGTTTATTCCTACTCTTTGTTTCCTGTCTGCCAACCAGTTTTCTATCCATCTCAATACACTACCCCCAATCCCATGCGCTTTAACTTTACACGCCAATCTCTTATGTGGGACTTTGTCAAAAGCCTTTTGAAAGTCCAAAAAAACCACATCCACTGGCACCCCCCTCATCAACTCTACTCGTTACATCCTCGAAAAAGTCCAGTAGTTTTGTCAAGCATGATTTCTCTTTCGTAAATCCATGCTGACTCTGTCCGATTCTGCCACTGTTCATTGGCTGTAAAGAGCTTTGAGATTCCTCGAGCCTGATTTTTGATTTTAAATGACAGCAGCTTCCCCCTGCCTCTCCAAACACTAACGATTTTAACACCTGGGAGGTAGCCCAGGACATGTGCGTACCTGAACTCTCTCCCTGGGCCAGGGCAGTTGGAGTTCCAGGCCAGTCAATCACCAGTCAACATAGGGAGGGACTCGCCCATTTAGAACTAGAACTTCAGCTAGTGTATTTTTATGGAACTCCTTGAACAATCTTTAACTATTTTTCTTCCATTTTAATGCAGGGAGTGTACTCATCTACTCCATCCACGAGCCGAATTATGAAAGTCAAGACTCGCCCGAATACTGTGACGAATCCCTCTACCTTTTCGCTCTCTACACCCTCCTTGGCCATTATGTTGCCTATCTGATCATGACCTTCTGCAAGTACTGGCAGGATTACAGGATGAGAGAGATGCTTTTAAGACACCGGAGTTATCAGGTCTCCTGACGAGTTGCAGTTTGTACTTCCTATATCCTGAAGTGCTTGTACTTTGAATGGTGCACTCTGCATCTCAGAGTAGATGGATATGAAGGAAACATGGTGGCTTATCTACTGTGTTGCAAAAGGGAAACAAAAAGAGAACAAAAATAATATTTGTGTTTATATCGAAGCCGGTTTTACTCACTACAATCAAATTGCAATTGGCCACATTGCCTATTAACCTGAATAATATTACAAGGTTCTAGTTTATATGACCCATAATTTAGCATAATTCTGAGCAGAACACTATTTGAGAGGACTTACAAGATGATTCATTGTACTGTCAAAATGTCTTCGCAAGCAATAAACCTCATCAAAATTATCGATTTATTTAATCTTTGGTATAGTGCTTACAAACAAAAATATATGCGCAGTACTTAAACACGACTCAGAGGTAAATGATTCCGCTTCCTTTCAAACGCTGGGTCTGACTGTTTTGACTCAAAAGAGTTGATTTTACATCAGGGTAATGGCTTTCTCTTGAATCTTCAATTCTGCTGCCCATCTCTCAACTCACTCCAAACCTCATTTATCCCATAATCCTTGTGCTCGCTCTCCTCCACTGTTCCCCCCTGTCCAACAGTGCCTCAATTTTGAAATCCTCATCCTTGTTTCCAAGTCACTCCATGGACTCCCCCTCTCTATATGTGTCACCTCCACCAGCCCTGCAGGCCTTCAAGATCTCTGCGCTCCTCCGATTCTGGCCTGTTGAGCATCCCTGATTTCCACAGCTCCAACGTTAGCAGCTGCGCCTTGGCTGCCTTAACTTTGGAATTCACCACCCCCCACCCCCCCGCCAAACCTCTCCGCCTCTCTCTCTCTCTCCGCCTTTAAGACAGCCCTACCTTTTTAACTAAGCTTTTGGCCAACTTTGCTGATTCCTCTTTCGGCAGCTGGGGCCTGAATTTTTCCCGTGTCGGGCGGGCTCAGCAGGAGCAGGCAGGGGTGACCACCGCCCACAAATGGCTCCACACCGCCATTTTACGCGGGCAGGCCAATTAAGGCGAGCGGTAGCGCACTACCTGTGTGGGCAGGGGGAGGAGGGAGAGTCGGGTCCAGCGCGCTCTTTCACGCGCAAATACTTCAATCTCCCTGAGGCACGGAGCTGCCTCGGGGAGATTGAAGCGCTTTAGAAAAAAAAAAACAAATAAATGGAACAAAAATTGAAACATGTCCCATGTGTCACATGAGATGGGACTTGTTTTTATTTTTCAGACATTTTTTTAAATTTAATTCGTAAACACTTTAGAAAGAGAAAGAGAGAGAGGCCAGAGAAAGTAAAGTGAGATTTCGGAAAAGAAAAAAGACTTGCATTTCTATAGCACCTTTCACAACCACAGGACATCCCAGAGTGCTTTACAGCCAACTAAATACTTTTGAAGTGCAGCCACTGTTATAATGTAGGAAATGCAGCAGTCAATTTACATACTGCAATAAGGACCATATAAGCAGTTTTGATAAGGACCATATAAGCAGTTTTTGTGATGTGGACTGAGAGATAAATATTGGCCAGGACACAAGGGAGAACACTCCTGCTCTTCTTTGAACTGGCAACCTTCTGCTGTGGTACAATTATCATAGCTGGCACTCCCAGTGCTATACTGAGGCAGTGCTGCACTGTTAGAGGTGCAGTCTTTCAGATAGTGAGACCTCGTCCTCCCTCTCAGGTGGATGTAAAAGACCTTGTGCCAGCATTTCAGTACATCCAGGACAAAGCAGCCCCGCTTTATTGGCACCACAGCCACAAACATTCACTCCCTCCACCACCGATGCACAGCGACAGCAGTGTGTACCATCTACAAGATGCACTGCAGAAACTCACCAAAGCTCCTTAGACAGCAGCTTCCAAACCCACGACCACTACCATCTAGGACAAAGGCAGCAGACTCATGGGAACACCACCACCTGGAAGTTCCTCTCTAAGCCACTCACCATCCTGACTTGGAAATATATCAGCCGTTCCTTCATTGCTGCTGGGTCAAAATCCTGGAACTCCCTCCCTAACAGCACTGTGGGTGTACCTACACCACAGGGACTGCAGCGGTTCAAGAAGGCAGCTCACCACCAGCTTCTCAAGGGGCAATTAGTGATGTGCAATAAATGCTGGCCTAGCCAGCGATGCCCACATCCCATGAATGAGTTTTTAAAAATTCTAAGCAGAGCAGGGGAGTTCTCCCGAGTGTCCTGCACAATATTTATCCCTCAACCAACCTCCCACAAGCAGATTTTCTGGTGGTTATCACGTTGCTGTTTGTGGGAGCTTGCTGTGTGCAAATTGGCATTTTCTACATGACAACATTGACCACACTCTTAAAAAAAAATCATTCGTTGTAAAGTGCTTTGTGGCACCCTGCAGTTGCAAAATGAAATGCAACTCATTCTTCTTATAATGTTTAACTTGATGACTCTGGCACAGCCAACATTGGCCCATTAAAGAAATGGCACCACTCACCTCTGCCCCAACCCCTCACCCACTCCTCTCCAATATAGTTTATAGGAAGCTCATTACAAGGGGGGATGGTGGTGAGGTGGTAATATTGCTGGATTAGTAACTGCAAGGCCCAGGCCAATACTCCAAGAACATGGGCTCAAATCCCACCACAGCAGTTGGTAGAATTTGAATTCAGTTAATAAATCTGGAACTGAGTGATGGTGAACATAACAACTATCATCAATTGTTGTAAGAACAAATCTGGTTCACTAATGCCTGTTTAGGGAAGGAAATGGGTGTGACTCCAAGCCTGACTCTTAACTGCCCTCTGAAGAGTTCAGTTCAAAGCTGGCCTGTATGGTGATATAATGAAGGGAGGAAAAAGCAGGTGAAGTAAAGCTGCCAAAAAATCCAAATGACCCCCACACATAATCCAGGTAAATCTTTGCTTCTCTTGCAGGTACATGTGTGCCTTGAAAAAAAATTGGAAGGGTCCTTTTATATAGATGAGCTGAACCGTGAACTATAATCATTTACTTGATGCATAATCAAGCTTCTAATTGGAGAAGAAAGCTCTGAAGAATAGTCAAACGGACTTGAAACATCAACTCTGTTTCTTTCTCTACAGATGCTGTCAGACCCCCATTCTCTCAGTTCCTTCACCTCTGTCATATCTGAACCGATGACGCCATTTTCCAAAACAGTGCTTCTGAAATGTCTTCCTTCTTCCCTCTTCCTTAACCGAGGTTTTCCACTCACGGTGGTTGACAGGGCCCTCAACTGTGTCCGGCCCATCTCCCGCGCCTGGGAATTGGGGGGTGCCAATCGGAGGTGGGCCTGCTCGCGCCCGCTCCTGGACTTCCCCCCAACGGGGGGAAAATTTTGCTCCAACATGATGTCACCACCAAACACATCTTTTCTTCACCCCCACTGTTGGCATTCCGTAGGGACCGTTCCCTCCGGGACATCCTGGTCCACTCCTCCATCACCCCCTACACCTCAACCCCCTCCCATGGCACCTTCCCATGCAACCACAGAAGGTGCAACACCTGCCCCTTTACTTCCCCTCTCCTCACCGTCCAAGGGTCCAAACACTCCCTTCAAGTGAAGCAGCATTTCACTGCACTTCCCTCAATTTAGTCTACTGCATTCACTGCTCCCAATGCGGTTTCCTCTACATTGGAGAGACCAAACGCAGACTGGGTGACCGCTTTGCAGAACACCTTCGGTCTGTCCGCAAGTATCACCCAGACCTCCCTGTCGCTTGCCATTTCAACACTCCACCCTGCTCTCATGCCCACATGTCCGTCCTTGGCCTGCTTCAATGTTCCAGTGAAGCCCAACGCAAACTGGAGGAACAACACCTCATCTTCCGACTAGGCACTTTACAGCCTTCCGGACTGAATACTGAGTTCAACAATTTTAGATCTTGAACTCTCTCCTCCATCCCCACCCCCTTTCTGACCACCCCACTTTTTTCTCTTATTCATTTTTATTTTTTAATTGTTTAATTTATTTATTTTCCACTTATTTTCATTATTATTATTATTTAAATTTACTTCCATTGTTTTATCCGCAGCCTTTAGCCTTTTTGATCTTTTTTCCCACCACCAGCCCTGCCAACCACCCCCCCCGCCCCCTCCAACCCCCACCCCCACCCCCACTAGGGCCACCTGTCACTTTCCAGTGTGCTCACCCTGGTCCTGCCATTACCACATTCTGCTTTCCACTCTTAGCGTCACCATTAGTGCCTCCTTTAGCCAGCACCACCACTATTAACAACCCTTCAACCTTTTGTTTATGACGGCTTTCGCAATCTCTCCTTTGCCTCCGCCTATCACTGGCCTTTGATCCAGCTTCACCTGTCCCACACCCCTTTAATCAGTATATATTTCACCACATTTCCGCTTCTCTTCAGCTCTGAAGAAGAGTCGTACGGACTCAAAACATTAACTCCTGTCTTTCTCTCCAACAGGCGCTGTCAGACCTGCTGAGCTTTTCCAGCAATTTTTCTGTCCTTGTTTTGGGTTTCCAGCCTCCACGGTATTTTGCTTTTAACTGGATGGGGGCGGGTTTGCTGTCAATCGGATCTGGGGGCGACTTTTTGCAACTCATTCGGAATTCTGTTCCTCTTGGGTCTAGCTCAAAACCGCTTATTTGACCCAGCAGCCTTATTTTCCTGGAAAAACTCAGCAGGTCTGGCAGCATCGGCGAAGAGCACAGTTGACTTTTCGAGTCCTCATGACCCTTCAACAGAACTAGTAAAAATAGGAAAGGGGTGAATATAAGCTGGTTTAAGGGTGGGGGGGTTGGTGATGGTGGTGTTGGGACAAGAAGAACTGGGTAAAGGGCCAGTGATAGGTGGAGATAACCAAAAGATTTCACAGACAAAAGGACAAAGAGGTGTTGAAGACATCTTTTGGTTATCTCCACCTATCACTGGCCGTCTAACCAGCTCTTCTTGTCCCAACACTCCCCACCCCCTTAAACTGGCTTATATTTCACCCCTTTCCTATTTTTACTTAGTTCTGTTGAAGAGTCATGAAGACTCGAAACGTCAACTGTGTTCTTCTCCAACGATGCTGCCAGACCTGCTGAGTTTTTCCAGGTATTTCTGATTTTGCTTTTGTTTTGGATTTCCAGCATCCGCAGTTCTTTGCTTTTATATTATTATTTTAGCCTTATTTTCCTACAGTTTCAACAACTTTTTGGGGGAGGTGAAAAAAAAGTTGAACCGCTCATCCCCGCCACAGAGAGCGTTTGAAATTGATTTGGCCAGCTCAGCTGAACCACTTCTGGGTCTGAAGGTTTCATGCACAATTTGCTCTGTTCACAGCTGGGGTGGGAGGAGGAGGAGCAGCCGAGTTAAAGCACCCTCGGACTGTCATTCAGTTCCTTTTCCTTTTTTCTCCCCCCCCGCAACCCCTCCCAGTTCCTTTCGGCCCACAAAGCAACTGCCCACGCCCCCAAAGGAGCAAAGGAGGAACTTTCGCTGCCTCCCTCCGTTCTGCGGGATTCCTTCTTAAACTCCGGACCATCCCGTGCTGGCTGTTGCAGGTAACTTCGGCAATACCTGGTCTCCCGTGTGTGTCAACCAGGCCGCTTCAGAGTGGTGGTTGAAGGGGCAGTGGGTGGCCGGTGGGGAAACGTATTTGTAAATTTACTGGTGCTTAACATAAACTAGGATTGAGGAACCCATGATGTAATCACATGACCTTAGCTACTGTTGCAACACTTAAACCAACTGTTCTGCTTCCCAATTTATTTTTCCTCTCTTTCTCCTCCATGACTAACATCTGTAAATGTCCCCCCTGTGTCAGATTACTTTTGTCACATTGCTAGCAACTTTAATTATTCCTCCTTTTAAGACAGTGCCATTTTACTATTTAAAAATGCTTGAAAAGACATCCTGGGCTTTAGTGTTACATTGGCTACTATGGCAATTTTAAAGGTCGGGATGGGGGAAGCTGAACTATCCTTTAACCTGCAACCCAAATCTTCCAAATTAATCATCTGGAATTCCTATTCAAAATAAGTTCCTTCTTCTTTGGTTTTTGCAAAAAAAGTGGGTGAGGTTTGAGATCAGACATGATCTTACTGAATGGCAGTGCAGGCTCAAGGGGCCGAATGGTCTTCTCCTGATCCTGTTCCTTATGTTCTTATGTGTTTTAAATTACTTTTTGGTAATCCAATGGAAGATCCAAATGCCGGTGCATAACTTTATACCCCAAACAATCACAAATTTAATGTGGGGAAGTGTGAAATCATCCATTTGTGGGGGAAGAATGGAAAAGCAGAATTTTTTTTCATAAAAACGCAAGGCTAGTAAATGTTGTTATTCAGAGCATCTTTATTCCTGGAGGGCTGCGGGAGCTCAGTTGAGCGTATGTCCATGAGCTGGGATCAGTAGGTTTTTGGGCAGTAAGGGAAATGGACGGAGTGTGGAGCTGAGGTGAAAGTTCAGTTCAGGGAAGAGAGTCGTAGGGGCAGAAACCCTCAAGGTGTCTGGTTGTGCACCTGAAGTGCCGTAACCTGCAAGGGCTACGGGCCAAATCCTGAAAAGTGGGCGGATGACTCACTTTCAGCCAGTGCAGAGACGATGGGCCATGTGGCCTCTTCCTGTGCCATAAGCTTTCTATGAGTCAGCCTTTATTGGCAGAACAAGTTCATGTATTACTGCTGAAAGGCAGCGCCATTGTGAACATCTAGTTCTTTGTGGCTTCCTGCAAAAAAAGGACAGTAATGTCTGTGGTTGGACAGGAGTCTATATTTGTGAGATAAGATGCTGAAATATTGTTGTTGCAAAGAGCAAATGCCACTCATGGTTCAAATTTCCAGTAATGTTAAGGATGCAGGTCAAGCAACATTATTTGATGTTCTTCCCAATCTAACTTGGAAAGGCGATCCTCAAGAGATTTGTCTGGGTCACATCATGTCTGCAGCCGATGTGTCGATTAAGAAAATCAGGAATTTTTGATGTTTTTGAGTGTAAGTAGCCAAAAACAATGGGTGCTCCATGTGTTGCCTTACACTTGACCAAGGGTCCAAGCAAAATGACCCGAGAGGTAAGATTCCTAACTGCGACTGATTAGTTGGATCAGAATAAAGTGGGTGATTGTTTCCTGTTGATGTGGATACACCTTTCCCAATTCTAGGTGCAGTGGATAGAGAGTGGCTGATGACATGGAGCCCAAAAGTAACTTGGACACTCCGCTCCTTCGGAATATTGAAGGGACTCCAGCTTTGACAGTACGATCAGGTACTATTTAAGCCTTCTTTGAAGTCCAACGAACTGATCTCGGGACAGTATATTCAACAGACAAACAGACTCACAGTGAAATGCAGCTGCCATATTGGATGTGGGCCAAGTGCCCAACTCCCAATTTTGTGCATTGTATTTCAGCTTTTCTCACTTGACTATAAAGCACAAGTGCTCTTAAAAAAATATGATCATGATGATGACGATGGCGCCTGTCCATCTCTGGAGACGACAGACTGTGCCCAGGATGTGTATTACTTCTGGATTGAATGTTGTCTGTCGTGGCTGCCGAGGCTGATTTGTGAGTGGCAGTCCCCGCAACAGCTGGCACAGGTGTTGGCCCGAGGCCGACTGGTATCTTTTTCCTTCCAGTGGACTCTCTGTTCCGCCATCTGGTCGTACCTTTTCCCCCTCTGCTTTTTCCACGCCCTCCCTGCCTGATTGTCTCCAGACACTCCGGCCAGCACGTGTGCCAACTCCGATCCCGGCTTGACGTCTCGCTTGCAGGCACCCTTGTATCACAGGTGAGGCAGGTGACCTGTTTGGCCTTGCGCCCATCGCAAGCTCGCCATTCAGCGGGCCTTTGGGGAATGCAGCCATCGCCCATTCAGCTCTCGCGACCCAGCCATCGGAGTCGCCACTGACCCAAGAGGGCAAACAGGCTGGTGATCCCTGCACGCTGGTGCACTTCCATATCTGGCAGCCTCTTGCCAGGGGATACCCGATATTTGTCCGATCGAGGCAGTGGAGATAGAGGCTGTCCAGCCTCTTTCCTTGGCTTGCACAATTTGCCTCGCTGCTGAGAGCACAAGCCTGGTACACGCGGAGCTTTCAGTTAGTTTGCTCTTCGTCCACACTCAACTTTGACATACCAACTCTTAATAAGCACTCCACTGAAATAACCGACATGAGTGCTTGGTTTGACTCGCAAGCCTGAAGCGATGAAACACTCCTAAATTCAAATAGAATGAAGGGCTATTGTGGGGAGTGAAAGTCCCGCCCCCATTTCCACCCTCCCCAATTGCCCCGAAGGTGGAGCAGAGCCCAGGCCCGGAACTGACCCTCTCCTACTTACAGGTTCACTTACATGGCGCTGGGCTCATTCAGAGCCTGTGCCGGGAAGGTTCTCTCCTTTTCAGCAAGGCTATCGTGTTTAACCAGAGCTGCATGGAGAGTGAAAAAATTCTCAACGGTAAGC
This sequence comes from Carcharodon carcharias, assembly GCF_017639515.1. Taxonomy (NCBI): domain Eukaryota; kingdom Metazoa; phylum Chordata; class Chondrichthyes; order Lamniformes; family Lamnidae; genus Carcharodon; species Carcharodon carcharias. Next base: position 9,354,301 of record NC_054499.1, on the reverse strand, counting down.
TAAAGTGGTTTTACTTAACATTTTTTCTCCCCCCACCCCCATCAGAAAATTATGAGCCACTGCAGCGTGACTTTCGTCTCGTTGAGTCATGAGAACTCTGCAATTTAACTCCCCGTTAAACAACGTATTCACCAAATCGTTTGCTTCTGCCAATTGGCGAGCTGACCAATAAAAGGTCAAATGTGGGACAAGTCAGGAAATGAACTGAAATCCAAAAAATAGAATAAATACTAAATATGTCTTCAGTAGGGTAAGTACAGCCAATTTCCAATTCTGTACTTTCAATTGCTCCTTTTTGTTTATCAGTTTAGACATGTGCTGAGATTCGCACTTCTGAGGTCAAATTATTTATTTGGGGGATGAATACGCTCTTGGATGCAACCCAGCTTTTTGTGTCTATAAATATTGAGAACAACTGTGTAAGTATTTATAAACACATTAAAAGCTAGCCTGACTATTGAGAGCAGCTACATTACCAGTCAAGAAGGGGTGGGTGGGTGGAGTTGGGTTGAGTGGGGTAGGGTTTGGAAGTGCAGGGGGCAGCAGGAGTAGATGGGTGAAGGAGAAATGCATTTAAACTTTGAAATAGTTTTGAGGCCATCCCAATACAGATCAACATCTGCTGCTGCTTCCATCAGAAGATCCAGGCCAATGGATGGACGTCGACCTTCTCACCTGCCTGCTCCAGAATTGGCTCGTATCCCCTGGAATAACCCGCTTCCCAGCAAGCTGGCGACAGAGGTGGATTCCAGACCCTGGATTGAACCCGCGGCACCATATTCCCACCTCCAAGGGGAAAATCCAGCCCTTGGTCCGTGATCCATTATTAAGGGGTCTGTTGTGAAATTCTCTTCAATCAGCAGATTGAAGATTGTGTTTTCTCCTTGACATTCACCACTCGCATTTCAAAGGCCAATGCAAGATCACTTAAATTCCTCATCTTTCTTGGCTTCTGTATCTAGTTTAAACTCCTAACGAATTGCTTCCAATTGTTATCTCAGTTGGTTAGATGGCTAGTGTCATGACAGTAGATTACAGCCTCAAATTATTTACAGGCAGATTGAACTTTTTAAGGAAGGCATGTGTTTTTTTCAAAAGACACACAAGCAAAGGCACTGAGCAAAAGCTGGTTGAGAATGTAAAGTCACCACTTGCTGGGAAATTCCTATGTGGATTATATTTGACTGACTACTCCAGAGAGAACATCGAATATTGCACCTAAAAAGGTGTCAAGGCCTACTTCAGACAGAGACACTTGAAAGGAAGAGGTGAAATGCAAAAGACTGCACTTTAATCTCCTGTGGTTGTGGAGACAATGGAGACTGATTAGCACATCCCAGCAGAAACCATATCCTGTTGAGTTATATCTCAGAATGTGAAAATGACCTGAGTTGAAATGAAACAGACTCTGAGCGAAAGACATGTTTGTTTTTTTCCCTTCCAGGAATACATGAGGAAATGGTTAAGAAGCTAGCTGCAGACCTGATCTGTGTGTTCTAGTTTGGCGTGCTAGTGTGAGCTAGTGAAAGTCACAGCAGAAGATCTATTAGGTAGCCCTTTACAGCTTGTAGGTAAAGGCTCTTTACTCTTGCTCTGTTACTGGGGGAAAGTCAGCAAAGCCACAATCAAAAAAGGAAATAGGACAACTTCTTCAGCTAACCTGCAGAACCAAGTGTCTCTAAACCAACTGCTAAACTGCCAAAGTCAGCTCCGCCGGAATCGCTCAACTTAACTCCTGCAATGTTTTGCAGACAAACCAAAGACTGATTTGTATATCTTTTTTAACATTTATTTTTGGACCTCAACTTCTCATTTTTTGATCTGTGTGTATGTGAGTTTCATTTTTACTATTCTTTCTCGGGTTTCTAGTAACTAATAAACTTGCTCTTTCTTTGACTTAGGAAAGCCTGGTTAAATTGGTTCCTTCTAAAACAATGATACATTTGGACTTGGAAAAGATATCCACAAGGGAAGGGACCCCTTTTAAGTTAACCTCCTTGCGACCAACTGAGGGGGTTGAATAAAGAAGGGGAGATGGTTCATCCCTCCTCACCCGGGAGCAGAACAAAATTGGGGGTCCCGTTTGGGCAGTTAACCATTTTGGCTATCTCGTCCAGGATCGTAGCAAACTGGGGGACCTCACCCAGGGACCGGTTGTAACACTAGCATGTGATTCACAATAATAACAACAGTATGGGTTTGATTTTCATTCCAGCCGAGTGGAAGGCAATGGCAGGCCACTGACAAAAAGTGCCATTTAAAAACATCTAGGATGAAGAATGAGCCAAAACAACAAGCCTTCAGGCAGAACATACATACTAGACCAAAGGAGCCAAGTTCCCACTCACTTGAAGTATCATGCCAGGTCTGCAAAAGCTGTGAGCAGATAGCAAAGGAACCAGCGATGAGATTTCCACAGAGCAAGTTGTTATTTTGACTGCACTGCCTGAAAGGGTGGCAGCAGAATCAATAATACCTTTTACCCCTTCCTTTTTGAATGTTTTCCGGTCGGAAAATGGGACTAATTGGATAGCCAAAGGGCAGGCACAATGAGCTGAACAGTCTCTGGTAGCATATTGTTTTGGAACAGAATACATTTAAATGCAGCATATTAATTTTTTTTTAATTCTTTTTCAGTGTGCTTGAAAATTTTGATACTGATTTGGGGAATTGCCTACATCACTATGGGTGAGATTTCTATTGAAAAGAATGTTGGTACCTCAACTTAAAAGCTGCTCGCCTAGGTTATGCTTCACTATTTGTTTTGGCAAGTACTGATGCCACTCATGTTGGTCGGTTAGATGAAACGTTATCTAGCTGTGGCTTTTTGCTTTATTCAATGTGACTAAGCATCTTCAGAGTCCTGTCCCCAGCCTCAATACTAACTGCAACATTTTGCTTAAAATTTAAGGATTAGAACCATTCATTTTGGAGTAGCCAAATGAATGAAAGAAGATCCTGTAACTCCTTATTTTGTATGATTGTGGAGCAATCTGATTTAGTTCAGACATGCTTTAAAAATGCTAAGGATTCAACTGGGCAGCTCGAAGCATTTGCACTAGGAGAATGGAAGACATTGGGGCAATCTCAATTAGAGTCAGGCTAGGTCATCCAGGAAATTGGGAAGAACTTTTCTTTCTTTCTCAGGTGTAGTTGGAACTCTATCCCTCCTTCACACCACCCCACCCCCCGCCACTGCCCTCAAAGGCTGTGAATTCTGGGGATATGGGAGATTTCACAACTGGGATTTCTACCTTTCTGTTAGCTAAGGGAATCCAGCAATATGGAGAACCAGACTTGGGGAGAATACTGGATAGTTGACTCCTGATCCTATGATTTCTGAGCCATTTCCAGCAGTGTGAAACATGCTTGGCTTGCACTAGTCCCTTTGACTAACATTTTTCTCTGTTTCTTCCCCACACACCCACCCCCCCCCCCCCTCCACCCCACCACCCTTCCTCCCCACCCCACTTTGTAGGCACTGTCTATTTGAATTCTTGTACCGAGCAATACTTGATCCCGATTTATCTGATTGTTTCTGGGAGCTTTACACTCTTCTTGCTGATGATATCTCTGATTCCATGTGCCCCAAATGACGAGAGTAATAATTTGAACTTACATAAAGTTGGCCGAGTTTGTGAAAGATTGGTTTCGCTGTTCTCCACCATCTGGTTTATAACAGGTAAGTTTTATTTTTGATTGATGAAACTTTGTGTTGTAGTCAGTAGAGATCTGCCTAAGGGCTGCTCCTCTACTCATTTCTTCACGCCTTGCAGTCTTGTGCTTTCCTGTTCGGTTGCCTGCAAGAGGCCCCCCCCCCCACCTTCAATTGCAATGAGCAACATGACGAGGGGAAGATATACATCAGGTGGTCTCCTGTTGCTTTACTCCATGTGTGCTCAAAGAAAAGGTAAGCCCTCTTCCCGATGGATCCTCTGCCCACCAAAAATTTGTTGGATCCGTTGTTGACCATGGCTTGTAACCTTAAGCACGGGCCCTTCCTTCCTTGGCCCTAGCACTTGTGTTGTATAATTTATTAAAATGAACCAGATTATTTAGAATGCACAAGTTGCATGTGTTTACCTGTGTTCAGAACTCCCTTGGGCCTTTTTCCCTGATCAGCTCATTCCTGCATATGTGAAATCTGGAATGGGAATGAAACATATAAATCCATATTTCAATACTTTACAGATTTTGGGTGTTTGGTTAATTAGCACTGCAATAGTAGGTCTCTCCCCAGTTTCCCTGGGCCTCCAGACTTCACAGGAGAAACCCACATAGCAAATCAACGCAGATAAAACCGTCAACTGGGATTGAAGGATCAGATTGGCAGGATTGGAGGTTGCTTGGGGTCCATGTCTCTACTCTGCCACGTTGTCTGAGTCCAGAAATTAGTTGTAGTGCATATTATATGGCTAAAACCCAGCTCCCATGGTAAAGTAAGACCTCCATTGCAACCATTTTTAAGTGGAACAATTTGAACTGCTCTCGATTGACCCAGGCCAACACCCGGTACTTAATACATAAACTGGTTCTTTCTCTATTTGGCTGTAATATGGCATTGTATCCCCTAGAGGCCGAGAGTATCTCCTAGAGGCCAAGAGTATCCCCTGCGTCCACTAACCCCAGATCTACTAATGATCAAGGAAGAGGCAGAATCAATCTTGGCTCCACTTCTGACACCATGTTACAAGCTCAAAGCGTACAGTGCTTCTAGTACAATGTCTTTATTAGAGCCGAATGTAACATGGCTGCCCCAGCCTATGCCTCATGGCAAGAGGTTACATGACTACGGCAAGCTAGGTAGGACCTTTAGTACATGATTGCATTTCAGTCTCAAACAGAAGAAGTAGAAAGCCTAGGCCAAAGTAATTGTACTTAAACATGTTCAATGTAAGAGTTGGGAAGCTAATCTTGTAGCCTTCCCAGGTTGGGGAAATCATTGAAGAAAATCTCCAGTTTTGTTTGCAGTTTTATTTATTGGTAATTAATTCCCCTTCTGAGATTAAGTAGCCTTATATCCTGAAGTAGAATCTAAAATCGGCCATCATACTAACGTTGTTTTGGTAGGAGGGGAGATTTTCCCAATGAATTATTCTGTTGCCTGTCTACACATACTGTTAACTACATTAATCAGCCACAAAGTGTCCAAATTATCACTTGTAATGTCTTTTAAAAAAAACCTATTGAGGCATTTCCCTCTTTTTTACCTCTTTAACGGCTGAGGATCCTCACCAAATCCAGTTTTGTCGTGCACATCCAACTAGCCGAAATATTGCAAACTTGATGCAAAGTGTGGGTAAAGACACTTGGGAGTGATCTCCCATTCTGAGATAGAAGGTGCTGTAAATCCGATCCTGAAAGGAGTTGCAGAAAATTCGACCATTTGTGGGAGATGTGATCTCTGGCCCTTAGTACTGAAGGCATTGGGGAGTAAATATCAAACGTTGCCATTTCTCTTCTTTTCCAGGAAGTGTTTGGATCTACAGCATCTACGAGCCGGATTATATTGACAAAGCTTCTCCTCATTACTGTGATAAGAACTTGTACCTTTTTGCCTTCTCGGTCACCACTGCCAATTATATTATCCTCACGATTATGATCTGTCTAGGATTTGGTGTTCATGTTTTAGGTGGAATTTTGCTAATTGGGCAGAGAGATGGTTGAACACTTGAATGAATGAAATTCCTCATCCCGTCTTAAGATGAGAAATTTGCATCAACTCATTGCCTATGATGCCTGGCTTCGGTGGATCGATTAATTTGGTTCGATCTGGTTAGCTGTGTATGTTGTGGATAGTTTAACAAAACAAAAAAGGCACCTTCATGTTGTTTCTGTGCAGCCTTATCCTTCACTTGTGGAAGTAAACTGCACCTTATTTGTATGCAATTCTGAAAGCAGTAAATTGTTTTTTGCAAACCTTTCAGATATGTCTGTGTGATATTTCTGTGCAATATCTTAATAACTGACCAGTCCTTGCCCTTCAGTAAAGGATTCCCCAGGCAAATCACACTGCACTGAGAATCGGGTGCATGCCTAGTTTTAAAAAAATGAGGACTTCAGGGCAGCTGGAATTTGTATCCTTCAAGCTAGCTGACTTCTATTTGATGAAAGGGGAAGTAGATGGCTTTCTTGCTGAGCCATGACTCCAATTAATTTTTGCTGCTTCTACCTGATGAAACCTCCATTATGCTTGACTTGTTGCAAATGTAGCTTCTGTTTTGGGAGGAGCCCATGTTGGCATGTTTAACTGAAGTTTTATCCACTGCAAGATAAAGGGCTCAGGGTGGGAATTTTTAAAAAAAATTCATTTATGGGATGTGGGCATCACTGACTAGGCCAGCATTTATTGCCCATCCCTAATTGCCCTTGTTCAGAGGGCATTTTTAAGAATCAACCACATTGCTGTGGGTCTGGAGTCACATGTAGGCCAGACCAGGTAAGGACAGTGGATTTGCTTCCCTAAAGGGCATTAGTGAAACAGATGTTTCTTTTTTACAACAAAACGGCCATCGTTAGACTTCGAACTCCAGAGTTTTATTAGATTCAAATTTTACCACCTGTCTTGGGTGGGATTTGAACCCAGATCCCCAGAAAATTAACTGGGTTGCTAGAATACTAATCTGGTGACAATACCACTATGCCACCACCGCCGTGCAATGACCCCCTTTTTGTGCTGCAACCATTTGGCCATTCCTGACCATCCTTCCTCTCCGCAAGAACCATTCAGCTAGTCCAATTTCTCTACCTTTTCCCTGTAGCCTTGCTATTTTTTTCCTCTTCGGATAGCTATCATTTGAAAGCCATGATTGAATTTGTCTCCGCCACACTTGGGCTTATTATTCAATGTCCAGATTAAACAAGACAGTCTTAGGTTATGACTATAAGACAATAGGAGGTAATGAGTTCACTGTGCCACTGAAATTCTAGAAACTTAAAAAAAGGTAAGTCCTCACGGGCAAGAGTAGAACTGTCCTCTTGCTCTTTAGTGCAGTAGCCTTGATCCAAACAATATTGTCATAGATTAAAATTGATTAAAAAGTTAAAAGCCCATGTGGCCTATCTGGTCTCTAGTGTATATGTTGGGAACATTAGACGAACCACAATGTCAGGCTTCCTTCTACAGTTCTACATCCTTTGCAAACCAAGCTTGGAGTCAGCGCATCACTCACTCCTTCATTTACCTACCTTCTCTCCATTTTTAAGTTGGGTGGCGTTAGACAATACAGCCTTCAACACATCAGCATCAGCTGAATACAGTCTCATAAGACTCTGCAGGCTAAACTGCAAGTTGAATCCATCACATGTCTTTCTATAAGCTACTCTGAAATTCCACCAGCTTCTTATGGCCTAGATTTTTTTTTCCTGAAATATATACTTTATTCATAAAATATCTGGAAGAACATCACAAAACATTTCTAAATCGCCATCACAAAATGTACAATCAGATTCAACTTTTACACATGGATCGCGAGCTGCTTCAATACAATCAATGAATATTACAGTCATTTCAGTATGGTCATCACAGACAGTCAGATAGTGCAATGGGATTGGAATTATCATTTACTCACACTGTTGGGGAAGAGGTTCCTTGCTCTAAAACGTGGCAGATCAGAAGGCTTCACCCAGAGAGTGGTGAGCCTGTGGAATTTGTTACCACAGAAAGTAGTTGAGACCAAAACATTGTATATTTACAAGAAGGAGTTAGATATAGTTCTTGGGGTGAAAGGATTCAAAGGGTAAGGGGAGAAAGCAGGAGCAGACTATTGAGTTGGATGATCAGCCATGATCATAATGAATAGCGGAGCAGGCTCGAAGGGCCGAATGGCCTACTCCTGCTCTTAGTTTCTATGTTTCTATCAGTTTAACTATGAAGGCTCTAGTGGCTGTGCTCCACTTTGCGTGCAAGGAGCCCTGCAGTTTTCTTTGAGTGAAGGAGATGGCATGTTAATTGAAGGCCCCCCCCGTAAACTGCTGTCTCAAATTTAAGTCACTCAGTGGCTCTGTAGGTTGCTTTCCAGTGATGATGGGCTTGCCATTTTTGACAGATCTACAAAAGTATCACGCCTGACATGTTCACCTTTTACTGTTAGGTGCTGTCCAAACTATGATGCATATTCTGTCCCTAATTGCATTTCAGGCTTAGAAAGTTTGACAAATAAAGCAGTGAAATTATTCTGGTGGAGAAGTGGGGGCAGAGAAAACACCTCTTAAAAACAGAGTCTGTGATTTTCCCTTTTCGTTGAATGCAAATTTCACCAGCTGCCATGGTAGGATTCAAACCTGAGTCCCCGGAGTATTACCCTGGGTCTCTGAATTACTACTCCAGTGACAATACCACTACATTATCACCTACCCCTGATTTTCCCTTTTTATAAGCATGAAACAATTCTCTTGTAATCACAAACTGTTGTGTATTAAATCCCCTACTTACCCATGCAAATGTGTTGAGACTAAACAGTTGCAGCGTATTATTTCTGAACTTCTGGTTCGCAAATAGGGTTGCCAACTGTGATTAAATGTATTCCTGGAGGCTTCATCACATGACTTGTCCCCATACTCCAGCCATTAGTCGGCCAACACGTCCATCCTTGTGATGCACTTCCTTCTGACACCAGTTGGAAAATAATAAAGCTCATTACCCAACTAGATGATGCTTAACCATCAGCCAAACAGCCTCTTTCTGCATCCCACACCCACCCCGCCCCCCACCCCTCATTTTCAATATTTTCATAACTGGTAAAGAGAAACGTTCAAAGGAAATGACAAAAAGAACAATCTCTTTAATGTCCCGATGATTATTCTCCAGGATTGCACACAGCAGTGTCTAGGAAATTCCTGGAGACTCCAGGCCAATCCTGGAGGGTTGGCAACCCTATTCACAGATGGAACTGATTTGATCAGTGTTGGATGCTATACCCTGGTTCGTTGGGACTTAAGGATCCAGGTTGCATGCTTGTTTCAGGGTGACCGAATTGGTACCAAGGACATAGAAGATCAGTAGATGGTTCTTAGAATAAACACATTCTGTTTATTTACAAAAGAAACTCAGCAACTACACTTGTGTGCTCACAACTCAAAACTCTGTCATTACACTTCTGACTCCAGCTCAAGACTTCAGACTACAGAGGTAGCCCACATTACTCTGTTATTGGATACCAAGATCATGTGATCTTTCATCACAGCATTTGTCTTAAAGGTATATAATGCATCAAATTACTACATCCCTCCCCCTTTACTCAGAAATACATTTTCAACTTTTCAAAATATCAAATTTTTCAGACAAATCATTTACAAAGTCGGCCTTTCTGGGGGTTTCCTTATGCTTGTAGAAAGTCTCAGCTCGACAGCTTCTGATGTTTTATCTGGAACCTCCTTCACTGGAGTAGTCTGAGCATCTGGCTCTTCAGTAGGTACCTGCAAATCAGTTTCCTCGATTCTTTCAGGTACAGTCGACCCTCCAGACACACCTGTATTCAGTCAAGTTCTTCCAACAGGAGACGTTGACTAAGTCACAAGCACTAGTGGAATAATTTCTGGGTATTTTGTTTCTCCTCTTATATGATCCACATGTCTCCATATGACTTGATCTTCTACTTTCACATGGTAGGAAAGAGATCCAATTACTTATTTCACCAAACAACCATGTTGGTCCTTCTCTAAAATTCTTTACATATACCTTCCCTCCTGCATTAAATGTCCTGTCACGACTGTGCTAGTCATGTCCAGTTTATGGATTTCCTTGACTCCTTTCCACCTTCCCCGCACCAAGTTTGGCATAAATAGGCTCAATCTCGATCGGAGACGGCACTTCATCAACAATTCCGCAGGTGTGTCACCTGTTGCCATATGAGGTGACACACGACTATAGTGTAAAAGGAAACGTGCTAGTTTAGTCACTATAGAACCTCCAGACAATTCCTTCAACCCAGACTTGAACATCTGAATCACAGCCTTGGCCAGTCCATTTGAAGAAGGGTGGTGAAGTTTTTACATGAGTAATACCATTGAGGCTGATAAATCGGTGAAACTCAGCATTCATAAATACCGTTCCATTGTCTGACACGGCCATTTCAGGTAGTCCGTTGATTGCGAAACCTTGTCATGGCTTGTCAGTTGTAGCAGAGGATGTCAGCAACTTCACTTCATAAATGTCCATCCATTCTGAGTGAGCATCGACGATATGTAGAAACATTGTTCCCCTAAAAGAGCCCACATAGTCAATGTGTACTCATACCCATGGCCTTCCTGGCCACTCCCAAGGGTGTAACGGAGCTGTTGAAGGTAACTTTTGCATTTGCTGGCACTGCACACAACTTCTCACTAAGTTCTCAATTTTCCGTCCATGCCAGGCCACCATAGATAGCTGCGTGCTATGGACTTCATTCGGGAAATTCCTGTACTGTGAAGTTCAGACAACAATGGCTTTTGTCCTTTTGGAGGAACAAAATCATACGGGCTCGAAACGTTAACTCTGCTTTTCTCTCCACCGATGCTGCTGGACCTGCTGAGTTTTTCCAGCATTTTCTGGTTTTGTTGCTACAGAGAGTGTAGCCTTGTCTTTGCTGAGCAACACCAGCAAGGGCTGGTGGCCCAATATGTTAGTAAAAAATGACGACCATATACATACTGGTGAAATTTCTTAAACACTAAAAATGATTGACAGGCCTTCTTTTTCTATCTGTGAGTACCTCTTCTGCTGTATTGAGTGTTCTTGATACATATCCTATCGGTCGTTCTGATCCATCATCCATTTGATGGGAAAGCACTGTTCCCACTCCATGGGGAGATGTGTCACAAGTTAACACCAACCCTTTCTTCAGGTCAAAATGTAATGGTAGGGTGGATGATTACAACAAACTATTTCACTTTTGTGAAAGCTTCTTCCTTCTGTGCTTGTAAAGACCGTCATCAGTTTCTCTTGAGCAAGTAATACAGTGGTGCCAGTTGTCGAACAAGTTAGGCAAGAAGTGTCCATAGTAATTGATCATCCCCAAGAATGACTTGAGTTCGGATGTATTCTTTGGTGCTGGTGCCTCTCTTAAGGCTTTCACTTTTTCCTCAACTGGGCTTAGGCCTTGTGAATCTACCTTGTGACCTTGGTAGGTTACCTCTTTCGCTTAGAATGTGCACACCCCCACCTGTGAGAAATGTTTCAAAACTTCATCCAAGTTTACCAAATGTTCCTTTTCAGTGGGTCCAGTCACTAGGACGTCATCTAAATAATCTACAACATGGGGCAGTCCCCGTAGTAAATTTTCAATCACTTTTTGAAATATGGCGCAAGCTGAAGATAGGCCGAAAGGTAAATGGGTGTATTGGTACAACCCTTTTTCTGCATTAATGGTGACAAACTTCAGGGAGGCCCTCTCTAATTCCAATTGTTGATAAGCAAGACTTATATCAAGCTTTGTGTAGTCAGTTCCACCTGCCAGTTTAGCATATAAGTCTTCAATTTTTGGTATGGGCTATCTGGCCAACTTATTGACTATTGATTTGTAGTCTCCACAAATTCGAACGCTTTGGTCAGGTTTGAGATCAGGTACAATTGGTGCTGCCCATTCAGAAAATTGCACTCGTTATTTCACTCTCATTTTTTTCTAATCTGTCCAGTTCGGCATCTATATTTTTCCACATTGCTTAAGATACTGGTCTTGCCTTCACGAATCTGGGTCTTTCCTCTGAATCTACATGAATTTTTGCTTATAGCCCCTGAATCTTTCCAAGTTTGTCCTTGAAGACTGAGGCATATTTTTGTAGTAGCTCTGATAGCCCATTAGTTCTCATTTGAAAGATTTCAGCCCATTCCAATTTAATTTCTTTCAGCCAGTTTCATCCAAGGAGACTAGGTCCCTCACCTCCTACCACCATCAAGGGTAATTTCACTGTGTGGCCTCCATAGTGTACTGTGACTTTACATATGCCCTTAACTTTTATGTTCTCTCCCCTGTAAGTTTTCAATTTGGCATCTTCCAAATTTGGTTTACGTTCTCCATGATTCAGGTATTTAAAAGCATGCTCACCTATCAACACAATGGATGCTCCTGTGTCCACCTCCATTCTGATAGGCCTCTCATTCACTCTCATGGTTCCTACCTTTAAATTATACAACAAATAAATATCTGAAGCTATTACTTCAGGCTTTTCAACACTGTAGGATCTCACTGGGTTTTTGCTTTTGTTTGAAAGTCTGCCTGATTCTATTTTACAATGTCTCATGAGGTGTCCTTCCCGATGACAGAAAAAAAACATTTGATCTTTTTAAACTGTGGTTCATTACAAGGTTGTCTGCTTCTACCTCTGTTGCCATTATGCCATGTTTTCGCTGCTAAGTCATCTCTTTTTATTTGTTTGCTAGCGGTGGCTGCTTCCCAAGTTCTGAGCAAAGCCTTGTACTTTTGCAATCTTTTTTGGCTGAGGCTCCCCGCCCATTGTAGAGGACAGTGCCGTTTTGCACTCCCTGTATGTCTTTAGAGTCCCACACTGCACATTCCATTGCCAGAACAATTTCCAATGCCTTCTGAAGATCCAAATTTGTTTCTTCTGAATTCCGTCGTCATTTATACCGCACATCAAATGATCTCTAAGCATACCTTTGATAGATGTACCAAACTCGCAATATTCTGTTAATTGTTTCAGACTTGCCACGTAACAAGCAACTGTTTCCCCCGTGGCTCTATTCCTTGAGTTAAATTTGAACCGTTGCATCGTCACCAAAGGCTTTGGCTGGCAATGATTCTTTACGAGGCTTGCTAAGCCATCAAAACTTTTCGAATCTGGGGCACCAACAAATTTCGAATTACTCCATGTGTCTTACGCGGGATAAGAGGATCGCGCGCTTCTTCTCCTCCCCGGCAATGCTGGTCGCCTGGAAGAAGAACACAATGAGACCAATCGTCGGAGGCTGGGTCCAAAGGTTCAACTCTTCCAAATTGCAGCAGGCTCTGAGGGGATTGCTTCGATGATCAAGACGGAGATTTTTCCTCACTTACAGTTACCGTGCGAGGTACCGCTCGATTTCGGCTCTCTCGATTTCCTTCGATCGTTCTTGCTTTTTCTCGTCCTCTCGTGTGTTTTTCTCTTGCTTTTTTTTTACTCTTGTCGCCAGTTTGTTGGATCCTAAACCCGGGTTTGTTGGGACTTAAGGATCGGGGCTGCACACTTGTTTCAGGGTGACCAAGTTGGTACCAAAGACATAGAAGATCAGCAGATCGTTCTTAGAATAAACACATTCTGTTTATTTACAAAAGGAACTCAGGGGCCACACTTGTGTGCTTACAACTCAAAACTCTGCCTTTACACTTCAGACCCTAGCTCAAGACAGAGGTAGCCCGCGCTACTCTGCTATTGGATACTAAGTCAATGTGATCTTTCATTACAGCATTCGTCTTAAAAGTATATTACACATCAGATTACTACAGTTGGCTACATCACATTTTCTAGAAAACAGTCCAAGGCCCTTCACACTTAGGCATGAGGAGAACATGTTAAGCCCAAAAGGAAAACATTTGGGATGGAGACCATACCGTTGGTTCAAAAATTGGATAAGAATGAGTGGGAGAGAAGAGAAGGGAGAGAGAAAACTGGAGAGCAAAGCAAAATATTAAAGATTCAGATTACAGATGAGATAAAGACAGCAAACGGGGGCGAACAAACTTGAAAAACAGGTGAGAGCATGTCAGAGAAAACGAAATGGCAGGGGAGAGACAAAAGGGATGTCTTGCATTTCTATAGTACCTTTCACAACCCCAGGACATCTCAAAGTGCTTTACAGCCAATTCACTTTTGAAGTGTAGTCACTGTTATAACGTAAGAAAAACAGCAGCTATTTTATACAAAGTAAGCTCCCACAAACACCAATGTGATAGTGACCAGGAAAGCGTTTTTTGTGATGTTGATTGAGGGATAAATATTGGCCAGAAGAGCAGAACTCTCTTGCTCTTCTTTGATCCCACAATGCCCCTTCTGATGCAGCACAATATCAAAGCTAACGCCGCCAGTGCTGTACTGAGGGAGTGCTGCACCGTCAGAGGTGCTGTCTTTCGGATGAGACGTTAAACTGAGGTTAAAAACAGGAAGCACTAGAAAAACTCAGCAGGTCTGGCAGCATCTGTGGGGGAGAGAAAAACAGAGTTAATGTTCAGAGCCCAATATGACTCTTCAGAATCTGTAAAACTGAAGGCCCCTCCTACTCTCTCAGGTGGATGTTAAAGATCCTGTCCCAATATTTCAAAGGAGAGTTCTCCCTGGCATTCTGGCCCAATATTTATACTTCAACCAACATCACTATATGGATTAGCTGGCTATCACGATACTTTGTGGGAGCTTGCTGTACCCACATTTTGCTGCTGCATTTCCTACATTACAACTTTTTTTTAATATATTCTTTCACAGGATGTGGGCATCACTGGCTCGGTCAGCATTTATTGCCTATCCCTAGTTGCCCTTGAGATGGTGGTGAGCTGCCTTCTTAAATCACTGCAGTCCATGTGGTGTAGATACACCCAAAGTGCTGTTAGGGAGGGAGATCCAGGATTTTTGATGAAGTGACAGCGAAGAAAAGGCGATATATTTCCAAGTCAAGATGGTGTGTGGCTTGGAGGGGAAACTTACAGGTGGCGGTGTTTCCATCTATCTGCTACCCTTGTCCTTCTGGGTGGTAGAGATTGCCAGTTTGGAAGGTTTTGTCAAAGGAATCTTGGTGAGTTGCTGCAGTACATCTTGTAGATGGCTTACACTGCTGCTACTGTGCGTAGGTGGTGGAGAGAGTGAATGTTTGCGGATGTGCTGTCATCAAGCGGGCTGCTTTGTCCTGGACAGTGTCAAGCTTCTTGGATGTTGTGGGAGCTGAACTCATCCAGGAGATTGGGGACTATTCCGCCACACTCCTGATTTGTGCCCTGAAGATAGTGGACAAGCTTTGGGGAGTCAGGAGGTGAGTTACTCTCCACAGAATTCCCAGCCTCTAACTTGCCCTTGTAGCCACAGTATTTAGCTCTTTTGAAGCCAACCAAATAAACAAAATGAGGGATAAAATAAACACAGCCCCTAAATTAAGATAGCTGTAAAACCAAAGACAAAGTTTAAAGAAAACTTACAAACATCAAATCAAAATGTGATTAATAGGGTGGATAAAGCACCCCAACCCCCCGCGGTGCCCACCGGGCATGGGAGGCCTCGACAGTGCCAGCAGACACCGCGTGCTCCCTTTCCAGGGACATCCAGCTGTGAACATAGCCGCGGAAGAGGGGCAGACAGTCAGGTGGGATGACCCCCTCGATCACCCGCTGCCTGGACCTGTTGATGGCCAACTCGGCCAGGCCCAGGAGCAGGTTCACGAGGAGGTCCTCCTCCCTCCCCGACCCCCTCCACACTGGGTGTCTGTAGATCAGGAGCATGGGACTGAAGTATAAACAAAACAGTAATAAAAGGTTTTTTAAATAACTGAAAAGGGAGTGCAGTCTACAACAATTAACATAAAAGTGGTCCACGGACTCCACAAGACCGCAAAAAGGGCAGGTATCCTGGGAGTCTGTGAACCGACACATTCTACTGCTGCAAGCAACACCCTCCACCCCAAGTCCCCAATGGGCAGCGGGAGGACACCTCCGTAGAGGGCCCCCCCAACGGGGACCTCCACCCCGGACGGCAACAAGGCATGCCAGGGCGTGTCCGGGCAGCGGGTGAGGGCAAGGAAGTGAAGGGTGTGCAGCAGCAGCCCGTACAGGAAGCCCCTCCGCGTCGTGCTAAAGGACACGGAGGGCATTTCCCCGAGGCGACTCATATTGCGGGGCACCTGCTCCTGAGGGAGGGTTCGGGGCTTGGGGCCAATGTGGAATTCTGTCCGAACATGGGAACGCTCAGATGGAAGACCACCGCACACCTGAGCCACCTCGAGGCCCAGTATGACTTCGGGTCCGAGCACAACTGTCCTGAGGTCTTGAATGGCATCGGCCGTGAGCTGGACGCCCATGGACGCACAACATGCCAACTCATGCGGGAGCATCCAGCCCACTCCTCTGCCACCCAGCACGTCCCCGATCCTGGTCACCCCGGCAGCCACAGGCCTCCTTCTCCGCCAGCCACTGAAAGGGGCGGAGGGGCAGGTTCCTGAGCAGCCGCTCTCTGACGATAGCTGCTACTCCTGACGGGGGGAGAGCTGCGTCGCGAGACGACCATGTTCCAGACTTTGATCAGGTCCTGGTAAAAGACGGGCAATGTCTGCAAGGAGCCACGAAGGCCCCTCAGCTCTATAAACAGGAGCTGCACGTCATAATTCAGGCCGTGCACCTGGCAGAAGAAATACACCATCTTGGAGGGGTCTCAACGTAAAGATATCACTGCAGGGCCTGAAGGTGGAAAGTCGCCACCTGGGTGCAAAGGTACACCAGCACCTGACCGCCTTCCCTAAGCGGGAGACTCAGAACCTCAGCAGCGACCCAGTGCAATCTTTTGTCCCAGAAGAAGTCAACGAGCATTCTCTGGATTTTCGTGACAAATCCGGGGGAGGGGTCATAGTGACCAGCTGGTACCACAGCATGGCGGCAATCAGCCGGTTTATGACCAGAACTCAACCCCGACAAGACAGCACTCGAAGCAGTGCTTCTAGCGCCGCAGGCAAGCGGTGACTTTCGTCTCCAGTTCCTGCCAATTCGCCGGCCAGGATTCCTCAGCAGGGCAGAGATGGACCCCCAGATAGAGGAGGCTGGTCCTGCTCCAGGTGAAAGGCCTGAGCTCATCGGGTAGGGGATCCATCTGCCACGGACTGACCAGGCGTCCAGAACATTTACCCCAGTTGATTTTTACTTGATGACTCTGGGACACCGTTAATAGTCAATTTAAAACAAAAATGACCTAATCCTATCTCCATAAAGTTTATTAGAAGAAGCACATAGTGACAAGCAGAATGACCACCCCACCCAGACACACACCAATACAATGCAGTAAACTCTTCTTCGCTAGTCGGATACACGCCTGCTGCAAACGTTTGGAGTGGCTCTTCGTAAGCAACCTATTAAAAACCAAACTTAAACACGAGATTTTGAGTTTGAAGAAATTGGAAGGGACGTGTCTTGCGCCGTGTAAGCATCAGGTTTCTTATGAATTACAGGGAGTGGTTAATGTTAATCGACCTGGAACCAGTTTTTTTTTTGTTTTCGCATCTCGTTCTGAATTTGACAGAATTAATTCTGTTTAATTGACAGAACGGTTCTTATTTAACTCAACAGCTTCTTGGGGTGGGGAAGTTGAAACTTGTCACTTTTGTGTGTGTGTGTGTTAATTTGAAATTAGAGTCCCTGTGGATCTTATTAAAATCGATTCTGGACACGAAAATTTCACGTAGAATTTGTGTTTTCTCTTTAAGCGGTTTGGTAAGGAGGAATAGTTCCGAGCTAAAAGTGCCTCGGATTGTCATTGTGTTTACTCATCGACCCAACTCATTCTTCCGCTTGAAGAGACGTAGGAGGAAATTTACCCTCATCAAGCTTCGCTTTTTCAAATTTCCGATCGGATTCCCTTTGAAACTCTTTATCACCCCGGTTGATTGTTGCAGGTAATAACTAGTGTCTCGGGCGTGTTAACCAATATAGAGAGAGAGGAGAAAAATGTTACTTGTAAACTCACTGGCTTTTAGTATAAGCGAAGAGACCCACGATATAATCATACGACTTGATCCCCTGTTGTAAAGTCTAATGAATTGGTCTGCTGGCAGGATGCCCACTCCTCCCTGAACTATTAACACTTGAAGTGCCCCGTGTATCGCCCCCATGTCAGCACTGTCTTGTCATTATTTTGCCCTAACCGAAGTAGGAGCAATTTCTCCTTTTGGAAACAGCTATGTATTTAAAAAAAAAATGGCTGGACTCTCCTTCAATGTAAAAACAATTTTGAAGGGCGGGCTGACTAAATGCGTTGACCTGGACCAAGCCGTTAGAATCACCCAGAGTTCCTACTTGGAGCCCTTTCCACGTTTTGTCTCGTTTGGGCAAACGAATGGGTCAAGTTAGCTGTTTAAAATTATCCGTTGGTAATACACTCGCTTGTGTGTAACTTTTAAATTTGTAATTGTTAGTGAGTGGGCAGGAAGGTGGCAGATGCAGTTAAGTATGGAGCCATTTCAAGTTTGGAAAAACAACTTTTTTTAAAAGGCGAGAATAGTAAATGTTGGGATTCACAGGGATTTGGGCGTCCTTGTATATGATTCGTAGTTATCATGTAGGGATAGTAAGCAATTAAGACAAATGCTATACTTGCATTTATTGTGAAGGATTTGGGAGAATGAATGAAGTCTTGTAGTAATTGTTTACAGTTTTGGCCTTTACCCAAGGAAGGATAAACTTGCCTGTGCAGCAAAGGCAGATTGATTCCTGGGGATGACTATAATTTTCCTTTTGGTCTCTATCCTCTGGAGTTTTGAAGGATGTATGATTTCTTTGAAACATAAGGTAGAGATAGATGTTCCCCTGGCTGCAGAGTCCAGAGTGATAAGGAGCTGGCAATTTAGGACTAAGAGGATGAAACATTGAGGGCTGTGAATTCCCAAGGCTGTGGATGCTCAGTTGTGTATTTGTTGCTGAGAATGATAGATTTTGGGCAGTAAGGAAATTGGAAGATGGAGGGAATAGGGAGCTGAGGTAAAGGTTCAGCCATGACTTCTCGAATGGCAAAGCAAGCCCAAGTCTTACTCCTATTTATTACAGGGGGTGTCTTTGTCAATGCTTAGTTCTTTGTGGCTTCCTGCAATGATGTTTGCGGATGGATGGGAGGCTGTATTTGCAAGATAAGATGCTGAAATATTACTGCTGCAAGATAAGATGCTGAAATATTACTGCTGCAAGATAAGATGCTGAAATATTACTGCTGCAAGATAAGATGCTGAAATATTACTGCTGCAAGATAAGATGCTGAAATATTACTGCTGCAAGATAAGATGCTGAAATATTACTGCTGCAAGATAAGATGCTGAAATATTACTGCTGCAAGATAAGATGCTGAAATATTACTGCTGCAAGATAAGATGCTGAAATATTACTGCTGCAAGATAAGATGCTGAAATATTACTGCTGCAAGATAAGATGCTGAAATATTACTGCTGCAAGATAAGATGCTGAAATATTACTGCTGCAAGATAAGATGCTGAAATATTACTGCTGCAAGATAAGATGCTGAAATATTACTGCTGCAAGATAAGATGCTGAAATATTACTGCTGCAAGATAAGATGCTGAAATATTACTGCTGCAAGATAAGATGCTGAAATATTACTGCTGCAAGATAAGATGCTGAAATATTACTGCTGCAAGATAAGATGCTGAAATATTACTGCTGCAAGATAAGATGCTGAAATATTACTGCTGCAAGATAAGATGCTGAAATATTACTGCTGCAAGATAAGATGCTGAAATATTACTGCTGCAAGATAAGATGCTGAAATATTACTGCTGCAAGATAAGATGCTGAAATATTACTGCTGCAAGATAAGATGCTGAAATATTACTGCTGCAAGATAAGATGCTGAAATATTACTGCTGCAAGATAAGATGCTGAAATATTACTGCTGCAAGATAAGATGCTGAAATATTACTGCTGCAAGATAAGATGCTGAAATATTACTGCTGCAAGATAAGATGCTGAAATATTACTGCTGCAAGATAAGATGCTGAAATATTACTGCTGCAAGATAAGATGCTGAAATATTACTGCTGCAAGATAAGATGCTGAAATATTACTGCTGCAAGATAAGATGCTGAAATATTACTGCTGCAAGATAAGATGCTGAAATATTACTGCTGCAAGATAAGATGCTGAAATATTACTGCTGCAAGATAAGATGCTGAAATATTACTGCTGCAAGATAAGATGCTGAAATATTACTGCTGCAAGATAAGATGCTGAAATATTACTGCTGCAAGATAAGATGCTGAAATATTACTGCTGCAAGATAAGATGCTGAAATATTACTGCTGCAAGATAAGATGCTGAAATATTACTGCTGCAAGATAAGATGCTGAAATATTACTGCTGCAAGATAAGATGCTGAAATATTACTGCTGCAAGATAAGATGCTGAAATATTACTGCTGCAAGATAAGATGCTGAAATATTACTGCTGCAAGATAAGATGCTGAAATATTACTGCTGCAAGATAAGATGCTGAAATATTACTGCTGCAAGATAAGATGCTGAAATATTACTGCTGCAAGATAAGATGCTGAAATATTACTGCTGCAAGATAAGATGCTGAAATATTACTGCTGCAAGATAAGATGCTGAAATATTACTGCTGCAAGATAAGATGCTGAAATATTACTGCTGCAAGATAAGATGCTGAAATATTACTGCTGCAAGATAAGATGCTGAAATATTACTGCTGCAAGATAAGATGCTGAAATATTACTGCTGCAAGATAAGATGCTGAAATATTACTGCTGCAAGATAAGATGCTGAAATATTACTGCTGCAAGATAAGATGCTGAAATATTACTGCTGCAAGATAAGATGCTGAAATATTACTGCTGCAAGATAAGATGCTGAAATATTACTGCTGCAAGATAAGATGCTGAAATATTACTGCTGCAAGATAAGATGCTGAAATATTACTGCTGCAAGATAAGATGCTGAAATATTACTGCTGCAAGATAAGATGCTGAAATATTACTGCTGCAAGATAAGATGCTGAAATATTACTGCTGCAAGATAAGATGCTGAAATATTACTGCTGCAAGATAAGATGCTGAAATATTACTGCTGCAAGATAAGATGCTGAAATATTACTGCTGCAAGATAAGATGCTGAAATATTACTGCTGCAAGATAAGATGCTGAAATATTACTGCTGCAAGATAAGATGCTGAAATATTACTGCTGCAAGATAAGATGCTGAAATATTACTGCTGCAAGATAAGATGCTGAAATATTACTGCTGCAAGATAAGATGCTGAAATATTACTGCTGCAAGATAAGATGCTGAAATATTACTGCTGCAAGATAAGATGCTGAAATATTACTGCTGCAAGATAAGATGCTGAAATATTACTGCTGCAAGATAAGATGCTGAAATATTACTGCTGCAAGATAAGATGCTGAAATATTACTGCTGCAAGATAAGATGCTGAAATATTACTGCTGCAAGATAAGATGCTGAAATATTACTGCTGCAAGATAAGATGCTGAAATATTACTGCTGCAAGATAAGATGCTGAAATATTACTGCTGCAAGATAAGATGCTGAAATATTACTGCTGCAAGATAAGATGCTGAAATATTACTGCTGCAAGATAAGATGCTGAAATATTACTGCTGCAAGATAAGATGCTGAAATACTACTGCTGCAAGATAAGATGCTGAAATATTACTGCTGCAAGATAAGATGCTGAAATATTACTGCTGCAAGATAAGATGCTGAAATATTACTGCTGCAAGATAAGATGCTGAAATATTACTGCTGCAAGATAAGATGCTGGAAAACATGCAGATCAAGGAGCACTTTTTTGTCCTTGCCAATCTGACTTCAAAAAGGTGATCCTTGAGATTTGACTGGGTCTCATTATCGAGTTGATGTGCAAATTAAGATAGCCAGGAGGTTTTTGGGGTGTTGAGCATAAGGGTAGCTGAAACAGTAGGTGTTCCATGTGTTGCCTACACTTGGCCAATAGGTCCAAGCAAAATGACCTAAAAGATAGAACTCCTTTTTAACTGAAAGTTGGATCAAAATAAGATGGGTGATTGTTTCCTGTTGACATGAATACACCCCTCCTAATTGTAGGTGCTGCAGATAGGAAGTGGCTGGTGACATGGACCTTGAAAGTAGCTTGTACACTCCACTCCTTCGGACTATTGAAGAGCCTCCAAATTCCCCAGTGGCATCAGGTACTATTTAATCACCAAGTCTAATGAACTGATCTTGAGACCATATAGTCAACAGACAAATATACTAACTGTAAAATACAGCTGCTGTATTGGTTGTGGGCCAAATGACTTCAAATTTTGTTATGTTTAAGCCTCTTGTCTTAAAATTTACCATGGCACAGCTAGTGCTTCATTTTTTAAAAAAATGCACAATACTTAAACATGAAATGAAGAAATACTTTAGTCAGTGGAGGGCTGCTTTGGGGAATGGGACTTCTCTAGAAACATGTCCCAGTTTTAAGGGATCTGCTGTGCTTGTGACATTTCTGCAAAGCTGAATTGAAGAGAATTTCACAGAATTTCACATCAGTGAGCTTTGCCTTTACAATGCTCTAAACTTGTTCAAATAATACCACTCAAATCTAAAAGATCAACACAAGATTGCCCTAAATTCCTGATCCTCCTTGGCCCTTCAACCTGTTTGGAATTTATTTATTGCAACTCAACTAGGCTGAAGTAGCAAGTCTGCAAACCTCACAGCCTCATGCCACAGCTACAAATGCTATGAACACATGGGGACAAGAACCAGAGATGAGATTTCTACACGGCAAGTTGTTGCCTTGATTGCATTGCCTGAAAGGGTGGCTGCAGAATCAATAAATTTACCCCTTCCAAGTTTTACTGATTTTTGGGTGGGGCTGGGGAATGGGTCCAATTGGATAGCTCTCAAAGGTCAAACAAGATGAGCTGAACAGCAACCTCATGTAGTGCATTGATTTGGAAAATAATACATGTAGTATATTAAACTTTTAAAATTCTCTTTCAGTGTCCATGAAAATTATGACATCACTCTTGGCAATTGCCTCCATCACTATTGGTGAGAGCTTCAAATTAAAAGCTGTTTAGCTAGATGTTTATCAATTTGTTTTGGCAAGTGCTGATGCTGTTCATGTTGAGGAGATATGATCAAGTAGCTTTTTTGTTAAAATAGTTACTGATTCTTGTACCAAACTTGCTTCAATACAACTGGGAACAATTTTGGTTAGAACAGGTAGTTTAAGGATTTTACATTTCATTTTGAGCAGCCAAATGAGAGAACCAGTAACTTAAAATTAAGGAGTAATTGGATTTAAATGTGCTTTTAAAATATTAAATAGTTCAATCTAGCCAGTGCAATATCTACATGTGAGCAATGGGGCAATGTTAGAGTTAAGCCACTTAGGAAATTGGGAAGCACTTTTTTTTTTCCAAGTGTAGTAGAAACCTGGGAAGGTTAAATTCTGGGGATATTGGAGCTTTCCTAACTGGGAGTAAGAGAATTGGCAATTTGGGTTTGGGGGGGGGGGGAGAAAGAGAGGAGGAGGAAAGAGAATACTGGGTAGTCTATTCCTGATTCCATGACTTTGGAATTAATTCCAGTAGTGAAATGTCCCTTTGCTAACATTTTTCCATGTTTCTTTCCCTTCCCTTTACAGGCACTGTCTATTTGGATTCTTGCACCAAGCAATACTTGATCCCAATTTATCTGATTGTTTCTGGAAGCTTTACACTCTTCTTTGTGATGATATCACTGGTTTCATGCACCCCAAATGATGAAAGCAACAATCCGGTTTTCAATAAAATTGGCCAAGCTTGGAAAAGTGTGATATCGCTGTTCTCCTTCATCTGGTTTATAATGGGTACTACTTGGTTGACTGAAACATACATAACTTGTTAAAATGAGCTGATTATTTAGGTTGCATGTATGAGTATTTGACTGTTTTCAGAATTGCCTTGAGGCTCCTCTGATCAACCCCTTAATGCATAAGAGTAATAGAGGGGGTAGGAACTACATAACTCCATTTCAATTATTAATAATTTAAATTGATATTTATATTTAATTAGACTTGACACCCAACAGTAAGTTTACCCCACTCCTCACCACTTGCCCCCTGCTCCCCACAACCTCTAGGTTCAGTTGCAGGAAAAAACAACATACCAAATAGTGCAAAAAGTCAAAGGATTCAAGAATCAGATTGGCAAATTTGGGGCTTCTTGTCTCACCTCCACAGACTACTGATTAGACACTGCATTGAGTCCAGAAATAGGTTGTAGTGGTTGTGACCAAATCCTATGTAGCAAGACAAAGTAAGACTTCCCCATTCAGCAACAGTTAAATGGCACAATTTGAACTGTTATCAACATTGATCCATACCAGCAAGCAGTACTTGATGGGTAAACTGGCTGTTTCTCTATTTAGCTTAAATATGGCATTGTATGTCTGTCCCTGGCTGCCTCTAACCCCAGATCTACTAATGATCAAGGAAGAGGCAAAAAGCCTGAGTCAGGATTGTACTTAAACATGCCAACTTTGGAAGCTAATCTTGTAGCTGCCTTATGTAGCTTCATATCCTAGGTTTGAATCAAAATCTGATCTCACATAAGGGTTTTTTGTAGTGGAGGAGATTTTTTTGTAAGAGACCAGACAAATTCAGTTCCAGTGACCTGTTGCTTGTCTGCACAAACTTAACCATGCTACCAATCAGTGCTAAATAACTTGTCACTTGTAATGCTATGATTAAATTTGCTTTTCAAAACTCATTGAAGCCGTTTAAGTAATCCCTCCAGCCTGAGGGTCCTTACTAAATTCAGTTCTAAAGTGCATAACCAACCAGCCAAAATATTACAAAAGCTGAGTTTGCTACTGCAGAGGGTATACTTTGTTGTATGTGCAGTTATAATGCCTGTGGTCACTGCCAGTAACATCAAGGGTGGTGCAGATCAAACTCAGACAGGAAAATTACACTCTGAACTGGAGATCACAAACAATGCTATATCTTTACAATAAAAATTGTAAAATTAAAGCAGATTGGATCTCCTGCAATAATTCTTTTCCTGGGGAATGTGCAATGGAAGTAATACATTTTTTGTATTTGTCTTTCCTAGGAAACATTTGGATCTACAGCATCTACGAGCCAGATTATATTGACAAAGCTTCTCCTAATTACTGTGATAAAACCTTGTACCTTTTTGCCTTCTGGGCCACCACAGTCACTTACATTCTTCTTGGAATTGTATTGTTTCTAGGATTTTGTGGCTTGCTCTGTGCATGTGCTTTGGGTGGGACCTTTTGGATTGGACAAAGAGGCTGAACACTGAAGAAATCCCTTGTCCCAGCTTTGGGAAATTGATACAACTTGATGCCACATGTGTTGGCTTCTGTGGATGGAGTTATTTGGTTTGCTCTAATTAGCAGTGCTTGTTTTGGACACTTTTTTAAAAAAAGACAAAGCACTTAATTTTTTTCTTCATACCACCTTCTACACCTTTATCCTACACAATGGTAGTGAACTGCACTAATTGTATGTAATTTTGAAACAATCATTTTTTAAACTTGGGTATGTCTGTACAATATTTCAAATATAGAGCAGTGTCTTAACATGACTCCAGTCATCTCTTCAGTGATTTTCTGAGCAAATAACACTGCACTGAACTTCAGCAAAACTAAGTTGTGTAGCTTTTTATTTCCTGCAGTTGGTTTGAGGGTGGAGATGCATGCATGCAAACTATCATTCTTACTGTGTTTAGCCAACTATCCTAGCTGCCTAAATCCTGTCATGCATAAGGCTTGCCTGACTTGTTGCAAATTTAGTGTTTGAAGTTGAGGTGGATCAATGTTAGTATGTCTAACTAGAGTTTTATCAACAGTACAACTAAGGCTTAGGACCGGGAGGGAAGTAGAACTGAATCTTGAAAGGGCTTGCTTGTGCTGGAACCACTTGGTTCCTCATGTCCATTCTGGATCTCTGGAAGGGCAACTTGGCTAGTACCATTTCTCTAACCTTCTGGTGGCCATGTTAATTTCTCTTCTGGTAACTATTATTTGAAAGGCATGATTGGTGGAGGCATAGTCAAATCTTATTGGACATGCAGGCTTTTTCTAAGACACAAGGCTGAATTTGATATCTAGTTTGTGACTGCTGCTATCCTACGAGTTCTTAAAATCTGCCAATGTCCAGGTTTCTCATAATACCATGTCAGGTGGATGCCAAAATTGGCAGGCTGCCTGCCATTTTTAAATTCATTAAAGGGTGTTTGAACTTGAGCGCGGCGACGGACCGGAATGTGGCCTGAGCGCGGCGACGGACCGGAATGTGGCCTGAGCGCGGCGACGGACCGGAATGTGGCCTGAGCGCGGCGACGGACCGGAATGTGGCCTGAGCGCGGCGACGGACCGGGCATAGGAAACATGGGAAGTAGGAATTTTTTTTTGTGGGGGTAAGTGCTGCAAAGGCAGGCATAAAGGTTGTAAGCAGGACTGTGGCTAACTTTACCAGAATAGCTCCTGGAGACTTTGGTATTGTGGTTACACTTACTTTTCTTTCCATTTAAAACATCGTTAGGCCATTCCTGAGGGAAGGGGAGCTGCTAGATGTTGCAGGCAAAATTGTACATTACACCATTTGTGATGAGCATTGCAGTACCTCATCCCAGTGAGAAGAGGACAGTTGGGCAAGGACAGGGTGTGCTTAGTGGTCCACTGATACTGAGTTGCAGAGGGGAGGCAACAGCAGCTGTCAGGGAGATGGAGAAGACACTATCCAGCCAATAGTCCCTACTGGGAAAAAAGATTACAAACAGTGCCAGGTATCCCTGAAGACTTTTTACAGCTGGCTATCCTTGTAGGAGATGGGCTGGTGCCACCAGTGCATGGGCTATCTCCCTGGCTTAAGCGAAGCTATAAACATGGGCCACTTGTTTCAGGATTGTTGGGATGCAGCTCTTTGGCCTGATCAATGGTTCTGATGCCCTGAAAGATCAGGACACACTTGTGCAAGTGTCACCTATGGTCATAACGTGCTGTGCATTGTACAGCTGCCCCTGCAGGGAGGGTCATGTGATTGATGCAGCCCTGGCCTTTGAAGTGGCAGGTGAGCCATGCCAGTCAGTCAGGTCTGGTCACAGGAGGGCCTGGATACCAACAGATCATCACCTTAGAGATGAGTCCTTTTAATGTGTCCACAACACCTTGGCCCTTGCCACCTTCTCATCTTATCTCTCTCTCTCTCTCTCTCTCTCATGAACACCAGGGCTGTGTCTGCTAAGAGCTAGGTGGGATCAATGAATAATGTTGTTCAGAGGGCTGCAATGTGAACACAAACTTCCCATGACACCACCTAGTCCACTAACGCAATACTGTTGTATAATGTGATGGATTTATTCCATTACACAACAGTATTGCATCAATGCAGCTGGAATATCATGTTCTAAGAACACTTACTTAAATAACAAGCTATTAGTATTAACCAAAAATCACATGAAAATCATCCATGTATGACTAAAGAGGTGTTTCCTTAAAATTTTCTGATTCTGACGGGGTAAGATCCCTTCCCCTCGCTGCTGCTGCCCCCTTGACTGATGATTTTGGTGGGTATCCTCTGGTCACCTGAGGCTGTGAGGGCCCTGGTGGAGGTGGTGTTCTCCTGCATAATGGCAGAAGGGTCACCTGTCCCCATGACACTCTGTCAATGGCAGAGGGACGCAGGAGAGGCTGTCGCCATCAGGAGTGGCCTGAGGCGTGTGTGTCTGTGATGACGGGCTGTTCATCTGTTGCCAGGAAGTCTATCATGCTTTCCTGAGAGGACTCAGGACCTGGATGTGTTTCCAGGCTCCTCGACCCATTCTCACCCTGGCTCTGGGCCCCAGAGCTGCAACAAGGCAGCAGAGTGCAGGTCAATACCAAGTATGCTCAGTACCCCATCAGTGAGATGCTGGGTTTGGCCCTCCATGACAGCTGTGAGTCTCAATGGAAGAGACCATGTGTTCTTTAGAGCGGGTGATTGCAGTGCTCATGGCCTGTATGGAGTCCTCCATCATCTGCGCCAGTGTGCACAATCCCTCTGGAATCCCTGCCACAAACCTCATACTGTATATCCAGCATCTGATGATTGACTCCAGAGGCTCATCATCAGACTGAGGCTCAACATTTAGGTCACATCCAACACTTCCCCCAAGTGCCAAAGGTCTGCTCCATCTCTGTCTCTGACAACTGCTCTTGCAACGATGATGTGCTCTCTTAGATCCCTTAGAGCCAACTTGCACGTACCCACTGAGGTGCATGTATTTGCATTGGTGCTGGGTGCAGAACAAGAATTATTTCATATTTCCAGCACCCACAATATTTTTCTTTTGTATAAGAACGCGATGCTGCGCTGTTTTGAGTATCTGTCATCTGCAGAGGTTAGCAAGGGTCCCTCCGGGCTTATGGCAGCTGCTGCCAATGTTTGTCTTGTAGGCGGAAACAAAGACTAGGAGAATAATGATTATCGTCAGCATATGAGGTGACTTCAGAGAGACTGACTTCCTCAAAACACACCGGTACCATTAGGAGATGATAGGCAGTGTTTGAACCTTAGGCCTTTTTGCATTCAGGCAGACCACTCTCCCCGAATAGTGGAAGCCTCCACAATCAGAAGACATCAGTGCCACCTTCCTGACAGCCTTGCCAGTTTCCGAGACAGTTGCTCCACACCCGTCCCTGCCCAAAGTGCAGTTTGCTGGAGAGAGCTATGCAGCCTTGGAATCTCACATCCCCAGAACCTTCCTCCAACCTTGCCTTGGCCAACGGATTGGCTCTATTGATTCGTCTCAAGCTCCAGAACCACCTCCACTGGCGGAGCGAGGATGGTCATTTTGGGCTGACCACACCCAGTCCTTGCCCTGTCATAGTGTGGCCTTAATCACAGGCCTTTGAACGTGCGGCCAATATGTGCCTTACTGGGGGCCAACATTTCTCAATGCTCCTTGCCAACGAGAGTATATCTGTCCCAAGTGCTGTAGACTTCAAGCTTTAGATTTAGACTTTAAATTTATGTCATACTCCTGGTCTCTAGTGCATGATACATTGGGACACCACAGGAACCACAATGTCAGGCTTGCTTTACTGCTGTACATCCCTTTCAGACCCAAGTTTGAAGTCACCTCATCATTCATTCCTTTGTCATTTATCTACCTTTTTTTAAATTGGGTGGTGTTAGACAATATGGTCTCTAACACTTAAGCAGAGCTGAATATTGTCTCATACTTTCTGAAACAGAGCCGCAGGCTAAATCGCAAGTTGAATCCATTGTGTGTCTTTCTAAACTAATTAGAAATTCAACCAGGTTCTTGCGGCCTAGATGACCTACACATTCTGCTGGGGAAGTGGTTGATTGCTCTAGGCCATGGCAGATCAGTTTATCTATGAAAGATCTAATGTCTCTGCTCTAGTTTGCATTCCACACATAGCCCAGCAATCTTTCAAGTCCCTCCCATAAAACTGCTTTGGTTTAAACCACTGGGTGGCTCTATGGACTGCAATTATCCAATGGTGAGGGTTTGCTGTTTTGACTAGACAGTGCAAATGTTTCCCTTTTCTGTAGCAAATGAACACTTACATACGTAGCTCTTTGTGCTGAGCCTGAGAAATAGCTGGCACAGTTTGTAACCTACTAAGATTCACCTTCTACACTATCCATTTTCCCCACTGTTACAAAATAGATGTGAATTCACAAACAATTGGGACAAAACTGAGCAAATTAATATTAAATGCTTACATGGGCTGTCATACTTTCCATCATGTAATGTGTGCTCTGCCCAAAGGCAGGTCCTTAGCTCATTGTCTTCCGAAGCTTCATCAGGCTGTTTTCTTGACAGTTTGTCCGTGGTGGTTTATCATTGCCTTCCAATTAAAATGGATACACTACTGGACTGATTGTAAAATGAATATCTACAGCATTTCAGGGAAATAGCTGGGGGGCCATGTCTATTTGATTGTTTGCGGGAGAATGGACTAATCATGACTGGTGCAATTCACCTTGTGGTAGTTTAAAATTGGCTTCTGACTTCTGCTGAGCCATTAGCAAAGTGGACCTATTGCTGGATGTTATGCAAGGAGGCTGCTATTTCACATGGGAAGCGTAACGATAGGACCATTGGATTGCTGCATGCTTCCGCCCCCACCCAACCTCCTCCACCACCCCCACCCAACTGACTGTCCTGTTCGGCTGGTAAGAAAGCAAAGGACATTGTGACTGCTAGATTGGTGATTTTTGTTCTTTCAGTTAATATGATTAAGCAAAATGGGAGAAGGTTTGGGCAATGATTTAGCACAGAGGCTGATAATACCCCTGGTCTGCTAAACACAGAATTGTTGCTCATTGGATGCTGCGTACATCTGCTATGAACATAAGAATTCGGAGCAGGAGGAGGCTGTTTTCCCATATTATACTCCATCTGCCAAACTCTTTCCTACTCATTTAGCCTATCTAAAACCCTTTGCAGACTCTTTATAGCCTCTTGAAAAATTATTTTCCTATCCGTCTTTACCCAGTAAATTGAGCTACCATACATTTGGTCCCTTCATCCAAACATTGATATAGATTGTAAATAACTGAGGCCCCAATACTGATCTCTGTGGCACTCCACTGGTGGCAGCTTGCCAACCCAAAAATTACCCTACTCTCTGCTTCCCAGTAGCTAACCAATCCTCTATCCATGCTAATATGTAATCCCTACACCATGAGCTCTTATTTTGTGTAGTTATGGCTTTGATGTGGCTCATTATTAAATGCCTTTTGGAAATCCAAGTACATCTACTGGTTCACTTTACCCATCTTGTTTGTTATTTCCTCAAAGAACTCTAATAAATTAATCAAACATGATTTCCCTTTCATAAAACTGACTCTGCCTAATTGTATTATGATTTTCTAAATGTCCTGCTATAACCTCCTTATGGATTCCAGCATATTCCTTATGACTGAACTGTAACTTCTTGCTTTCCGGCTCACTCCTTTCTAAAATAGAGGTATTACATTATCAATTATCCAATCCATGGGGCCTTTCCAGAATCTAGGAGATTTTGGAAGATGAATAACTGCAACATTTCAGGGATACAACTGGGGAGCCCTGTATTATAGAGTTGATATTCCAAGCAACTTTTCTTGGCAGAAACATTGAACTTCACAGAATTGTTATGGTGTGGAAGGAGGCCATTTGGCCCGTCGTGTCTGTGCCGGCTCTCTAAGTATTTTAACTTAGTGCCTCTTCCCCATAACTCTGCACATTGTTTCTGTTTAAATAATCATCATCCAATGCTGTCCTGAATGCCTCAATTGAACCTGCCTCCACCACACTTCCAGGTAGTGCACTCCTAACCTAACTGCTCGCTGTGTGAAAAAGTTTTTTTTCTCACCTTACATTTGCTTCTTTTATAAAACACTTTAGAACTGTGCCCTCTGGTTCTCTATCCATTTACGAGCAGGAACAGTTGCTCCCTATCTACTCTGTGCAGACCCCTCATGACTTTGAAAACTTCTATCGGGTCTCCTCTTAGCCTTCTCCTCTCCATCGAAAACAATCACAGCATCTCCAATCTTTCCTCAAAAACTGAAGTGTCTCATCCCTGGACCATTCTCGTAAACCTCTTCTGTACTCTCTCCAATACATTCACATCCTTCCTTTAGTGTGGCACCCAGAACTGTACACAATACTCCAGCTGAGGTCTAACCAATGTCTTATATAAGTTCATCATAAACTTTGCGGCAGAAAGAAGGCGGCAAAAAGGAAGAAGGTTCCGAAAAGACAATAAAAGGTGGGAATGAAAAAGTTAACAGGTGAATCATTGGAAACTAAACTTGCTCATTTCCTATTTCACTACAGAACAACCCCATACACTATGACAGGTGCAACACCTACAGAATTACTGATGAGGTACCGTCTTCGAACAAGACTAAGCCTGATACGTCCTGCTCTTGTCCTCGATGCCCCTATTAATGAAGCCTAGAATGCTGGATGCTTTAGTTACAGCTCTCTCTACCTGTCCTGCCACCTTTAATGACTTATGTACGTATACACCCAGGTCTCTCTGCTCCTGCACTCTTTAGAATAGTATCCTTTATTTTATACTGTCTCTCCATGTTCTTTATACCGAAGTGCATCACCTCACACTTCTCCGCAATGAACTTCATCTGCCGCCTATCTGCCCACTCCACCGATATGTCAATGTCCTTTTGAAGTTCTACACTTCCTCCTCACACTTTACAATTCTCCCAAGATTTGTGTCCCCTTGCACACCAAGATCTAGATTATTTATATATATATCAGGAAAAGCAATGGTCCTAATACTGAACGCTGGGGAACTCCACTACAAACCTTCTTCCAGCCTGAAAAATATCCATTAACCATTACTCTTTGTTTCCTATCCCTCAGCCAATTTTGTATCCATGTTACTACTGTCCCTTTTATTCCATGACCTATAACTTTCCTCACAAGTCTGTTGTGTGGCACTGTATCGAACGCCTTTTGGAAGTACATATACATCACATTAACAGCATTGCCCTCATCCACCATCTCTGTTACCTCTTCAAAAAACTCCTGCAAGTTAGTTAGACATGATTTTCCTTTAACAAATCCATGCTGACTCTTCCAAATCAATCCACATTTTTCCATGTGACTATTAATTCTATCCCGAATAATTGTTTCTAGTAGTTTCTCTACCACCGAAGTTAAACTGACTGGTCGGTAATTGCAGGGAAGATCTTTAAAACCTCTTTTACAAGGTAGCAGCAGCAGCTACATGTGTGCATCTAACTCTATAACTGAAAAAGGAGTCTCTCCTACAGGTTCCCCGCGCTGCTAACTCATTGGTTTACACAGATCATGTGATCTTATAACAGGATTATTCTTAAAGCTATATCCTAACGTTATTACTTCATTCCTCCCTCTTTAACTTTTTTGTACATTTTCTATTTACAAGGATATTTATCTCATGACATTACAATAATTACACAGGTCATGAAATTACAATTTCAGTCTTGCAGGTAGTTTCCTGATCAGTGTGGAACATCGTAGCCCCACGACTTTCGATCATTTTGCAGGAATCACATTCTCTAGAACCGCATTAATATCAGGTACCTCATTAGGCACAGGTAATTCAGTTTCTTCCACTCCGACAGAGGCATTGGGCATGTCTATCATTGGTTGAGCAACTTCAACAGGAACCACAGGTTCAGCAATGGTTACTGGTGGAACAGGATTTTGATGGGGTATCTCCCTTCTTCTAAAATGATCCACATGCTTTCAGCTGATCCGGCCCTCCGCTTCTGGTCCAGTCACAGAGCTTAATTTATCAGTTAACCACTTCAGTCCTCCACCGAAATTCCTTACATATACTGTTTCTCCAACAGTAAATTGTCGCACACGACTATGCAAATCATGAGTTGCTTTTTGGTTCTCTTGACTTTTCTCTACCTTCCCCTCCAAACTGGGACATATCAGGCTTAGTCTTGTTCGAAGATGGTGCCTCATCAGTATTTCTGCAGGTGTCGCACCTGTTGTACTGTAGTGAAATAGGAAGTGAGCAAGTTTAGTTTCCAACGATTCACTTTTTAACTTTTTCATTCCTGCCTTTTATTGTCTTTTCGGAACCACCTTCCTTTTTGACTTCTTCTTTCTACCACAGAGTTTAATCTCGGCCTTCTTTTTGACTTCACTGTCGGCCAGACTTCTTTCAGGTGAAATCTCAATTTGTCTTAGTTCAGTAGTTGAGCTTCCCATGATTTCACTATCTACTCACATCTTGGAAAGTTCTACAACTTTTGCTTTCAAAGCCTCCTTAGCTTCATTCAGCTGATTTTTCAGCTCTTCTGTCTCCTTATGTCTGTTGGCTTCCTCCGGGAGCCTTGAACATTGCTGCGTCTTCTCTGCCAACTGGTTCTTCAGTTTGTTCAGAGTGATGCTAACTTCTTCCTGTTTCTCTTCGTAATTCTCCAGGGATATGAACTTTGACCTGAGTGAAGGTCTTTCAACAGGTTTTCCTTTTCTTTACGGAACTCACTTGCTTCATCTTAACTTCTGTCATTCAGTAAAGTCTCCTTGAGAGAGACCTGTTCTCCTTCCTTATCGTTGTTTAAGACAGTCTTCATTTCTTCAGGTTGCTGAATGGCTATGCACTCCTTTTTCAACCAGTTGCGGTCCTTCGACTCTTTAGGCTCTTTCTGAAGTACCTTGCCTTGTTCCTTTTCCAACTCAGGAACTCTTCCTGCTTCCTTTTGAAATCTCATTGACCAATTAAGGTCAATTTCCCTCAACCAATTTCAACCTGGAACGCTTGGTCCTTCGCCGTCTACC
This sequence comes from Carcharodon carcharias, assembly GCF_017639515.1. Classification (NCBI taxonomy): domain Eukaryota; kingdom Metazoa; phylum Chordata; class Chondrichthyes; order Lamniformes; family Lamnidae; genus Carcharodon; species Carcharodon carcharias. Next base: position 9,320,308 of record NC_054499.1, on the reverse strand, counting down.
ACCATCACTGGTAGTTGTACTGTTTGGTGTCGAAAGTAAACATGTACTCTGGCGATACCTTTTACCTGGATTTCTTCGCCTGTGTATGTTTTCCACTTGGCAGAAGCTTGTTCCAAATGTAATTGTTGAGCACCTTTATTTAAAATCTAAAAGTGTATTCTCCTACTAGAGTGGTAGAAGCACCAGCGTCTACTTCCATTCTTAAGCGTTTACCATTCACTTGCAATGTGACAGTAATTGGCACTGTTCCCAGCTTTCATGTTGAATAAGGAATAAATGTCAGAATTGGTTGTTTCTAGCCCTTCCACTCTATATACTTTATTGGACTTGGTTTTAAAACAGGAAGCCCACTTTTGTGACAAAAATAACACTTTTTAAAATTGCCAACGTTAGGAATTTGATTGTTTCCAAGTCAATTAAAATTAGTTTTCGAATTTGCTGCTAAGCCTTTTCCTCTAAATTTTCAGTTAGCCGGGGCTGTTTCCCGCTTCATGTCGGAGTCCCGGCTTTTCGCGCCATTTTCGGCTGACCACTCCTGACCAGCTAGGAAAACAGTTCCATTTTGCACACTTTGAATCGCTTGTAAATCCCTTACAGTGCTTTCCATCGCAAGTGCTATTTCTAATGCTTTCTTAAAATTAAGATTCACTTCAGCCAGCAATCTTTGCTGAATAGCATCCTCTTGTATGCCACAGACTGAACGATCCCTGAGCATTTCATTCAGGGCTTCACCGAAATCACAATATTCTGTTAGTTGTTTTAAGTTTGCCACATAGGTAGCAATGGTCTCCCCTGGGGCTCCATTCTATGAATTGAACCCGAACTTTTGCAATTTGACTGAGGGCTTGGGTTGGAAATGTTGCTTAATGAGGTCTACCAATTTACTGAAGGTCTTCCAATCAGAAGCACTGGGGGCCGTCAAGCTTCAAATTAAACTGCAGATCTTCCTCCCATAAATACCCAGAAGAATCACTCTTGTTTCCTCGCCCGTGATTTCATTAGCTTGAAAGTAGAACTCAAGACGTTCTATATATTGAGACCAGTCGTTTGTGGCTGTTTCAAAGGGATTGATTCTGCCAAGCTGTGGCATCTCGGATGAGTGTATCTTCTTTTCTTTTTAATTGCCTCAGATACCCACAATCGCTGGGCAAGGGACAGCACTGGATCTGGTCCCATCTTCATCACCAGTTTGTTATAGAGTTGATTTTCCAGGCAACTTTTCCTGCTGGAAGCATTGAACTTTATTTACAAGGTAGCAGCAGCAGCTACTTGTGTGCACCTAACTCTATAACTAAACAAGGACTCTCTCCTAGAGGTTCCTCGCTCTGCTAACTTATTGTTTTACACAGATCATGTGATCTTACAACAAAGGGTTATTCTTAAAGCTAGTCTTTCTAAACTAACTTGAAATTCAACCAGCTTCCTAAGGCCTAGATGATTTAGGTCCATTGCTCTGGGGCATTGCAGATAAGTTTATATATGAAATCTCTAAAGCCTCTGCAATAGTTTACGTGCTATACAGCCCAGCAATTTTTAAGGAGGTTGTACCTTAATTGAAATCCCTCCCATAAAACTGCTGCTTCTCTTTTAGCCACTGGGTGGCCCTCTGGACAGCATTGCTTCCAATGGTAAGGGTTTGCTGTTTTGACTAGACAGTGCAAATGTTTCCCCTTTCTGTAGGAAGTGAACACTTAAAGATGTAGCCCTTTGTGCTGACATGTTGAATAAGTGAGTGTTGTGTCCTCTTTCACAGGCCACTGCCATGCATTAGTTATCTCCCCTCACTTTCGCAGACACATCTGCCAAACAGCCGACAGAGTCCATAACCCAGGGCCTCCAATCAAGCCCTGGAAACCTCAAGAGGAATATGAAGGCACCCTCCCTGATGTCCTGTAACAGCGCTCAGCCACACCCTCCACCAGCACAGAGACACACACCTTGGTGGGACCTGGCTTTAGAGCAGCCTTGGGATCATCCACAGCAGGCGGATGCAGGGGCTTCCCAGCATCCCGACATTCAGAGGACTGCTGGGGCCCAGAATGTTGCTTAGTCCGAGTCAGATGAAAAGCCTCTGGGCTCAGTCATGTCACAATTGCTGGAACTGCAAAGGCAAGCTAAGAAATATCAGGAAGGGATGTCCGCTGCACTCCTCAGATTGCAAGGCACAATGGAGGAGTCCGTCCGTCTTCAAGGCCGAGGTAATAGTGCCGGCATTGCAACACACCGAGGTCAACAATGGTAGGATGGCGATTGCCATGGACACCTTGCACTCCTGCACTGCTGCACAGGCTTAACTCCATCACTGATGCCATAGTTGGCCTCCGACAGTATGTACGCGAGAGGGGTGCTGGGCAGCTCAGTCTCACCCCGGCTACCCATTCCACTCACGGGGTCAGCCAGGGGCCCTTGGGCACCCATAGGAAGGAGGGTCAGCAGGTGCACACTCCCGGGCCATCCACCCAGGTGACTCTGGGAGTAACTGGCCCATCCAAATCCCCTCTTCCTGTGACCTCCGCAGCTCCAGCTTCACAGGCTGAGGAAAGTGACACTGCCACACAACAGGAACACAAAAGCAGGCGGGGCCCACCAAGTTTCAGCCTCCAGAGGATGTCTGCCAAAGTCATCACAGGGCATCACAGTCAGCAAGCTGCCTCTACCTCTGCTGTGGATGTCCGGGGAGCACCAAGGCGGAGTGGCAGGTCTAGGGAAGTTAGGTAAAAGTAGTTGCACTGCCTGGGTGTGGGTGTTGACCACTTGTATGTACAGTTCACTGTTGTCAATAAACTCCTAAGAATGTCACCCTGCCTGTGGCTCCTTGTTCTGATGAACAGTGTTTTTGTCACTCAAATATGAAGCCTTTCTGCACAAGGTAAAAGGCAGGTGTCTCAGTCCAGGGCCTCTTCCCTGTGCTCTGTGCAGCCTTCAGACCAAAGTGATGGTCCAGCCTCACACTCCCTGGAAACATTACTGATGCCTACACCTCTGCGATGCTAGTCATTGCTGCCAGAATGTAGTGGGCTGGCGCCACAGAGTTTTTCATTCTCTCTGTGTGCTCTCAGCACTGTTAAGGTGGGGCTGGCCCCCATCACACCAGGATCTGCAACCAGTGATTCTGTGCACCAGCTCCTGAAGGGCTGAGGTGCTGACAGAGCACGCAGTGACAAATGTGTCTAAAGTTTCATGGCTGCATCTCTGAGATGGCCCTGATCATGAAGTGCAAGAGAGCTGCCCTCGGCCAGACAGGAGTCAGGCATTCGCAGAGGCTATGTGAAGATCTATGGAGCGTCCTCACTGCATGTTCTCACATTCTCCTGCGATCAAGCTATTAATAGAGCCTCCACTGCATCTCCATGACAGAAGCATTCTCACAGAAGGTATTGGCGCTGTCATAAGCCAATTGAAGTCAAACGTTCACAACTGCGATGTGAGGATCTATGGGGACATCTCACTGCATCTCGTCATCATCCTCCACAAATCTAGCAGCTATGAGGGCCTCCTGATCGCACCTGCCTCATCCCCGCCATCATCACATGGAGGACCCCCTCACCCTCATCCCCATCATCCTCAACATTGGAGGAGATGTGCAGCTCTTCCATCCCCTCCTCAGCCAGCTCCTCTCCCCATTGTAGCACCAGGTTGTAAAGGGCACAGCAGACAACGACAATGCGTGACGCTCTCTGCGGACTGTATTGCAGGGCTCCAGCAGACCGGTCCAGCGACTGGAACCGCACCTTCAGCATCCCGATGGTCTTCACCAAGTTGCAAGCCGCTGCATGAGCCTCATTATAGAGTCACTCCGCTGCAGTCTGAGGCCGTTGCATGGGTGTCATCAGCCACAGCCTCTGCGGGTAGCCCACCTCCCCAAGGAGCCAACCCTGCAGCCCCTGTGGATCCAGGAAGGCTGCAGGGATCTGTGAGTGACTCAGGGTGTAGGCATCATGTACACTCCCTGGAAACCATGCGCACACTTGCAGTATTGGCAAGGAGATTGTATAAAGTGTGCGGTCCAACTGCTCCACTATCCAATAAATTGGTGGTGGACGTGGAGTGTGTGCCGGGGATTGGGGGGGGTGGGGAAGTAAGTATGGAGCGCTTGGTGGCCCTTTGGTGCCTCTGCATTGCTTGCATGGGCGGACAGGCTACAAAACCAACCCCAATCACATCACTGTGGCTTTGCCTGATCTGTCTCAGTTGAAGACACATGGTCAGTTTCTACAGGTGTCCCTAATGTGTGGCCACGTCCCTTGCTTACCCTGTCTCCCCCACCCCTCAATTGCCTGTGCACGGGATGCAGCGCCAGGGCAGCACTTGACCCCCACTACCCCCTCCCACCAACAATGGTCGCCTCTGAGTCTGGGCAGCACTTGTCCCCAGACACCGTACCCCTCAGCAGTCACCTCCAAGGTTGGCCAGCACTTGCCCTCGGACACCAGCACCCCCTGCCTCAGCAGTCACCTCCGGGTCCAGGCATCAGTTGCCCCAACCCCCCAGCTCCCCCGAGGCCTGTAAAAAAAACAGGCGAGCTGTGGAGAACGCTGCTGCTCACTCACCTCAGTTTCCCCAAAGTGAAGGGCACCATGTGCATGTCGCCTGCGTGCTGTTGGGAAATACGTCAGCATGCTCTCGCCAATGTGGATGGATGCTACGGTGGGGTTCCAAGAGCCTGGAGTGACGGCTTTTAATCATATGTTGATGCATTACAATTAGCTGCCCACCGACTAATGGCAGGAAACACGACCCACCGTCGGTGGGCTGAGCGGACAATTGCGACCTGCCTTCACGCAGTTGTGAAGCAGGTCACGTCATATTTTCTGCAAACGCCACCTATCATGCTCACTGCAAGTGGGCTCAGAAAATTCCAGCCGTAGTCTGTAAAGAGTTGAAGCTCCAGCACTGATCCCTTGGCATTACACTATAGTAACAGCGTGCCAACCCAAAAAATCAGCCATTTTTCCCTGCTCTTTACTTCCTGTTAGCTAAACATTCCTCTATCCATGTTAATATGTTACCCCCCCCCCCCCCCCCCCCCACACCATGAGATCTTATTTTGTGTAGAAATCTTATCAAATGCCTTTTGGAAATCTAAGTACACCACATCCACAGGTTCCCCTTTATCCACCTTGTTTGTTACTTCCTCAAACAACTTTTATAAATTAGTCAAACATGATCTCCCTTTCACAAAACCAAGTTGACTCTGTCTCATTGCGTTACGATTTTCTAGATGTCATGCTAAAACCTCCTTAATAATGGATTCTAGCATTCATCTGGTGAGCTGAGCTTCAAGGGGAACTTGGAGCTGAGTGCACACTAATGTAGTGCAGCACTCGCGAGGGTCGCCTGGTCGACTTCAAGGAACATGTACTGCGCATTCAGGCGAGCGCACAGGCAAATCGCTTTTTCCTGGCTGGCTGACAGTGTGGTGCCAGGGCAAGGGTTGCACTGCTATGGGAGTGAGATGGTGGGGGGGACACGGATACAAGGCAGCATGGTCTGATGGTGCTGCACAAGCACATGCCGGGTTGGGGAGAGGGAAGTGGCCACTCATTAGGGAAACTTTCTATAAAGTGAGCATTCTTCCACATCTGAGACAGTTCAGGAGCAGCTGCGTTGATATGCGTGGAGTGCAGCCTCTAGCTCATCTGCCCACTCAAGCAACGCAAAGGCACGAAAATGTCATGAAATGCTCCTGAACTTTGCACCCCTCAGCCACAGACTGCAAATTAGTGAGCGTTTTAGGGGCTGCAGAACAATTGGATGACTGGGCGAGTTGTACAATCTCTTTGCGAAAGCTGGGCATGGAGCAGTTGCTGGTGGAGGTGCTCATAGTCCCTTGCAAGGTCTTCATTAAGTTTCGGACCAGTCTCCCCCAAAGTTAATGTTAACAGTGCAGCCTTGCAGTATGGATTAAGAGAATGCCTGTGCCTGAGCTGAGAGGACAGCAAGCATTGTAGTGGGGGGTGCTGCCACCAATCAGTCAGGTGAAGTGGTAACGTTGGGTGGGTTGCACAGCCATGCAGTGCACTAAATTCTGGCTGTCCAAGTGGTGGCCAGCACTCTCTGGCACGTGTTAAGGGGCCTTGGATGGAGCCGGAGCTGCACAAGTAACTATGAACGTTCCTTAGGAGACCAATGCTAAGCCACGCGTTTCTCTCTTTCATCCTGCAGGATTACATCAGATGCATGGAGCCTGGTGACCTAGCTGTATGCCTCATGGCTTACAAGGAGCAGAGAGGAAGGAGAAAAGAGTGACGGTGTGCCTGGCTGGGCAGGGGGAGAAGCAACACCATTAAGAAGTGGCGGCTGGGATTTCTGCACAGACTGCTGAACTCGCAGGTGTCCACGACTCCTACATTCTCAGTAGGTCTTAGATCTCTGATGTCTTCCAGGGTCTACAGAGGCTGCAGTGTTGGCTCCTCAGGAACAACATCTACTTGCAGAGGGTGTAGCTGATGACCCCCATACAGTGGCCTCAGAGTGCAGCAGAGAGAAGGCTCATGCTGCAACTCACACTTTTTGGTGGAACAAACCATTGGGATTTTGATGAGATTCCAGTGCCTGGACCAGACTGGTGGAGCCCTGCAATACAATCCACAGACAGGGTCACATATCGTCGTCACCAGCTGCACCTTACACAACTTGGTGCTGCAACGGGGGGGAGGATCTGCCTGAGGAGGAGATGCAGGAGCAGCACATCAATGGGGGATGAGGTCCTCGAAGGTAAGGATGACAGCGGTGAGGCCATCGCATTGTCCAGATGAGGCAGGCGCCCTCGGGAGGCCCTCATAGCCGCTAGATTCGTGGAGGATGATAACGGCATGGAGTGAGGAGAATCCATTGATCCTCACATAGCTTATGTGAATGTCTGACTCCTGTCAGGCTGATGGCAGATTGGTTGCGCTCTGTGAACAAGATCATATCATGGAGATGCAATGGAGAAATTTTAGCTTCTCTTGATCCTATGGCATACTTCATGAGCTGAATCCTTCAGGACTACACTGTCACCAGACACAGATTCTGATGAGATGGGGGGCCAGCCGCATCTCATAGGTGCTGAGAGCAGACACAGAAAATAAGGGAACTCTTGTGCCGTTGGCCCAAGACATTCTGGCAGGAATGATAAGCCCCGTCGAGGCGCAGGCATGACTGATGTATCCAGTAACTGTGAAGGCGCACCATCAGTGTGTTGGGAAGGTTGCACAGAGCACAGGGAGGAGGCCCTGGGCTGAGACACCAGCCTTTATCTTGTTCAGAAACTAAGCTTTCACATCTGAGTGACACAAACACTGCTCATCATAACAATGAGCCATAGACAGGGTGACATTGTTGCGAGGTTATTTACAATAGTCAGTATTATGTACAAGTGATTAACACCCGTGTCCATGCGGTGAAACCACACGGTTTCCTTAACCTTCCTAAGCCTGCTGCTATGTCTTGGTGTTCCCCCGACATCCACAGTAGAGGTGGAGGCACCTGCTGACCACTGTACCCTGTCTTGATGACCTTGACAGGCGTCTGCTGGGGGGCCGAGGCCTGGAGGACCCCAGACTGTGTTCAGAGTCCTGCTGTGTGGCAATGGCACCCTCCCTGGCTGCTGAGGTCACTGGAAAAGGGGATTTGAATGGGCCGGACAATCCCAGAGTCATCTTGGTGGATGGGCCCAGGGCATACACCTGCTGATCCTCCTCCCTATGGGTGTCTGAGGGCCCCTGGCTGACTCCTTGAGGAGAAGGGAAAACTAGAGTGAGATCGAGCTGCCCTGCTCCCCTCTCATGTTGACACTATTGGAGGCCAACTATGTGTTCAGCAATGGACTTCAGTCCCCGCAGCAGTGCAAGACAGATGTCCTGGACCAAGACCTCCATGGCAGCCACCATCCTACCAGTGTTAACCTTGGTGCGTTGGCATGTCCACACTATGACCTCAGAATGAAGGCGGATGGACTCCTCCATTGTGACTTCCAATCTGAGAAGTACAGCAGACATCCTTTCCTGATGTTCCTGAGTTTGTCTTTGCACTGCAGCTACTGAGGTATGACCAAGTCCAGAGGCTCCTCATCTGACTTGGTTTCAGCAGATTTCTTGCCTCCAGCATTCCTGCTTCCCAAGTCCCTGCCACTGCCTGCTGTGGATCAGACAGTGCAATGTGCTCACCAGATTGGGACTCCAAGGATACTGTAGAGCTAGGTCCCACCAAGGTGTGTGTCTCTGCGCTGGTGGAGGGTGTGGATGAGCGCTGTGATGGGTCTTTAATAAGGGTGTCATCAGATTCTTCGTCCATGGTGTTTTCAAGACCTGAGACGGGGGCCTGGGTCATGGACCCCCTCAGCTGCTTCCCAGATGTGCCTGTGAAAGCAAGGAGAAATAATTAGTGCATGGCTGGGGACTGCGGAACAGGGGCACTCGCTCAGAGCATGGTTATCTGATAGATGGCTGTTGAGGATTCAGCAGATGGTTGTCTGCTGGACCATCATTTCATTGAGCATCGTAGGCCTCACCTTCAGCATGGAAACGGTCCTGATCATCGCTGGCTAACTGGATGACCCTACTTACAAAGTCTGTTAGGACCTTGATGTCAAGCATTCCTCCACCAGCCTGCGACCTCTCCCGTTTGTTGTGTGTCAGCTTGTCCTGCATGAATACAGATGGAGAGAGTATAAGCAGGACACCTGCCCGTCTAGATCATAAGGATACCTGGCATGTGTTGGTAGTAAGTGGTGCCATGAATAGATGAGGACATGATCAGCAGGGCAGACGAAGGAATGTGTAAGAGAGTGAATGGTGATGTCCCTTGAACTGGCAGTGCGTGAGATCCCTGTGGTTGTGAAATGGGCCTGTGAGTGTATGATTTGAGAGTGATGAGAATTGTGACTTAACCTGGTGGAAGGGAGGAGTTCATTCATTTTCATTCAGCATTGGGTGGCTGTCCTCTTTTGCAGGACATTGGCACTGACAACCACTTTCACTGCTTCCCATGTAGGATTTGTCTTCTTGCTTGCTGGCCTTCACCCAGACTGGGTTTAGAGGACTTCACGGTGGCCTCCACTGTGTCCAGTAGGTGCTCGAGGGAGCTGTCGATACATTCTGAGGCAGCATGTTTCCTCCTTTTGGCAGCCATAAGTTTCTAGCATGCCTTAGAGAGAGCCAGCTCTGCGCTTGAGCGCCCTTTAAACATAGCACCTGGATTACTGAAGGCCTGAAGTGACGGCGGGGTGGGCAAATCAGAGGACGGAAGGAAGCGGAGGGTGGTGGTAGAGGGATATTTTTGTGACTGGAAGTCTGTTTCCAGTAGGGTTCTGCAAGGCTCAGTGCTGGGGCCCTTGCTGTTGGTGGTGTACATAAATGATTCGGACTTAAATGTAGGGGGTATGATCAAGAAGTTCACAGATGAGACGAAAATTGGTCAGGCGGTACATAGTGAGAAGGGTAGCCATAAACTACAGGAGGATATCAATGGGCTACTCAGGTGGGCAGAGCAGTGGCAAATGGAATTCAACCCGGAAAAGTGTGAGGTAATGCACTTGGGGAGTGCATTAACAAGGCAAAGGATTACACTATGAATGGTAGGACCCTGGAAGGTACTGAAGATCAGAGGGACCTTGGTGTGCTTATCCACAGATCCCTGAAGGTAGCAGGGCAGGTAGATAAGGTGGTTAAGAAGGCACATGGAATACTTGCCTTTATTAGTGAGGGCATAGAATACAAGAGCAAGGAGGTTATGCTGGAACTGTATAAAACGCTGGTTAGGCCACATTTGGATTAGTGTGTGCAGTTCTGGTCATCACATTATAGGAAGGATGTGATTGTACTGGAAAGTGTACAGAGGAGGTTTACCAGGATACTGCCTGGGATGGAGGGTCTGAACTATGAGGAAAGATTGGATAGGCTGGGGTTGTTTTCCTTGGAGCAGCTAAGGTTGAGGTGTATAAGATTATGAGGGCATAGATAGGGTGGATTGGAAGGCACTTTTTCCATTAGTAGAAGGGTCAATAACAAACGGCATTGATTTAAGGTAAGAGGTAGAAGGCTAAGGGGGAAGTTGAGGAGAAATTTTTTCACCCAGAGGGTAGTGGGAGTCTGGAGCTTGCTGCCTGAAAAAGTGCTTGAGTCAGAACTCTCGTAACATTTAAGGAGTAGTTAGATATTCACTTGTGTTGCCATAGGCTCCAGGGCTATGGGCCAAGTGCTGGAAAATGGGATTAATGAAGTCAGATATTTGTTGACCGGCCTCCTTCTGTGCCGTTAGTGTCCCTGCATCTGCCAGTGACCCAATGTGTTATCTTGGAATGCATTATTAATGAGGCGGGACGCGCCGGGAATGAGATGATACGGCACGAAAAGCCACCATTGCAGCCGGTAGGTAAAACATACATTTTCCTGCCCATTATTGTATTAATTTCAAATCTGGGATGATTCTATCCTGTTTCTCCAGTCTCTTAAAACTGCCAAATTCTGTCAAAGCTAATGAGGGAGCCATTACTGAGATACCTCATTCCTGTGATCAAACTGAACAGTGCCAATTGTAATTGTTTCTTTACACTGCTGCATAAGCCTCCACTAACGAATGGGGCTTATTCACCACTAATTTCATGGACAAAATCTGAAATGCCCTGTGGCTATTCTGAAAATTTTCTGTAATTTACTCATCTACTATCTACACCTGACTTCCAGGAAATGCTAAATCTTTGTCACAGACAGTTTCAGTTTCCATTTCAATACTAAACCATTCATTGTACTGCCTTCCACCTCTTTTCACCTCATTAAACACATTGCTCCTACAATTCCACAGGAGTTCTTGCTAGTGGAACATGTGCAACATATAAATAGATTAAATTGTTGTTTCTCCATGAGTTCCAGGGACCTCCTGTAAGAACTCATCTTGGTTATCCTGGGTCAATATTTATCACTAAAACTATTGTCAAAAAGACATATTATTTGTAATACTAGAGTATTGGGCCAGTTCTGGTCACCAGACTTTAGGAGGGTCCTCGAGAAGATATAGAGGAAGTTTACCTGAATGGTTCTAGGGATGAGGAATTTTAGCTACAAGGTTAGGTTGGAGAAGCTGTGGTTGTTCACCTTGAAGCAAAGGAGATTGAAGGGTGATTTGATGGTTACGTACAAGATTATGACAGGTTTGGATAAGGTAGACAAGAAAAACTTCCCATTAGCTGATGGTAAAAGTACTAGGAACACAGATTGAAGGTATTGGTCAAGAGATACAAGGGCTGGGTGGGGGGGAGGAGGTGTGTGAGGAAGAACTTTTCTTGCAACGACCCACCACCACCTCCCCCGCCCACCTCCCCCCCACCCCCCCAAACAACCGGCCCACTGTGTGCACCTGAAGCCTCTGAAATGGTGCTGTCATGGCGTCACACAGTCCTGCTGACTGATTTGAGGCTCTATTTGTGAACTTAGGCCCACAGGTCCATTCAACAGGGAACAGGCATTCAGCTCCAAGAGAGGCCAATTGTAGTGTTATGGGGCAGGCACTCAACTTCCAGGTAAGGTAATTTAGGATAACCCTGCCAATCCAAAGTCTCTGGAATGTTTCTGAAGATGTTGTGGTGAATTTCTCTGTTTGCTACGGCATTTCACTGTATCCTCAAGGGGAGGTCAGAAGGTTTAATGACTTATTCACACAAAGGCTGCAACAGATATGGCACAACAGTGGCTGTGCCTCTGGGCCTGCAGTATGACAGGGAGATGGAGCACAGGCAGCAAGAGGCAGCTCTGCATGACAACCTTGGCCAAGCTGGAGCTGCTCTCCTCCAAGCTTCTTGAGTGACAGAAGCCATCGGGCAGGCCAGCCAATACATTCAGCATCTCGGTGTGCACACCCATCAGCACCCTCCATACTGCCCCATCAAAGTTCCTCAACTGAGACCTGTTGCAGAATTCGTCTGCAATCTTGCCTTCCGGTGAACAGGCACACAAATTATCCTTTCCCCCTGCCTGATGACTCACAACGTGCAGATCCCAACTCTATACTTGCCTCTGAGGAATATGCAGAGCCAGTATCTGAGCTGGTAGCTACGAAGCTCACCTTCAGTATACGAATGGTCCAGATCATCGCCGGCCGACTGGATGACCCTATTTCCTCCACCAGTCTGCGACCTCCCGGTTTTGTTGTGTCAGCTTGTCCTGCATGAATACTTAGAAACTAGGAGCAGGAGTAGGCTATTCAACCCTTCCAGCCTGCTCCGTCATTCATTATGATCATGGCTGATCATCCAACTCAATAGCCTGCTCCTGCTTTCTCCCCATACACTTTGATCCCTTTCGCCCCAAGAGCTTTATCTAACTCCTTCTTGAAAACATACAATACTTTGGTCTCAACTACTTTCTGTGGTGACGAATTCCACAGGCTCATCACTCTCTGGGTGAAGAAATTTCTCCTCATCTCAGTCCTAAATGGTCTACCCCATATCCTCAGACTGTGAGTCCTGGTTCTGGACTCCCCCACCATCGGGAACATCCTCCCTGCATCTACCCTCTCTAGTCCTGTTAGAATTTTACAGGTTTCTAGAATTTTATAGATCCCCCATCATTCTTCTGAACTCCAGCGAATATAATCCTTATCAACTCAATCCCTCCTCATATGTCAGTCCAACCATCCCAGGAATCAGTCGGGTAAACCTTCGCTGCACTCCCTCTATAGTAAGTACATACTTTCTCAGATAAGGAAGCCAGAACAGCACACAATATTCCAGGTGTGGTCTCACCAAGGCCCTGTACAATTGCAGCAAGACAGCCCTGTTCCTGTACTCGAATCCTCTGGCTATGAAGGCCAACATACCATTTGCCTTCTTTACCACCTGCTGGACTTGCATGCTTACCTTCAGCAACTGGTGTACAAGGACACACAGGTCTTGTTGCACATTCCCCTCTCTCAATTTATAGCCATTCAGATAATAATCTGCCTTCCTGTTTTTGCTACCAAAATGGATAACCTCACACTTATACACATTATACTGCATCCCCCATACATTTGCCCACTCACTCAGCTTGTCCAAATCACACTGAAGCATCTCTGCATCCTCCTCATAGCTCACCCTCCAACCCAGCTTTGTGTCATCTGCAAATTTGGAGATAATACATTTAATTCTCTCATCTAAATCATTAATATATATTGTGAATAACTGGGGTCCCAGCACCGATCCCTTCGGTACCCCACTAGTCACTGCCTGCCATTTGGAAAAAGACCAGTTTATTCCTACTCTGTTTCCTGTCTGCCAACCAGTTTTCTATCCATCTCAATACACTAACCCCAAATCCCATGCGCTTTAATTTTACACGCCAACCTCTTATGTGGGACTTTGTCGAAAGCCTTCTGAAAGTCCAAATAAACCACATCCACTGGCACCCCCCTCATCAACTATACTCATTACATCCTCAAAAAAATTCCAGTAGATTTGTCAAGCATGATTTCCCTTTCATAAATCCATGCTGCCTCTGTCCGATTCTGCCACTGTTTTCCACGTGCTCCGCTATTAAATCTTTTATAATGGGCTCTAGAATTTTCCCTACTACCGGCGTCAGGCTGACTGGTCTATAATTCCCTGTTTTCTCTCTGCCTCCCTTTTTAAATATGGGGTTACATTAGCTACCCTCTAATCTGTAGGAACTGTTCCAGAGTCTATAGAATCTCGGAAGATGACCACCAATGCATCTACTATTTCTCGGGCCAGTTCCTTAAGTACTCTGGGATGTAGATTATCAGGCCCGCGGGATTTATCGGCCTTCAATCCCATCAACTTCCCCAAAATCATTTCCCTAGTAATACTGATTTCTTTCAGTTCCTTCTTCTCACTAAACCCTGTGTTCCCCAACATTTCTGGTATGTTATTAGTGTCCTCCTTTGTGAAGACAGAACCAAAGTATATATTTAGTTGGTCAGCCATTTCTTTGTTCCCCATTATAAATTCCGCTGTTTCTGACTGTAAGGGACCTACGTTTATCTTCACCAATCTTTTTCTCTTCATATACCTACAGAAACTATTACAGTCAGTTTTTATGTTCCCTGCAAGCTTACTCTCATACTCTATTTTCCCCTTCTTAATCAATCCCTTGGTCCTCCTTTGCTAAATTCTAAACTGCTCCCAATCCTCAGGTCTGTTGTTTTTTTCTGGCCAGTTTGTATGCCTCTTCCTTGCATCTAATACTATCTCGAATTTCCTTTGTAAGCCACGGTTTGGCCACCTTTCCTATTTTATTTTTGCGCCAGACAGGAATAAACAATTGTTGCAGTTCACCCATGCGCTCTTTGAATGTTTGCCCTTGCCTATCCACCGAGATCCCTTTAAGTAACGTTTCCCAATCCATCATAGCCAACTTGCACCTCATACCATCGTAGTTTCCTTTATTAAGCTTCAGGATCTACATCTCACAATCAACTACGTCACTTGCCATCTTGATGAAGAATTCTATCATATTATGAATGCTCACCCCCAAGGGGCCTCGCACAACTAGATTGCCAGTTATTCCTTTCTCATTACACAATACCCAGTCAAGAATGGCCTGTTCTCTCGTTGGTTCCTCAATGTACTGGTCCAGAAAAACATCCCATATACACTCCAGGAATTCCTCCTCTACTGTATTGTTACTAATTTGATTTGCCCAATCTATATGCATATTAAAGTCACCCATAATTACAGATGTTCCTTTATTACATGCGTCTCTAATTTCCTGTTTAATGCTATTCCCAACACCACTACTACAGTTTTGGGGTCTATATACAACCCCCACTAACAATTTTTGCCCCTTAGTGTTTCTCAGCTCTACCCATATAGATTCCACATCATCGGAGCTTATATCTTTCCTCACTATTGCGTTAATTTCCTCTTTAACCAGCAGTGCAACTCCACCGCCTTTTCCTTTTTATCTGTCCTTCCTAAATACTGAATACCCCTGGATGTTCAGTTCCCATCCCTGGTCACCCTGCAGCCTTGTCTCCGTAATTCCAACTATATCATACCTGTATACATCCATTTGCACGGTTAATTCATCCATTTTATTGCGAATGTTCCTCGCGTTAAGCCACAAAGCCCTAAGGCTTCCTTTTTTAACATTACTTGTCCCATTCCCACTATTTTTCACTGAAGCCCTGTTTGATTCTTGCCCTTGATTTCTCCATCACTTTTCTTATTCCACTTTCTGTCTTTTAGCTTGTCTTTGATTCCCCTTCCTCTGACTCCTTGCATAGGTTCCCATCCCCCTGCCATTTTAGTTTAAACCCTCCCCAACTACTCTAGCAAATGGTCCCCCTAGGACATCAGTCCCAGTCCTGCCCAGGTGTAACCCATCCAGTTTGTACTGGTCCCACCTCCTCCAGAATCGGTCCCAATTCCCCAGGAATCTGAAACCCTCACCTTCACACCATATCTTCAGCCACGTATTCATCTGATATATCCTGCTATTTCTACTCTGACTGGCACATGGCACTGGTAGTAATCTTGAGATCACCAACTTTGAGGTCCTACTTTTCAACTTACTTCCTAACTGCCTATATTCTGCTTTTAAGACCTCATCCCTTTTTTTTAACCTATGTTGTTTGTACCAATGTGTACCACGACCACTGGCTGTTTCCCCTCCTCCTTCAGAATGTCCTCTAGCTACTCTAAGACATCCTTGACCCTAGCAGCAAGGAGGCAACATACCATCCTGGAGTCTCATTTGCTACCACAGAAACATCTATCTATTCCCCTTACAATTGAATCCCCTATAATCATTGCATTCCCACACTTTTTACTCCTCTGTGCAGCAGAGGCAAACGCGATGCAATGAATTTGGCTGTTGCTGCTTTCTCCTGAGGCCATTCCCCCCCAACAGTATCCAAAGTAATATATCTGTTTTACAGGGGAATAGCCACAGGGGATTCCTGCCCTGCCTGCCTAGTCCTCGTGTTTTGCCTGGTGGACACCCATTCCCTTCCTGCCTGTGGACTGTTCGCCTGAGGTGTGACCACCTCTCTATACATGCTATCCACAATACTCTCTGCCTCACAGATGCTCCACAGTGTCCCCAGCCACTGCTCCAGCTCCAAAACCCAGGCTTCCAAGAGCTGCAGCTGGGGACACTTCCTGCAAACATGCTGGCCCTGGGCCACTGGAAATGTGCCCAGCTTCCCACATACAGCAGGAGCACACCGCGTTCCTCTTCAACTCCCAACTCCTCTCGCGCTTCTCTTCAATGTCCAGCTCCTCTTCAACTCCTGAATCCTCTCACTCCTGTTCAACTCCCGGTTCCTCTAGGTGCTGCTGACTGCCTGTCCCAGAGTCCTCCTCTCGCACTCTCCTCTTCAACAGATGGAGACAGTGTTAGCAAGACACCTGCCAGTCCAGATGATAAGGATGCCTGGCATGTGTGGGTGGTGAGTGGTGCCATGAATAGATGAGGAAATGATCAGAAGAGCAGATGAAGGTATTTGTAAGAGAGTGAATGGTGATGTCCCTTGAACTGGCAATGCGTGAGATCCCTGTGGATGTGATGGGCTTGTGAGTGTGTGATTTGAGAGTGATGAAAAGTGTGACTTACCCTGGCGGAAGGGAGTTCATTCATTTTCATTCAGCATTGGGTGGCTGTCCTCTTTTGCAGGGCATTGGCACTGACAACCACTTTCACTGCTTCCCATGTAGGATTTGTCTCCTTGCTTGTTGGCCTTCACCCAGACCGGGTTTAGAGGACTTCGCGGTGGGCCTCCACTGCGTCCAGTAGGTGCTCGAGGGAGCTGTCGATACATTTTGAGGCAGTATGTATCCTCCTTTTGGCAGCCATGAGTTTCCAGCATGCCTTAGAGAAAGCCAGCTCTGTGCTGGAGCACCCTTTAAACATAGCGCCTGGATTACGGAAGGCCTGAGGTGACGGCAGGACAGGCGATTCAGAGACTGGAAGGAAGCGGAGGGTGGTGGTAGAGGGATATTTCTGTGACTGGATTCCTGAAGGTAGCAGGGCAGGTAGATACGGCAGTTAAGAAGGCATATTGGATACTTGCCTCTTTAGCCAGGGCATAGAATACAAGAGCAGGGGGGTTATGTTGGAACTGTATAAAATGCTGGTTAGGCCATACTTGGAGTAGTGTGTGCAGTTCTGGTCACCACATTATAGGAAGCATGTGATTGTACTGGAAAGAGTGCAGAGGAGGTTTCCCAGGATGCTGCCTGGACAGGATAGTCTGAGCTATGAGGAAAGATTGGATAGGCTGGGGTTGTTTTCTTTGGCGCAGTGAAGATTGAGAGGGAACCTGGTAGAGGTGCATAAGATTATAAGCGGCTTAAATAGGGTGGATAGGAAGGCACTTTTTCCATTAGTAGAGGGGTCAATAACCAGGGGGCATAAGTTTAAGAGGTAGAAGGCTAACAGCAAAGTTGAAGAGAAATGTTTACATCCAGAGGGTGGTGAGAGACTGGAGCTTGAGCCAGAAACTCTCGTAACATTTGAGAAGTATTTAGATATTCACTTGTGTTGCCATAGGCTGCAGGGCTATGGGCCAAGTGCTGGGAAATAGGAAATAGTGAAGCCATACCTTTGTTGACCGGCATTCTTCTATGCAGTAAACATCTATGAGTCTGCCAGTGACCCAATGTGTTATCCTGGAATGCATTATTAAGGAGGCGGGACGCGCCGGGAATGAGACGATACGGCACGAAAAGCCACCATTGCAGCCAGTGGGTAAAACATACTTTTTCCTGCCCATTAATGCACTAATTTCAAATCTGGGATGATTCCATCCTCTGTTTCTCCAGTCTCTTAAAACTGCCAAATTCTGCCAAAACTAATGAGGGAGCTATTACAGAGATACCTCATTCCTGTGATCAAACTAAACAGTGCCAATTGTAATTGTTTCTTTACACTGTCTGCTGCATAAGCCTCCACTAACTAATGGGGCTTATTTACCATTAATTTCATGGACAAAATCTGAAATGCCCTGTGGCTATTCTGAAAATTTTCTGTTATTTACTCATCTACTATGTACAGCTGACTTCCAGGAAATGCTAAATCTGTGTCACAGGCAGTTTCAGTTTCCATTTCAATACTAAACCATTCATTATACTGCCTTCCACCTCTTTTCACCTCATTAAACACATTGCTCCTACAATTCCACAGGAGTTCTTGCCAGCAGAACACACGCAACACGTAAACAGATTAAAATGCTGTTTCTCCCGGAGTTCCAGGGACCTCCTGTAAGAACTCGTCTTGTATATTCTGGGTCAATATTTATCGCTAAAAAGATATATTACTTATAATACAATAGTATTGGGCCAGTTCTGGTCACCAGACTTTAGGAGGGTCCTCGAGAAGATACAGAGGAGGTTTACCCAAATGATTCTTGGGATGAGGGATTTTAGCTACAAGATTAGGTTGGAGAAGCTGGGGTTGTTCTCCTTGAAGTGAAGGAGATTGAAGGGTGATTTGATGGTTGCGTACGAGATTATGACAGATTTGGATAAAGTAGACAAGAAAAACTTAGCTGACGGTAAAAGTACTAGAGACACAGATTGAAGGTACAGGGCAAGAGATACAAGGGTTGGGCGGGAGGGAGGAGGTGTGTGAGGAAGAACTTTTCTTGCAGCAAGGGGTAATGACCTGGAATTCGCTGCCCGTGAGGCAAAAAAAGGAAATGGATGTGCACTTCAAGAAAATAAACCTGTGTGCCTATGGGACTAAATGGAGTGCAGGCATGGATTCAATGGGCCTGAATGACCTTCCTCTGTGTCATAAATTACTCTTTGACTTTATCTGTTTAATATAACATTGCTCTTTTTGGCTTCTTGCCACATGCAAGTTTGCTGCCACAGGTCCACATTACAACAATGCAGAGTGAAGTACTTTTTTTACCATAACATGTCTGGGGATCACCAGAAAGCTGTCAAAGGCACTATATAAATGCAAGTCAAACCTTCATACAGTTTACTGCTGGACCAATTCCATTCTCAAGTCCTCTATCATCGTTATTATATTGATCCAATCCTTATCGAAAATGACAGCTGCTGTAATTTTAATCTAAATTCCCCTTAAAAGTGCAAAGTTAATAGTCCTGGAAACCCAAAAGTGCTCTCCCAGTCTTGCATTTCAACTCCAGCAGGAAACCTTTGCAAATCCCAAACAAAAGGCCTTTTAAACAACGAGATCCTCTGAGAATGGTCCAGTCATTGTGATTATAAAGCATTTTTTTGCTATGGGTGCAACTAGGCAGAAGTATAATGATTGACTGTTCCTGAAACTGAAACTTCACCATCTATTTATTGGAAAGCACGTGTTGGAGGCAGTGCAACGGGTGGTACCTAGTTGAACAAATTAAAATGTTATGCAAATTCTAATCATTCCATCTGAGAACAGCTACAAACATCAAGAGTGAATAACAAAGCCTGTTGCTTGAAAAAGGAAGAAACAGTTATCAGTTTGGGTGAGTCACTGATTTTTTAAATGAAGTAGTTTCTAGCTGAAATCAAGAAGTGTTATTTTAGGGACCTCAATGAGGTGAAAATTTGTCCGGAGAATTTTCATTGTGGTTGAAGCATCTGTCAGAATATTTTAACGGTGTGCCACTGTGATATTAGTTCAATAATTACAGTAAACTGACTCCCTGTAAGCTTCACAAGTGTGAAATGACAATTAGAAAAGGAAACAGAGGGTTATACTGATACAATTAGACGAGGAAAGACAGAAGGAGGCTTGAGTGGAACATAAACGTCGGTACAGACTGGTTATACTGACTGGTCTGTTTCTGTGCTGTACACTATATGTAACCCTCTACAAGATGGTTGTGTTTCATCAGAGACCAGGTACAGAGATAATAGAATTCAAACCTTCAAATAGATCATGTGAAGCATTTTGTTTTCTCCAACAGATTGCTGGAGCAAAACTTATGATTTCACCCTTGCCGGGTTTCCAGGTTATGGGTTTCCAAAAACGCCAACTCTGGGGGAATGGGGGCTCAGTGGAGAAAGGAATGCTGGCAAACCGAGGTCAGGAAATGGCTAGGGGAATCTACAAAACAGGAATCAGGTCTGGGGGGGCACTCATAGGAAAGAGGTAGAGTAAGGAAATGGGGTCAAGAGATTGAGGTTTGGCAGGGCGGGTAGCACAAAGCTAAAGACATGGGATCAGGGAAAGAAGATTGGGCATGGGCGCAGCAGGCAAGCGGATTGGGGAACAGGGTGGGGCTCAGCATTTCCATGTTGGAAAACATGCTTTTATGGGTGCCCCCTTCCCACCTCAACAACCATCCTCCAATCTCACATTCCCCCCCCTCGCCCCATTGGCCCACTGTGTGCACCTGAAGCCTCTGAAATGGTGCTGTCATGGCATCACACAGTCCCGCTGGCTGATTTGAGACTCTATTCGTGAGCTTGGACCCGCAGGTCCATTCAACAGGGAACAGGCATTCAGCTCCAAGAGGGGCCAATTGTAGTGTTATTTAATGGGCCAGGCACTCAATTTCCAGGTAAGGTAATTTAGGATAACCCTGCCAATCCAAAGTCTCTGGAAGTACTCTGGAATGTTTCTCAAGATGTTGTGGTGAATTTCTCTGTTTGCTACAGCGTTTCACTGTATCCTCAAGGGGAGGTCAGAAGGTTTAATGACTTATTCACACAAAGGCTGCAACAGATATGGCACAACAGTGGCTGTGCCTCTGGGCCTGCAGTATGACAGGGAGATGGAGCAGAGGCTGCACAGGGGAAGCTCTGCATGATGACCTCGGCCAAGCTGGAGCTGTTCTCCTCCAAGCTCCTTGACAGTGACAGAAGCCATCTGGCAGGCCAGCCAATACATTCAGCATCTCGGTGTGCACACCTGTCAGCACGCTCCATACTGCCCCATCAAAGTTCCTCAACTGAGACCCTGTCGCAGAATTCGTCTGCGATCTCACCTTCCAGTGAACTGGCGCACAAATCATCCTTTCCCCCTGCCTGATAACTCACATGTGGATCCCAACTCTATACTTGCTTCTGAGGTATACCAGTGCCAGTGCCAGTCTCTGAGCTGGTAGCTACGAATGTCAGATCAAATGATGAGGGTCTCTTCATCCGTGCTGTCTGTAGATTTCTCTTCTTCCTCCTGGGTGTACTGTTGGTGAGCAGATGATGGTCTTTGATTGCCTGATAACAGGAAATCAGAAAGGGGAAGGCTGGTGTGAGGGAAGGAAGGGGTGAAGTGAAAAGCAAGAGGTTCATGGTCACACCAACAGCACCTTGCTCATCAAGCCAGATAGCAGGATGAGGGTGAGCTGAAAGTTTAGAAAGGCATTAAGGCCATCATCTTCAATGTTCTAAGTGATGCCTGATGCCACTTGCTCTGTTGCATTCGGCCCGATGATACTCAGAAGCATCTCCTCCACAGGGCCGAGGAGTTGCAGGCTTCCTTGTCTCACGCCTGGTCTGCTCCCTCCTGTTATGGGCCACCTGTCTTGCAAAAGGGAGGGAAGAGTGTCAGTGATTCTGTTGCAGTGTTTGGTTCATGCGCCTATCATAGTTGATTGGCCGGACCTAGGTGAAGGCCATGGGAGCTGGTGTAATGCTGGCAGCATCGGTAGGTGTGTGAAGGTGATGTGGGGTATCTGGATGTTATGCTTGAGTTCTGAGTGCAGTGAGTGTTGTTGGGCGAGTGATGTGGGTGTTGTCCATTAAGCTTCATGAGATTCTGGTGGTGTGGCCAGGAAGAGATGTCATATGGCACTGTATTCATTGACCACCCACTTAAGGTCATTGACCTTCTTCCGGCTTTGCTGCCAGGCCCTCGGGGCCAATCTCCAGGAACTAACCTCCCTGGCCACCTGCTCCCATTCTCTTCTGAGCATGGGCCTTGGGGCTTCACAGCCCATTGTGGAAACACGGCGTCTCTCTTCCTGTCGAACTCTACCATTAAGGCCCCCATGTCTGCATCTGTGTAACTGGGAGCCATCTCTGCCCTGGTGTTCCATTTTCCTTGTTTTAGAATTGTAGTACTGATATTAAGTGGCAGACTACTGTCCTTCAATGCAGCTTTCCTTTAAGAAGGCCAGACTGCCTTTAAGAGGAGCAGGTTGTCTATACCATGAGCTCTCTCTGTGGATGTTACGCATCCCCCTGCTAAGTGCTCAGGCAGCCAGTGGAATGGCCCTGCTCCCTCCAAAGCTACAATCAAGTTTAAGCGCTGCCCAGTTCCATAGCATTAGATACGGGCAGGTTATGAACAGCTGTTCAAGAAGGCAGCTCACCACCATCTTTCCAAGGAAAGTTAGGGATGGGCAATAAATGCTGGCCTTTCCACCCCACATGAATGAACGTTTAAATAAATCATAGTTCAAATGGCACTAAATTTCACCTTGTAGTTCTCACCTACGCTTGGGAGTATTATTTTGAGTCTGTGGTTAGGAACCAGATTTTACAATATTGTAAAAGACCAGAATATGACACAGAGAATTAATGTTCCAATTTATATCCTTTCCAAATCTAATGGCTATTCGGCTAATGACTTTGCATTTCCTTGTAGGTGTTTCTATTTGTTCCACAAAATGGTTGGAGAACACAGTCCATCAGACATTCTACGGAAAATGCGTAGAAAGCTCATTAACATTTTTAAAGAGCAACCAAATGTCATCCTTGATGAGTTGGATGCGACGCTTATCATCACAAAGGATGAGTATAATGAGACAGATGAGAACGCAGGCCCCACAGAAAGAATCAGAAAACTTATAAATACTGTGGTTCAGAAGGGAGAGGAGACTTGTGAGAGGTTTTGGGAGGTCCTGCAAAACCTAGAGTGAAATCCCAGAACTGGATGAAATATTGTCTGAGTTTTATGCTGCAACAAGAGGTGAGTGAGATTGAGCAAGTCAATATTATTAAATTAACAATTAGATTGCAAGATGGACTCAATGGGCCAAATAACTGTGCATAATAACTCTAAGGTTGGAATCTTGTGCCCTCCTCCGTGACAAGGTTGGTGACAGCGAGAACCCCACCACATTCCCGCCTCCACGCTGATTAGGTCCATGGCAGCAAAACCAAAGAACAGCTTTCCCACCCTGCCGGAAAATGAGGCCCTTGACTGAGCAATCAATGCCGACTCATCCTGCCACTGTAGGTATTAACCCGGCTATCGGTGGATGGAACTTACGTCCCAAGGGTCCTTGATCCAAGGAAATGACAAGCCAGTGGCAGCCAAGTGCCACATGTGATGTTACAAACAACTGCATTACCGTATTTGTGTGAAATTTCTTTGCTCTACGTCATAACAAAAGCTCTGAATGATTTACTGTAAATGCGCTAACACTCTTCTGACAATAGCAAAGGGATTTCATACATTACTTACAACATCATCCTTTCATACCACTGTTTTTTAAGAATGGACTGGGTGGAACAAGAAGTGGTGGGTCTTACCAAAAAGAAGTGATCTGGGGTCTCACCAGCTCTCCAGCCAGTGAAGTACTGGCATTGCTAACTTTGCAGGAAGTGTTTTGGAAGTTAATATTAAAGGATATGGGGCAAAGGTATATGGAATTAGATCATGGATCAGCCATGATCCCACTGAATAGATCAGGATGAGGGATTAAATGGCTTCCTCCTGTTCCTATGTTCCCACTTTTTTTGTAAAAGTAGTGCCATTTTGATGTATAGTTTACAAGATCTGTTTGTAATCCTTATTCAGGTGATTCTTGCCACAGTAATGTAAATGGGACACCTGCTGCCGAAGGGCCTTTGCTCAATCAAGAACAAAACAGAATTGGAAAAGAAGGTACATCGTTTAATGAACTGTGCGAGCAACAAACAACAGTTCTGTTGACTGAACTGGGCCTGTCATGCTCTGCAAAGGTTTTACTGTGATCTGTACAATGGGGTGGGATTGCTTACAAATCAAACCTCTTTCTTCAACCTACTGGTTCACATTCCTAATGGACAGAATAGTCATGTCTTGCAATTGAAAGAATTCAATGGATTGAACTCACCTCATGTGATGTTACAAACAACTGCATTACTGTATTTGTGTGAAATTTCTTTGCTCTACGTCATAACAAAAGTTCTGAATGATTTACTGTCAATGGGCTAATACTCTTCTGACAATAGCAAAGGGATTTCATACATTACTTACAACATCATCCTTTCATACCACTGTTTTTTAA
Source organism: Carcharodon carcharias (assembly GCF_017639515.1). Taxonomy (NCBI): domain Eukaryota; kingdom Metazoa; phylum Chordata; class Chondrichthyes; order Lamniformes; family Lamnidae; genus Carcharodon; species Carcharodon carcharias. The sequence goes on along the minus strand of NC_054499.1, from coordinate 9,296,209 downwards.
GAATGGACTGGGTGGAACAAGAAGTGGTGGGTCTTCCCAAAAAGAAGTGATGTGGGGGTCTCACCAGCTCTGCAGCCAGTGAAGTACTAGCATTGCTGACTTTGCAGGAAGTGTTTTGGAAGTTAATATTAAAAGATATGGGGCAAAGGTATATGGAATTAGGTCACGGATCAGCCATGATCCCACTGAATAGATGAGGCTGAGGGGTTAAATGGCTTCCTCCTGTTCCTATGTTCCCATATTTTTTGTAGTAGTGCCATTTTGATGTATAGTTTACAAAATCTGTTTGAACTCCTTATTCAGGTGAATCTTGCCCCACTAATGTAAATGGGACACCTGCTGCCGAAGGGCCTTTGCTCAATCAAGAACAAAACAGAATTGAAAAAAAAGGTACATTGTTTAATGAACTGTGTGAGCAACAAACAACAATTTATTCTGTTGACTGAACTGGGCCTGTCTTGCTCTGCAAAGGTTTTACAATGGGGTGGGGTTGCTTACAAATCAAACCTCTTTCTTTAACCAAAAACAGAATTACCTGGAAAAACTCAGCAAGTCTGGCAGCATCGGCGGAGAAGAAAAGAAAACAGAGTTCTGTTGAAGGGTCATGAGGACTCGAAACGTCAACTCTTTTCTTCTCCGCCGATGCTGCCAGACTTGCTGAGTTTTTCCAGGTAATTCTGTTTTTGTTTTGGATTTCCAGCATCCGCAGTTTTTTGTTTTTATCTCTTTCTTCAACCTACTGGTTCACGTTCCTATTGGACAGAGTAGACATGTCTTGCAATTGAAAGAATTCAATGGATTGAACTCATCTGCATTACCGTATTCGTGTGAAATTTCTTTGCTCTACGTCATAAAAGCTCTGAATGATTTACTGTAAATGGGCTAACACTCTTCTGACAATAGCAAAGAGATTTCATACATTACTTACAACATAATCCTTTCATACCACTGTTCTTTAAGAATGGAGTATTCTACAACGTAGGAACACTGAGTTAGTAACATTGCACTATAGGGATAAGATACCAAGGTCTTGATCAGTATCTGGAAATTTAATAACAAATTGAGCCAGTTCGATTCCAGCACTCTGGAAAGTGACATGTGGCCCTAGTGGGGGTGGGGTGGGGGGAGGGTGCAGTGGTGGGAATAAAGATGCTCTCCTTGCTCTCATGCCCACATGTCCGTTCTTGCCCTGCTGCAATGTTCCACTGAAGCTCAACGCAAATTAGAGGAACAGCACCTCATCTTCCAACTAGGCACTTTACAGCCTTCTGGACTTAACATTGAGTTTAACAACTTCAGATCATGAACTCTCTGCTCCATCCTCACTCCTTTTTGATTCCCCCTTCTTTTCTATAACCATTTTTATTTTTTAATTATTTTTTTCCCACTTAGTTTCATTATTATTATTTAGAAAAAATTACTTCTATTTTTATTCATTGTTTTATCCCCAACTTTTAGCCTTTTCGATCTTTATCCCCACCACCGCTCACTCCCCCACCTGACCCCACGAGGGCCATCTGTCACTTTCCAGAGAGCTTACCCTGGTCCTGCCATTACCACATTCTGCTTTCCACTCCTGATGTCACCATTAGCACCTCCTTTAGCCAGTACCACCACAATTAACAACCCTTTGACCTTCTGTTTATGACATCTTTCACAATCTCTCCTTTGCCTCCGCCTACCGCTTGTTCTTGCTATAGAGGGAGTGCAGCAAAGGTTTACCAGAATGATTTCTGGGATGGCGGGACTGACATATGAGGAGAGATTGAGTCGATTAAGATTATATTCGCTGGAGTTCAGAAGAATGAGCAGGGATCTCATAGAAACCTATAAAATTCTAACAGGGCTAAACAGGGTAGATGCAGGAAGGATGTTCCCAATGGTGGGGGAGTCCAGAACCAGGGGTCGCAGCCTGAGGATATGGGGTAGATCATTTAGGACTGAGATGAGGAAAAATTTCTTTACCCAGAGAGTGGTGAGTCTGTGGAATTCACTACCACAGAAAGTAGTTGAGGCCAAAACAATGTACGTTATCAAGAAGGAGTTAGATATAGCTCTTGGGGCGAAACGGATCAAAAGGCATGGGGAGAAAGCAGGAGCAGACTATTGAGTTGGATGATCAGCTATGATCGTAACGAATGGTGGAGCAGGCTTGGAGGGCTGAATGGCCTACTCCTGCTCCTATTTTCTATGTTTCTAACCAGCTTCACCTATTCCGCCCCCTTGAAACAGTGTATATTTCACCACATTTCTACTTTCAGCTCTGAAGAAGAGTCATACAGACTCGAAATGTTAACTCTGTCTTTCTGTCCACCTGGAGTTTTCCCAGCATTCTTTGCTTTTGTTTTAGATTTCCAGCACCCGCAGTATTTTGCCTTTACAATATCTTAAGTGTTGCAATACTGTTACTCAAATGTCAATAAGAGACATATTTCAACAACACTTCAGAGGTTTTACAAAAAAGTTGGTAATTAAGTGATATTTTCTCACAAGTACAATGTTAACATTTGTTTAAAATAACAAAACAAGCCATTTAATTGCCACCAAAATGAACAACAAACATGCAAATTAGGAGCAGGAATAGGCCACTCGGCCCCTCGAGCCTGCTCCGCCATTTAATAAGACCATGGCTGATCTGATTTGATCTGAAAATGGAACTGATTGATCGAGGTTGGGAGCCACACAAGTTCTTAATAAGCTGCAGGTTGTTGATCCCTCGTCTGGAGATTTATTAGAATATAGAATGCTTTCCCTCTAGTGCCTCTGAACTACCTCCTTCTCACATCTCAGGAGCTAACTGTGCCCCAACTGGGCAGCAGAATTGGCTGAAATTCATAAGGAGCTGTGCCGGGATATCTGTTTTCTGCCTGCTGCTTGTTACTTCTACTCAAATGAAATCCTCAGGCTGGCTTGGCTTGACTCACGAAACAATCACTCTGCCAACTTGCTGCCTGATTAGGGCACAACTCAAAGTTCTCTCCCTTAACATCCATTTAAGCACTGGAACATGCAGACGGGATCTCTATGTAATACATCATTTGAAGGACATCTCCCTGACAAATCCCTAAGTACTGTGCTGATGTACCTGCTCAATGAGTTCTGACTTGTGCAATCAGGCTCCAACCCACAAATTTCTGACCCAAATGCATGAAGAACTGAGCCAATGTGACTTAAAGTAGACAAAAGCCATTCAATTTTACATCTACGTGTTTTTAAAGAATTCTGAATCAAATTTGGAGAAGCTTTTAATTGGTTTTATTAAAAGTTAGTCAGATAAAGAGGAAATCCCTGACAGTTGAGAAAGCGGCTTATCCATCTTCATGCTAAAACCTGTACTGAACCTTAGTCAGACCACACCTAGGGTGTTATGTACAATTCTGATCACCATATTATAAAAAAAGATATTGATGCACTGGAGATGATGCAAAAAAATGATTTACCAGGATGATACCAGGAACGTAGCGTATACCTGTCAGGTGAAGACTGACAGACGGGTCTCTTTTCACTTGAAAACAGAAGGCTGAGGGGTGACCTAATAGAGGTCTTTAAAATTATGAAAGGTTTTGATAAGGGTAGGTGCAGAAGGAATGTTTCTTTTTGTGGAAAAGAGCATAACTAGAGGCCATCAATATAAGATAGTCACTAAGAAATCCATTAAGGAATTCAGAAGGAACTTCTTTAGCCTGTGCTATGAGCCTTGGTCAGACCCCCAAGTTCTTAGTAAAATCCGGTTAAGGACCAATAATGTTTTGTTTAAAGTGGACAAATGGGCAGGATCTTCCATTCGACGTGGGGTTGCGGGTTTCACAACGCATCATTCTGATCTTCCATTCGGCGGGTGCGTAGCGTGGCCACCTGCGCACCCACTGATCTGTCAAAGGCCTGTTAAGATAATTAATAAAGTAATTAAGCCAATTGAGAAAACTGCCCATCCAACCTTAAGATTGGCGGGTAGGCGAAGACCCCAGGCGGCCTTTGCATTTTTCATGAAACCTCATCCACGGGCGGGATGAGGTTCATGAAGGTTTCATTAATTAAATATAAATTTTTATGAAAATTCATAAACATGTCCCAGCTCATGTGTCTGGCGCGCCCACATGCCGAGCATAAATTTCTGCCTTTCGTCCTTCTCATGAGGGTTTCCAATCTTCACCTTCAAAGACCTTGCCTTGGAATTCTTCCCAAAAGTCGCACCAAAACAGTCAGCTTCAACAATGGCCCACTTCACAGGGTTTCAATCTCATCTCCTGAGATTCCGTTCCCCTGGATACCCGAGCTTACACTCTGGCACTAACTCACAAGCACAGCTTCAGATCTTCTGTGCGCTAAGCAGAACACTACTGCTCCAAAGGGGTACCTTTGCCTCAACAGCCCACAGCAAGGAGTCGCCAACCTTCAGCTGCCTTCTTGGATCTTCAGGGCTTCTGCTGAGCCATCTTCACTTTAAAGTTCGCCACCCGCAGCCCTTTCTCTAATTGCAGTCTTTTTCTCTGCTCCTCTGTTTTTCCTTAACTGGGACCTGTTTCTGTCCCTTGTCTCTGTCCCTTACCTGGGATATCCTTGTGCAAGATGTAGAGTTTCTGCCAGAAAAAGGTTTGTTCACAATTGGGATTTTCTTGGATTCAGCTTCTAAAAATGGATCTGTTGCCAATTGCCAAAATTCCTCCTTCAACCAACCATTTCCCATTTAGTCATCATGTCACTTTGGCCTTTTCCTAAACCATTTAGATGTAGAAAATATTCTTCCAACCTCCAGATGCTTATTTTAAGACAATGATCAAAGAGTTCCCCTTTCAGTTTGAAATAATTGAATTTCCTCATCATTTATCCCTTATTTTGTTGTCTCTGTCCCTTACCTGGGATATCCTTGTAGGACATCTCCCTATCCCATGACTCTATCCCCTTTTTGGGACGTCTCACTGTCCCCTACCTGGAAATCTTGTTATGGTGCTCCGGTCACCTGACCGGGTATTCGCATCATTTTTTTCTTTGCACAAGCGCACTCGGTCTCAAAGAATGTAAAAAGGCTCATCTGTGCACATGCAGCCCCCTCCAGGTCTGCACATGCTCAAAAATTCCAAGGCCTGTAGAGAGTTGAAATTCTCGAGCTCAACATCAAGGTATGTTTGAATTTCATAATACCCACTTCCTTGGAAGAAAGAAAGCTCCATCACAATAAAAGCTTCATTACAATGGCTTTACAATTTCTTTACTTAACATCATAAACTTCTAATGAATAGCTTATTATAAACTATAAGGATAACCTTTTCAATTTGTTGTATAATTACATAAATCATATTATAAAGTACCAAGGGGAAAAGTACCAAAAGAAAAACTATTTCATGTAATAAGTAGGATTAACAGAGTTTAAATATCATAGAATTATCATAACTTAAAATCTGCCTTTTCTCCTACAATATTCTCCTGAACAGAACAACAACAATTATATGTTTTTTATCTATAATCTTTTCATAATCAACCAAAAGAAAGTGAAAATATATTAAAGTTTTCTTTAGAAACATCTTGACCAACTTATATCTCTACTTTGTGCTAGGGTTTTAACCTTGCTGGTATGACTGTAAATGAATACTCTGGCAGGCTACTGTTTTCACATGTGGACACATATTAATCATGCTATGTGATACACAGAAACTAGGAGCAAGAGTAGGCCATTCGGCCCTTCGAGCCTGCTCCGCCATTCATTATGATCATGGCTGATCATCCAACTCAATAATCCCCATACCCTTTGATCCCTTTCCCCTGAAAATCTGTATCCAACTCCTTCTTGAAAACATACAGGGTAGAATTTTGCCCTTGGATGGCGTGCGAGCTCCACCAGCTCGGTGGCAGAAGGCCAGCCGACCCACGCCATTGAAACGGGGCCCACCGCCATTTTAAGTGGGCAGGCCAATTAAGGCCCGCCCAGCGGCATCCCCAACAGGAAGCGCGTGCAGGGGGTGCAGGGATGCCCCATCTGTCAAAGTGCGCTCTTTTGCGCATGCGCGTGAAAGAGCACACTGCTCCCTGAGGCAAAGTGCTGTCTCAGGGAAATTCGTGACAGGTAAGTTAAGTGTAAAAATAGAAATATTAAAAAATTAACATGTTCCCCCTCGTGTGACAATGTCACACGAGATGGGACATGTTAATAAAAAACACATAAACTTTATTACTTTTTTACAAAACGGACATGAAACTTCTTCACGCCAGCGGATAAAGTTTCATGAACAATCTGGAGCCCGCTGGAGCTCCTGGCCTGCCCACCAGCCTTCAGGTTGGCCAGGCAGGTCTTTAATTAGCCTGTCAATGGCCTCAATTAGCCATTAACAGGTCGGTGGGTGGACAGCTGATTTCGCCTTCCTAAAAATTTAAAGGGACCAGGATGACGTCGGGGATTCCTCCTGCCATCATCCCGCATCATTTTCCCCTCGGCGAGCGGGCCCCACCCCCAAATCACCAAGGGGAAAATCCTGGCCACAAAGTTTTGGTCTCAACTACTTTCTGTGGTAACGAATTCCACAGGCTCACCACTCTCTGGGTGAAGTCGCACTACCACGAGCTGTGACTCACTGGTGTCAGGTATCACTTCCAACTTCAAATGCCAATTATATCTGCTTTCCTAGCCCCCGCAGGTAACCCCAATTTTAACTTATCTTCCAACTCTGTTAACTTAACCTTGGATATTTTTAATAACCCAATCAGAGTTATAACTTCTACTCCTAGACAATTCTTAGCAATTGCCAAACCATCCTGCAGTCTCACCACTTATAAAAATAACTCACCAACTCCTAAATTCAAAGTGTTTCTCGTACTCATAACCTTAAGATTCACCAATTCCAAGGGCCCCCAATTGTTATGACTGTAGAGGCTGAGTTTTTAAATCCCAAAGGGAAATTTGAACAACTGTCATAACCTATATTTTCAATTAATATGTTTGAGATACAGCTCTGAATTCAAAAAGAAAACCACTGAGTCTCAAGAGGTTTTTATAAAAAACTAAATTACACATTTATTAATTTAACAACAAATTAAAACATTTAAATGTCTACAAATTACTACCATAAAATCTTTTAAAGAATTCCCCAAATTAATCATTCCCAGGAAAATCTTCACCAAGGCAACAATAACCCATAACTTTAAACAGACACCAGGCAAAGCACAGTAAACCTTTTGAGTTCGAAATCTGGTCCCTTGCAATTTCTCCTTTGCAGGGACAGGGTGGAATTTTCCGAGTTCATTGGCGACGGGTGTGATAGGTGCCGTGCATGGAAAATATGGCGTGACCTGATTCACGATAGCATCAAGGTCGCGATCGTCTGCTGTGCCCGCCAATGGCGAGCTGCGTTTCCCAGCATGGGTCGGCAGAGAGCTAATTGTAATATATTAGCATATACTTAAAAGGCCATCTTGGAACCCCACCATATCGTCCATCTACACCGGTGGGAAAGCACGCCGATGGGCTTCACAACAGCACACATGCGACATGCATTTGGTGGCATTCACTTTGGGGAAACTGAGGAGTGAGCAGCAGCGTTCTCCACAGCTCGCCTGTTGTTTACAGGCATCAGGGTGTCAGGGGCAACAGATGCTTGGCCTCGGAGGCGACTGCTGAAGGTAGGCGGGGGTCAAGGGCTGGCCTGGCACTGCAGCCCATGCACAGGCAACTGAGGTGGGGGGCAGGGTAAGCAAGAGGAGTGGCCATGCATTAGGGACATCTGTATAAACTGACAAGTACATCCATGATAACCACGTCTTTCCCTCTCTTTCATGCTGCAGGAGGGCCATGTCAGGATCATAGATCCTGGTGTCCTTGCTGTATGCCTGATGGCCTACAGAGAGCGTAGAAGGCGGAGGAGAGAGTGACTGAGGCACCTGGCCACACAAAGGCAGGAGCAGCAGCCTCATGAAGAAGGGGCAGCACTGGCTCCCCCACACACTGCCCAGGTGCAACGGCGAGCCTTGGTTGGTCAGCGCCTAACAACACCCACGGTTCTATAGACACCGCCTGCCATTCCTGTAGATGACTGAGAACCAGTGTCGCCAATGACTGCACATGTCTAGGAACATGGTGGCTCACATCTGCCACTTACTGCAGGATTTGACTCCAAGGGGACATGGAGGGCATCCACTGCCAGTGGCTGTGAAAGTGACTGTGGAACTCAATTTCTATGCCAGTGGCTCCTTTCAGGGCTTCACAGGTGACATCTGTGGAATTTCACAATCTGCCACCCACAAATGCATCCATGAGGTCACGGATGCCATCTTCTCCATGGCACACAACTTTGTGCTTTTTGCCTGGGACCAGGACAGCCAGGGTGCAAAGGGCATTAGATTCTCCTGGATCTCGGAATTCCCACGGGTGCAGGGTGCGAGTGACTGCACTTGTGTGGTGCTTAGGTCTTCACTGCTACACCTAGGGGGCTTCATCCAATGACTGAGGCTTCCACTCACTGAACATGCAGCTGGTATGCGACCACCAGAAACGCATCCTACAGGTATATGCACGGTTTCCAGGGAGTATGCACCATGTCTACATCCTGAGTCGCTTGCAGATCCCTGCAGATTTCCAGGGTCCACAGAGGCTGCAGCGTTGGCTTCTTGTTTTCAAATTCTGTCAGAACTTTGATCTCCAGCATCCCTTCACCCATCTGCGACCTTTCCCTCCTGTTGTGAGCCAGTTTGTCTTGCAAAGATAGAGATGGAGAGAGTGTATCAGGGCTCCTGCCGAGTCAGATGATAAGTATGCCTGGCTTATGTGAGTGGGGAGTGTTCCCATGGACGGGATGAGGGCAATGACGGTGTGTCTGAAAGAGCGAATGGTGATGTCCCTTGCACTGGTAGTGAGTGATGGCCCTGTGGATGCGTGAAGAGTTTGTGGGTGCAAGAGTTGGGAGTGATGAAAAGAGTGAGACTGGTGGAACGGAGGAGATCACTAGGTGGCTGTCCTCCTCTGCAGGTTGTTCGCACTGAACACCGCTGCCACCACCTCCCTAGCCAAGTTGGTCACATTGCTACCCATCCTGCGACCAGAGCAGGGCTAGAGCAAATCCCATCGGGCCTCCACAGCTTCCAGCAGTCGCTCAAGGGACCTGTCATTGAAGTGGGGGGCTGCAGTCTTTTTGCCTTTGCTGGCCATGTCTCTCGGACAGCGGTGATGAGCTGGTGGTGATGAGTGCCTTGCTGGCAGCTGCATTTTAAAGATGGCGGCTGGCGTGATCCAACAGCGGTGTGATAGCGAGCTAGTGAATGAAAGTCCGCCCGCCGTTGAAACAGCGTGTCTCCTGGAATGCAGAAATAGAGGCGGGCTCGGGAAGATAGGGTGTGAAAACCCACCATTTTTGTCAGCAGATAGGGCTACCTTTTGCCTGCCCACTACCACACTTAGTGCAATTCTGGGAAAATTCCGCCCACAGTTGTAGGGCTTACAGGCTACTTAGATCTTACATGCCTCTGACCTGCACATACAAAACTTTTCTGTTGATAGCCTTCCCTTTGAATGTAAATTCTCATGGTATCCCTAGGTCTTTGAATTCTACCTCTTCCAACAATAAAACCTCTTTCATAGCATCAATTTTATTAGTAACATAAACACATTGCTCGGTGTCTCCCAGCTAGGTGCAAGATTTTACTCCATTCTTTTGAATAGTTTATTCAACAAATGCAAATGTACTCTTTACCTTCTAGCCTTTCGTTTATCTAAGTAACATCCAAACTACTATACATCAAAGCACCCAGACTATCTGGCTTTAATTCAATTAAGCTACACACCCACAGACACAGACCCTACCACAAATCCAATTTAAAAATAATTTCCAATAACATTATATACATTAATATCTTCATGACAGGGATGCTATTTTAAATTCTTCCAATACCATTTGCTCCCTTAAATTCTCAAAATCTTGTTCTAACTTCAGTGATCAAATGCACCAATCCCACAAGATTTCTTTCTCCCTAGCAAATTCTACAAATGTTTCATTTGGTCTTTTCTTCATAGACCAAAATTCAACTGATATGCTGCAGGGACAAGTTTATAAGTATTAAGTACTGCAGTTTTAACTAACTCATAATCTGAAGATTATTTTTCCTAAAGACTAGAATACACATCCATAGCCTTCCCACCAAAACACTGCAAAATGGGAGTCCATGTGTCCTTTGGCCACTTTAGCTTTGTAGCCACTTTTTCAAACAAGATAAAATATCTTTTTGTTATATCAAAGCTCGGAATGGGACCTGAATACTCATCCGAACTGCAAGGCTCTCACCCCATAACCTAAACTTTTCTCTAGCCGGATCATGCTGTCTGATTTCCTCCTATCTTTGAAATCAAGCTTTCGCATTTCCATTTCTTTTACTCTTTTTTTTTCCTCCTCCCTTGCTAACTTCTCACTCTCTCTCTGGAACTCAAGTTCAAACTTTTCATTTATTTTGCCATCTGATCTGCAACTGAATTCCAGCTAACTCAACTGAATTGCTATCTGTATGAACTTTTTCGCCTTGTAATTGTGAATGCTATGCTATTACCTCAATTACATCGGCTTTCTTAGCCTGAATTTAACTCTAATTCTTCTGCCAGTGCAATTAGGCTAGCCTCAGGTAATTGTTGCGAATCTCTCAGGGATAAATATTCCCTCATCAGAAAAGTCTTAGCAATTGACAAAGCCATTCTGCTTTTCAATCAGTATCATAAAATTTACTGCGGGAATCTTATCAACCTTAACCTCAGCAAGCACCAGCACTTGTATTTGTCCACAAGAAACCCCAATTTATACAATGATCCTTGGCCTGACACCAAGTTATTGGTAAGAATCTGTTAGGAACCCACAACGTTTTGCTTAAAGTAGACAAAGTTTGAAATTCAAGAATCTTGCTCAGTGAAGAAAGCCACAGCATTCCACAGATTTTGAACAAACAAAAATAAACTTCACCATACAAGATCAGAAAGATAAAAAAACATTTACAATACCTAACTTATACTCTAACATTCAGGCTAAGTATGAGGTACATATGAATTAACAGGCAAACTGTGGTCGAACACACCGCACTGCACAATAAATGCCAAATGCGACCAAATCAGATCCCATGGATTTCTCAACAATCCACCAGATGTCCGTAACACAATGAGTTTGCCTGTTAATACAGTACTTTATTTTTGTTTGCTCAAAACCTGTGAATCCTGTTGCTTTCTTCACTGAGCAAGTGTCTCAAATCTCAAAGTTTGTCTCCCTTAAACAAATTGTATAGGTCCCTAACAGATTCTTACCAATAACTTGGGGGTCTGGCCAAGAATCATAACATTATGAGTCAACCAATCAAACTGAAACTTTTTCTTTCTCCAAGGGTTTCCAATCTTCATCTTTGAAGATCTTGCTTTGGAATTCTTTCCAAAACTTGCTCCAATGTAAGATGACTTCACCAACAGCCCACCTTGCAGGGTTTCAATCTTATTTACGAGTCTACACTCAAGAACCAACACAAGCACAACATCAGTTCTTCGGCCATGCTGAGCAGAACACTACACTCCAAAGGGGTAACTCTGCCCAAACATGGAGTCGTCACCCTTTGGTTGCCTTCTTGGATCTTCACGGCTTCTCCCGAGCCCTCTTTGAATACCAGGAGGAGCTTCTTTCTCTGCTCCTCTCATATTCCTTTACTTAACTGGGACCTGTTTCTGTCCCTTACCTGAGACGTCCTTTTGGGACCTTTCTCTGTCCACTCTCTCCTTTTTGGGACCTCTCCCTGTTCCCTTGCTGGGAAACTTGCTGCGAGGCAAGGCCAGATTTTGAAATCTCCCTGCAGGCAGGATGAAGGAGTGCAATGGGCCAGACCCGATCCCAGCCTGGGGATTCCCCACCTATGATTTAAGGCAAAGTTAAATAAGCATATAAAGTAGAAAGGAATTAATGTTTCCTATGATAGATTTAAATGAGGAAAGGCAAGGGAAGCCTGAATGCAGGATATAGCAGCATGGACTGATTGGGCCTAATGACCTGGTTCTTTGCAGCATATCTTACATAATCAGTTGATAAGAGTCAAGGGCCATTTTTAGTAGTAGGCAAAAGGAGCAATTTTAATGGTGCAGGAGAGTAAACATCTGGATGAGTTTAAAGCTGATGGGGTAACAGGTAGCTGAGTAAGATATGAGACAAGGTGGGTGTATGGAGTTAGGTTGCAGATCAGCCATAATCTCACTGAATGGCAGACCAGGCTCAAGGGGTTAAATGTTCTCGCCCTGTTCCTATGTTCTGGACAATCTAACTGCTCTGACCTATTACGAGATAGAAGAAGATGGTGGCATTTAAGCAAAGAGGGAAATAAGCATACAGTATTAGGACGACAACTTCTGAATTAGAGATGTTAACTTCAATAATGAAACTACTATTGATGCAGTTGACTCTGGGTCAAAAGTTTCTAGGTTTGAAACAATTGATGTGGGAGAGAAAAGCCTGAAAATTATTCTCGCCAGAACAGATAGGCAATTAATTCTCAAGGGAATCTTTGGTTATAAACTTGGTGTAACTCAATGCAAATGTTGAATCTTTTTGGAAACTATAATATTCCATCCTGAGATGGACAGTGGTATCAGAAAAGGAGTGTGTTTACTATGCATATTAGAAACATCATTTTTATCTCTCATTTTACAGTCAAAGAAAATAATTTTCAGGAAGTGCTTTCCAAGCTGAAACTGCAGAAATACTTCCAAGAGAAACTTTCTTTAAGCAAAATTCTTGAAATTGACCCAGAAACCATGGTCTGCGCAAAACCTGAAAGCTCCGAAGATGTGCCATGGTATTTTCTAAAGAAACTTATGATTCTCAACTTGACATCCAGAAACATTAGGTGCTCAGCAAACATTCCTAAAGACAAAACAGCGACTGGTATTGAAACTAATTTTTCCAACTTTTTGATATGCCGGGGAAAGATGCTGGTGATTTGTGCAATCCTCTGGATGTCATTACCGCAGTTTTCCTTTGTGCTGATAGCTTCCTGCAGCAAGAGATGATGATGAAGATGTCCATGTGTCAGTTTGCTTTGCCTCTCTTATTGCCAGACTACAGTAAGGACAGCATCACCCTACTGCTGTGGGCCATGCGTTTCATCGTGAAGAAGTGGAGATCTGAGTCGCTGGAAGCAAATAAAGGATTCAAAGAGGCAACTATGGCAACTACTCCAATGCATGTCATTTCATTTATTCGTCTGGGTAAATGCAGCACATCCAAATCAAAGGTCCTTAACGAGGTACTAAGTAACCCACACCATCATCACGATTTCTTTGTCACTCATAGCATGGAATGTGGTGGCATTCCTCGTAAAATCTCAGATGGTTTAGTTGAGTTCTGCTGGTACCTCCCTTGTGGTAAGAGAAATATTGATATCTTCACAGAACCTGTTCTCATTGCCAACCTCCATGGGGATGCAAATGTGCTACATTCTCAAGTTCACTTCTTGGCTAAGGTATCCTCAGCAGTCTTTATATTTGTCAATCAGATTGGTACTGATGAGTTTGCATTCCTGGATTCCATTGCAAAATTGCAAACACGATACTTCCTAATCCTCAATCCACAACCTGACCAACAGGAAGTGACGAGCAGCTTTCTCCAGAAACTCGTTCCGTTAATGAAACTGGAACTGAATCATATCATTGTTAAAAACAAAAACATGAATACATCAGAGTTTGTTGAACAAATCCAGTCGAGCATCAAGGACACTCTGGAAGATGTGACTGACCTGATGAGCATTGAGAAAATAGCTGCCTTCGCTCGTGAGTCAGAGATTTGTGTCGATGAAGATGAACCAAGATGTCAACGCATAAAAGAAGTAGCAGAGGAAATAATTGGTGCCATGAAAAGCATGCAAAGCGTGGCAGAGTACAAAATGAAAAAACTACCTTTACAAGGAGAGCTCTGGAAAAAAATGGCCCAAGTTAGTCAAGGAGCTTTGTCGTCAGAGAAATCGTGGAGATAAGTCTGTCGACATGTACAACAGCGAACTCAGGCTTGAACAAACAAATCTGCGGAAGAAACAGCTAGAATACGATATCACTGAAAGCCTTTCTGAGTTTGTCACTGCAATGGCACATATGGACAAAGATGAAAGACACTTTTTCCTGAAGTGGATCAAATATCTTCTTGATGCTACTGCACGACAAGAGCTTTCTGAATTACGTGAGTCTTATAAACAACAGTATAAAGCTTCACCTGGTGCAAGTGAAAAGCTCACCGAGCTCGACAAACAAATATTAGACAGCTCTCTGGGGCTAGAACATTTCATGTGAGAAATAGGACAGATTTATGAAGCTGAGGTAACTTTAGTTCAAGAACATATTCACCCAGAAAATAAGTGCCAATATACATCATTTCCCAGCATTGCTGCTGATTTTATGTTAGATGGCTTTCCACTTGAACTTTTAGATGGCGATGCTTCCAGCATATCCGAACAGTGGGTCAGTGCTGTGCTCACAAACCTTTCAGAGAAACTGGGACCAGATACTAAAATTGTTGTTTTAACTGTATTAGGTGTACATAGCACAGGGAAGTCTACTCTCTTGAACACAATGTTTGGTTTGCAGTGAGCAGTGGGAGATGTACAAGAGGAGCCTTCATGCAGCTGATTAAAATTACAGGAGACCTGAAAGAGGAGATTGGTAGTGGGTACCTCATGATTATTGACACAGAAGGGTTAAAAGCTCCAGAACTGGCAAAGCTGGAGGACAGCCATGAACATGACAATGAGCTTGCAACTCTGGTTGTTGGATTAAGTGACGTTACATTAATCAATATGGCCATGGAAAACTCTTCCGAAATGAAGGACGTTTCGCAGATCATGGTGCACGCCTTCCTGAGGATGAAAGAGGTTGGACACAGACCAAACTGTCAGTTCATTCATCAAAATGTGGGAGAAGTGTCGGCACATGATCAGAACATGAGAGACAGGAAACACCTCCTGGATCAGTTAAATGAAATGACACGGGCAGCAGCAAAGATGGAGAAGAAAGACAGCGTGTTCACAAAGTTTTCAGATGTCATGGAATACAACCCTGAAATAAACAACTGGTACATTCCAGGACTGTGGCACGGTGTTCCTCCCATGGCACTAGTAAACACTGGCTACAGTGAAAATATATTCAAGTTGAAGAAATATCTTTTTGATTTATTTAAACAGCGCAAAGGAAGAAAAGAACCATTTACAATTAATCAATTCACAGAATAGATGAAAAGTTTATGGAATGCTGTCAAATATGAAAATTTCATTTTCAGTTTCAGAAATAGTTGCAGATGCTTACTGCCAACTCAATTTAAAGTACTCAGAGTGGGAGTGGCAATTTAGGAAAACCATGCATTCCTGGGTTGAAAAGGCTGAGAATAATATCGACAACCATCCTCTGAATCATCCTCTTGATGATTTGTATCTGACTCTGATTCAAGAATCAAATAACATCCTCCAGAGTCAAAAACAAAAGGTTCTTGATCATCTGGAACAATATTTCAACAGCAAAGTTGAGAACATTCACCTTGTGGAGAAATTCAAAACTGACTTCGCCTTGAGTGCTGAGAGTTTGCAAAATGAGCTTGAGATTTACTGCAAGCAGAGATGCAACAATGCAATTCAGAGATGCAAAGGCATGGACAAGTTGATTAACATACAAAAGGAGTATCAGGGAAATATTCAGAAACAGGTCAGTGAACTTTTACAAAGACGCAAACAGTCGGAGACTAAACTCGATGACAGTTTTCTACACGAACAGTTTGAGAAGATGTGGAGAGAGACGGTAAAACCACTTCAGGAAATGTCATTCAAAAAACACAATATTGAAATGGAGTTTGAAAATCAACTGAGACAAAATCTACGACATGGGGGCAGTGCCGTGAGTCAGAGATTAGATGCAGCTGGAAAACTATCTGCAAAAGGAAAAAATCCCTTTGAAGTTACCAAGGATCATATCGAAAAGAGTTATTACCAAAGATTTAAGGGCTTTTTCAAAAATACTTCTAACAATGAGGTGCAAATGTTTGCAAATAGTTTGATAAAAGACTCTGAGGAACATGCACAGGAGAAGGTTAAAGCAAAAGTTGATTTTGATCCAAACCACTGTCAACTATTGCTGAAAACAATTGATGAAAAGTTACATGATGCAGAATATCATGGCCTTAACATTAATACTAACTTTGAGGTGGATCTAAAGCTGTATATATGTGGACACGTCCTTCCAATTTACCAAAAGATGCACCAAGATTTATTTAGAAAAAATGATCCATTGACTTGTCTGAAAGAAAAGAAACCTGCCTACTATACCACTTTTAAAGATCTTTATCAAGAGAAAGTCAGAAAAGAGCTCAAGCTCTGTGCAGCAACTGCCTCCAACCAGCTCTTCAGAAAGCCATTGACAAAAAGCTTGGTGTAGAGATTGTTGAGGATGTAAAAGCCAACTGTACAAACCATGAATTGAGCAGCAGAGCCTATCTCCAAGCCGTAATTTTACTAGAATTACTGGAAGAGCACTGCGTGGAAAATTACAAATGTTACATTACAAACTATAAGGTCTTTGCAAAAGATTGGATTAGGAAAAGAATAATAAAGAATTACACAGGAGGAACTAAAATTGCAGGGATTGCCATAAAAATAATCCAAGCTCTGATGAGAAAGACAAAAAGTGCCTTAGAACAAGCAATGGCGACTAAGAAGGAAAATGTGCCAGAATTTTTAACAGAAGTTCGTGATATTTTGAAGGATGATTTTGTGATTGACAAGGGGAGTTTGGAAATTGTACTCTTTCAAAATGCCACCAAAGCTAGCGAGTTTGCCAAGGATGTTGTTGCAGCCCTGGATGATGTGGAGCAGAATCTCATATCAGGCTTTAATGGAGACTGTGACATCAAAGAAATTCTGTCACATCTGACAGTGCAGCCTGATAAAGAAATCTTCCGCCAAGTTCTTGGCTGTGGGAAGATGTGCCCATTCTGTGGAGTTCCTTGTGAACGGGGAGGCTCAGGGCACAAGCAGCATTTTTCTGAAACACATAGGCCTAAGGGTCTAAAATATTATCACTATGATTTCAATGAAAAGCTTGTAGCAACAGTGTGCACTTCTTCAGTGGCATGTGATGCTTCATTCTGCTGTACAGAAACACATGATAAATTTCATCCTTACAAAGACTATCGCAGTGTAAATGATTATTTTGTCTCCTGGGATATTCCACCAGACACCAGCATCCAAGCAGCATCTTACTGGAAATACGTTCTGTGTACTTTTAATAAAGAGTTTGCTGAGGCTTATAATGCCAAAGAAGCTGATATCCCTGACGACTGGAAAACTATACAAAGGGAAATAAAAGCAGAAATAAAGAAAACATACAATATGTGAACAAAAATATAAAGTACTTGGAACAGTACAAGATGAAATCTTCAGGGAGACACTGTAATCAGACATTTACTTTTAATACCATTCACAATACTTCAGTCACAGGAGAGCACTAACGCCATTGTTTCATGTGAGGATTCTCATCATCGCTCAAGACTCAGGGTTAACCTATCTTTTAACAAAATCGGAAAGCAAAGAATTGCCAGAAACAGCACGAAGAATACTATTGAGCTGAACTGTCTTGTCTGCTACTTACAGGAATCAATTGCCCACCTCCGTATCAATGTGTACACTGTGATAATATTTACCTCAGTGATTAGAATTTGCTTGAAATGTATTTCTCATATTGTGGTGGTGGTAGTTTAAAGGGAACCCCACTAAGGTTGTGCCAGATAATGATGAAATTAAGATAGGTTGTAGTGAGTGGAACCAAATCAATATCATAATTCTGAAATAAAAACAAAAAAACTGCAGATGCTGGAAATCCAAAACAAAAACAGAATTACCTGGAAAAACTCAGCAGGTCTGGCAGCATCGGCGGAGAAGAAAAGAGTTGACGTTTCGAGTCCTCATGACCCTTCGACAGAACTTGCGTTCGAGTCCAAGAAAGAGTTGAAATATAAGCTGGTTTAAGGTGTGTGTGTGGGGGGCAGAGAGATAGAGAGACAAAGAGGTGGAGGGGGGGGGGTGGGGGTGTGTGGTTGTAGGGACAAACAAGCAGTGATAGAAGCAGATCATCAAAAGATGTCAACGACAATAGTACAATAGAACACATAGGTGTTAAAATTAAAGTTGGTGATATTATCTAAATGAATGTGCTAATTAAGAATTCTGAAAGCTTTTTTAAATTATCCTGGAATGATTAAATAAAGTTTATAATGCATCATCCTGTGTCCTGTTTAGCTCCTGTTTGTATCCTGTTTTACTTAATATTGTTTTGCATTCCTGCTGGTAGCAAATAACAGTCACAGTTTGTCTACTGTTCTCAGGATGCTGTGGGCAAGGCTGAGCATTTATTGCCTATCCCTAATTGTCCTTGAGGGTCGTGGTGGGCACACTAGAATGGATACAGAGGAGAGTTATGAAGAAGCTGCCAAGAATGGAGAATTTTAGCTATGAGGAAAGACTGGATAGACACCAAAGGGGTTCTTACCTAGATACTGACTATATATAATGATAATATATAACGATAACATATGCACATTAAATATTAACTTAAAACAATTTCCCTGATTAAAATACAAAATTAAATTGCTGGATAATATTACTGCATATTTGCCTGCTTGGATTTGTTTCCTTTGGAAGAGGAGTCTGAGGGGAGATTTAATTGAGTGATACTAAATTGAAGGGCCTAGATAAGAGTGAATAGGAAGGACCTACTCCCTTTAGCAGAGATTTAAAATAATTGGTAGGATTGGAGAGAAGTTGAGGAGACGTATGGTCACCCAGAGAGTGATAGAGGCAGAAACCCTCACTGCATTAAAAAAAATAGGCACTTGAAGTGGCATAACCTACAAGTTTATGGACCTTCAAGGGCTGGAATTAAGCTAGAAGCTTCTTTCTCAATTAGCACAGACGTGATGGGCCAAATACCTCCATCTGGTCAGTATTTTTTTTTTGTTTCTGTTTCTCATGAACCATTGCACTCCCTGTGGCAAAGATACTCTCACAGCATTGTCTTGTCCTTCTAGGTGGTGCTAAGCATGGGTTCTGCTGAGCCCTTGATGAGTTGCTGAAGTGTATCATGTAGATGGTACACATATGGTGAACCAGGGGTGGAGGCAATGAATGTTTAAGGTGGTAGATGAGGTGCTGATCAAACAAACTGCTTTGTCCTGGATGACATGGTGCTTTCTGAGTGTTGCTGCACTGCTGGAATGGGTAGGTTGTCTTATGAGGAAAAGCTGGATAGGCTTTAAGTAGACTTATCTACTTGTTCCAGTGTGACATCATCCACTTCAATCTTTACTCTAGTTTCTTCTAATGCACTCCATCTAATTACTATTGTTTTTTGGTAGTTTATATTATATTTTTGGTGTTTATATTCAATCAATATTCTAAACTTCTAGATTTTTTTTGATCTTTGTTATTTTGTAGAACCTCTTCTGATATTATGTGACTGACCCCCAAATTTCCAGATTGCAGAGTTCTAAGATGCAGAGGGATCTGGGTGGCCTAGTGTATGAATTGCAAAGGTTAGTATGCAGGTGCAGCAAGTAATTAGCAAAGCTAACAGGATATTCTCGTTTATTGTAAGGGGAATTGAATACAAGAGTAGGGAGGTTATGCTTCAGTTATGCAGGGTATTGGTGAGGCCACATTCTGGATTACTGTGTACAGTATTTGCCTCCTTATTTAAGGAAGGATGTAAATGTGTTGGAGGCAGTTCAGAGAAGGTTTACTAAACTAATACCTGGAATATGCAGGTTGTCTCATGAGGAAAGGCTGGACAGGCTAGGCTTGTATTTGCTGGACTTAACAAGAGTTGAATTTGAACTTGACTGAAACATAAAATCCCGAGGGGACTTGATAGGATGGATGCGGAAAGGTTGTTTCCTCTTGTGGGGGAATTTAGAACTTGGGGTCACTGTTTCAAAATAAGGGGTCAAAATAAGAGATGAGGAAAAAAATTTAATCTCAGGGGGTTGTGAGACTTTGCAATTCTCTTTTTCAAAAGGTGGTTGAGGCAGTGTCCTTGACTATCTTTAAGGCAGAGGTAAATAGGTTCTTGATAAGCAAGGGGGTGAAAAGTTATCAAGGGTAGGCAGGAATATGGAGTTCAGGTTACAACCAGATCAGCCGTGATCTTACTGAATGGCGGAGGAGGCTCGAGGGGCTGAGTTGCCTACTCCTGCTTCTAATCCTAATTCATATGTTCGTATGTTCATCCCTCCAGGGTTCTGATTGGCGCCTTGGTGGGTCAGGAAGTCACTGTGGAACACAAAGCATCTGACCTACTCTAGTAGTCATAGCATAGTTCTGGAGCACTAGTATTCAGCACTTCAGTCATAAAAAAATCGGAGCCAGGCTACACGTCACATAAAGCCAAATCTATTAATGGTAAACTTTGATTGCTCCTTCAGATTAATCGTTTCTCAATTTTGGAGAATGGGACCAACACCAATACACACTGGCTTACCTGCACCAGTGGCTGGGTTCTTACATGGCCAATTAGTCCTAGAGTGGGACTTGAACATGACGCTTTCCAGCCCAGAGGCAGGAGAGCTACCCACTGAGCCACGCCAGCTCCAAGTTTCTGTTTCAAACTATCACACAACAATTTCACATCTGTTATGAATTAAAATCTGTTGTCACTTTGCCTGAACCAGCTCTGATAATTAACCATCTTCGCAGGAACCCGCTGACGAGAGTTTACATAGAATGCTTACGTCTTCTCTCAAATGTCAGAAAGCATCACCAAAATAATAAGAGACTAAAATAACCAACCAAATTTGCTTACAATCAAAATGGTTTGCAAAAGTAAATTGGGCAAAGTCATAAAGCACTATGTATACAATATATCCATGAAACTGTCCACAAACACTTAATTTATTTTCAGACCTTCTCCCATTCATAAAAACAGTCCAGCAAATACTTATTCCAGTAGCCTCTTTCTGCTCTCCATTTGTGAAGTTACAAAGCTGTAGCTTCATGAACCATTAGTCTCTTCTTTAGACTGTATAAAGCAAATAATTCTGAAGTTCGTTGGGATGATTTTGAGGCCTGCCACTAAACGAGAGTAAGGTAGCAGCGATGCCCTGAAAATAGTGGGTAGTGACTCATAGCCCTGTTCCTGCTGATTGATGTGGCAGCTCCCATCTTTCCCAGGAGCCTATCACTAGATGACCTGAGTCAGACGCTATGGCTTTTTAATATGAAAATGGGGTTCTATCGTCTACATAGGACCTCATTTGCCATTTTAGGACAGTACTGGGTATAGACTGCGCATCTCTCTGCAGTTTCAGCTAATGATCCAACCAAAAAAGGAGATAAAGTTTTAATTTATTATGTGGGGCCTGGGGGAGCACGAAGCCACTGACACACCAGGTTCCCCACCTTTCCTCCACTCCCCTCCCAAGCTTCCTCACACCGCCCCAAACCCAATGTTTGCTGGGCCGACAGCAAATGGGAGGCTGATCAGGAACACTTATTTTATTCTTTCGTGGGATGTGAATGTCACTGGCAAGGCAATTTGTTTCCCATCCCAAATTGCCCTCGAGAACATGGTGGTGAGACACCTCCTACAACTGCTACAGTCCATGTGGTTTAGGAATACCCAGAGTACTAATACTTGTTTGGTAGTACAGAACTGAGTATAGCGGAAAAAAGAGACATGTCAAAACTTTTCATCTTGGACTCATAAGGACACTTCGTAAGAATACCAATATAAGGGAGAAACAACAATTTACACTATAGTGCTGATTGGCTGGCAAGTGGATTCTGATTGGTAGAGGCATTATTATAGAGAATGCACCAGTGATGATGACTGACAGTTAACTGCCAAGCATTGTTTTAAATTTAAACCAGGCAGCTTGACCCTGATTGGTCAAGGCATTTCCCTAAGGAATAAGTCAGCAAATGGCTGTCACTTATTTTGTTTAAATATGGGCAACGTACATGTTCTTTCTATCTGCAAAGAACAGGGCCTTGTGTATTAATATATGCAGCTTCCAGTACACATAAATGTGCCACACCGCGAGCCTGACAATCTTAAATTGGTTGTCAGCGTAATTCTTAGCACACTGAGGATTATTCAGCCACCGCTGGTTTGGTACGGTGTGTACTTTGCCCGTTGCGAACAGTGGCTGGGTCATGCCATTTGATATGATTCACCAGTCCTTGGGATGAATGGCCTACATACCTAGCATCACACTGGCACTGAAATTCATATACCTCATTACTCATTTATGTGATAGGCAGAACCTCTTTTTGGCTTGATGGCAGCATCCTGTTACTGGCAAATACCACTCATGTTGCTACTGCATAGTAACAGCGTCATACAGCTAGCTTCACCTGCTGTTCAAGTTTTTGAGATACCTTGCCCTTTCAGGGTAATCTGAGTACTTTACAGGACCGGAAATGACAGCCTTAGGCCCAATCATGAGTTTGCTTGACATACAGCACAAAATGAACGGATCAGGATAGCCATTATCCTACTTGGCAGTTAACTGTCAGTCACCATCAGTGGTGCATTTTCCATGGCAACACCTCCACCAATTGGAGTCCACTTGTCAACCAATCAGCACTCTCTTCATATACAGTATAAATTATTGTTTTCCCCTTATATTGGTATTCTTGCAAAATGTCCTGAGCGTAGGGTGAAAAGCTTCAACATGTCTCTTTTTTCAGCAATACCCAGAATACTGTTAGAGAGCAAGTTCCAGGATTTTGATTCGGCAAAAGTGAAGGAACACTGATCTAGTCCCAAGACCAGACTCAAGGTGTGTGGCTTGCAGGGGAACTTGCTTGCTTTCCATCTCCAACCTACCAATAAGAAAAGGGCTGGGCCATCCATTGTGAAATTTGGCCAGCTACCTAAAACACCATTCAAGGGAAAAAAATCGGTCCTCATGCGCAGTGTAAGACTAGAAATCCAGGTGTGCTACTGAACTCTGAAAGGTTCGTTGTCCTGTGCACTTACTTCATTGAAGACAGGGCTCTCAACCTTCAGGAATAAAACAGTTCAGACTGGCCACAGCAGAATAGAGCAATTCTTCTAATACAAGGGCCAAGATTTTCCAGCACCGACGTGGCTGGACCCGCCATGCGGCCCAGCCAAATGTCCATTGACTTTCAGCTAGACCGAACAATCCCGATGGCAGGCGAGGCTGGAAAATCCCACCCAAAAACACATGCACATAAGAGATAGCACAAATAAGTCATTCGGTCCCTCAACTCTGCTCCACCATTCAGTAAGACCATGGCTCAGCTCCAGGGGAAACAGACTCTCGCCATCCATCCTGGCAATCCCTCCGAGAATTTTATATATTTCAATGAGATCACCTCTCTAAATACTTGCTGGGAAAGGCTCTATACAAATGCAATTTCTTTCTTTTTCAAGCTACAATGAGTTGGAGAGGCAAATTCCAGCTACATTATTAATGCCACTGTATTTAGCAAGAAAGAACCTGCATTTCTATAGCCCCTTTCATGGCCCGAAGTGTTACGCTTTTGGAGGATTGCCACCATTGTGAAGTGCAGCCATTTTGTGCACACCAAGATCTCACTAACAACGATGTGATAATTACCAGATCTTCTGTTCTTATGATGTTGACTGACAGATCAATATTGGCCCAGGACACCAGGGAGAACTAAATAAAAACAAATATGCTGGAAATGCTCATCAGGTCTGGCAGAATGTGTGGAGAGAAAGAGAGCTGACATTTCAAGTCAGGATAACCATCCATCAGAACTGAGAAAGGCTAGAAAGGTAATAGGTTTTGAGGCTATGGAAGAAGGGAGGGCACAAGAAGAACAAAAGGGAAAGTCTCTGATAGGGTGGCGGGCAGGAGAAATTAAATTCCAAAAGGTTTCATGGTCATCGTCGCAGCTGTCACCTGATTGGAGGATGATGTATAAGCAAGGTCGTGAGTTTTAGCCATGGGTTTTCATGTGACTGAACAGGCCAATTCTCCACCCGCAGATCTTTGATCACGTCCACAAAGTAAAGGAACCCGGGGTGCAGGATTTGCTTCCTTTTCTTCCCTTGTCACGAAACTGCCATATTTTTCATAATATTATTGTGGGGTATTGTAAAGCAGGCTTATGCTTGTGCGTGTGGATGGTTCTGTCTGTGCAGCTGATTTAATTAGAGTCGGATAGGCTGCAAGATTGAAATTTTCAAATGAGTTAGGTGTAAAAAGGGTATTTGAAATGCTAATGATTGAGCTAGGGTAAAGTCAGTAGATCAGGTGTGAATGAAATTTGCTTTTTAAGATAAATGGAGAGGCGTTTGGTTTTCAAAGCAACATGATAAAGTTTTACAACTGACAGGATAAATAGGGCAAGGTAATTACGTTTTCTTTTCCCAAACGGAAAAGGCCATATTGACAACATGAAAGATTTTTATAGTATGAGAAAAGTAAATTCCAAAGACTTATGGAAACAATGGGATTTACAGATTAAAGAGGAAAGAATATATTTAAAGAAGGATGGAAGGGTTGTATCAGGGATGGCCGTATGAGGTCTAAAAGATACACCGTGTGGGACAGACTTGGGGAGGCAGCCTCTGGCACTTTGCAGAGGTCTGCTGTTCCAATAATCAAAGGTGTGTTAAAAAGCCGTTGGAATTCGAGTGGGTGTTTGCTGGATGCCTCACTACATTTAAAATCTATTTTGGGCTGCTGCCTTAAAGGGAGTGTGTAGTTGGGAGTCAAGTTAATTAGGAATTTTAGGATTTATCATTTTAAATAATGGTGTAACTGTAATCCTGTGTACGTGTTTTTAATTATTTTCTTTTGCTAATAAATGTCTTAATTTAATCTTTTTTAATCTCTAAAGGTGTTAGTGGACTTAATACTTCTGAATTCAATGTACAAACCTTCCTGTAATAAATACAAATTGCAAAACCGTTGTGATTGCGTGGCCAAGTTTCCCTTGTGGGTTTAGTCAGCCTGGCAAATATCACCTGCTGTATCATAACACCCTTCTCTGCCACCACTCTGCCTCATCATTAAAGCATCGGGACATGGAGTGTGATGGATAAGTTGTCGCCATTCTGAACAATTGATAGCCAATTGTCACTAATGTCAATGCTGCCGCACTTCAAGGAGCTCTTCAGAGTGACTTTAAAGCATTTTTTTTGTCCTGCCCTGGAATTGCAGCCATTTGAGAGTTGAGAGAACAAGAGATTGACAGACAGGGTTTGAGAGTGTGAGTGTGTGGATGTGGGCCCTACTCCAAACCAAGGTAACTTGAAGCCTCCTCTCTGAGATATCACCTGGCCTCCACCTGCTGTGGGAGAAAAAGGGAATGGGAACCTGAACCCTCCTCAACAAGAAAAAGAATAAACAGGGTCGATTTTCCCTCAGAATCGCAGTCCTTATTTCACTAACCGCCTGACAGTGCGGTCCGGGAGGAGAGGAAGGAGGAGGAGGTGCCATCTCCTGAAAATGGCGAAGGTGGAATGTCCTCTTCCTCACACTCGGTCATCCCAACTCTCACCTCAACAGCCGCGCCCTGAATTTCAACGGCAACCACTCCCAGGAATAAAATCAATCAAAGCCCACCAGTGATTTGGGTGCCTATTGTCCACAACCACCAAGATTGCGGCGGCTGTCGAGGTGCCCACCAAAAACTGACAAGATGGCGGTAGTGCCTGTCATCATGGGCCACTAGATCCACTGCCCCCTCCCACCATCCCCCGTAGACTGGGGGAAATGATGCAGACCACTGATACCCTCATCACTTTCTATGGAACCACCAGTAAGTATGGGCCGCACCATTCTATTTTAGGGATTTTGAGGGGACATCCCAGGGTAGTACAGACTACCCTGGGATCTGAGCTTCCCCTCTGATGGGGCAACATGGTGCAGCCCTGTATCTCCCAACTGAGCTTCAAAGGAGAATTTGCTTGACCATCTTTCTTGGAAGGGGTGTGTATGGAAGGGAGAAAATTCACAACTCTGTACACTACCCACTAATCTTTAAAATGAAGGAATGATTTGTACTACAGATTAAATGTGGTTTTTCAGACATTGTGTAACATCAGATCCTCAATTGCCTCTCTGAATGGGGATCCTTATGTTCACCTCTCTTTGTGGGGAACAGATGGCAAATAGTTCAAACATATGAAGGCAATTGTTATATTTCAGAGAGAAGCAATTTGAAAATGTTTTAATCAATCTTCCTGTATAAATTCTGGAATTAACAGGCACAGACAAAAAGAGATATGTGATGACTAGATCAGAAATCCATGGAGTCAATCTATTCCACATTAATCGTATGGTTTGGGAAGAGTGGGTGAGGGGGCAGGGTCTATTGAGGGACGATTGACAGCTGAACAGGCCAACCAGAACGTAATGGGTAGAATGGGTGTCAGCCAATCAGATGAGACAAGGGGTGGAACCTGAGAGATCATGTGATGCTGATTTAACTGAGGGGAAGGGGGTGAGGTCCATTCAGGGATAATTGACAGCTGACTGGACCAAACAGCATGTAGTGAGCAGAGGCCTGTCGGCCAATCAGTTTGGACATAAAGCACAACCTGCACGATATATACAGAACAGCCCACATTTAGTTAATTCACCCTCAAATTTTCACCCATTAATTAAAAAAATTCCAGGAAATACTTATTTCAGTATCCTCTTTCTGCTCTCCATTTGTGGTAATTGCAAAGCTGCAGCTTGTGAACCATTAGTCTCTTCCTTGGACTGTGTGAACCAAAACATTCTGAAATTCTTGGGGAGGATTTTGAGGCCTGCCACTTAACAAGAATGTGGTAGCAGTGATGCCCTGAAAATAGTGGTCAGTGACTTACAGCCCTGTTCCTGCTGATGGTGTGGCAGCCCCCACCTTTCCCAGGAGCCTATCATTGGGTGACCTGAGTTAGGCACTAGGGCTTTCTAATATGAAAATGGGGGTTCTATCTTGTACACAAGACCTCATTTTCCATTTTAGCACAGTTCTGCGCATACCCTATGCATCTCTGTGCAGTTTCAGGGGACGGTCCAGCCAAAGGAGACAAGGTTTTAATTTACTGTGCAGGGTCAATAGGAGTAGGCGTGTTTCTCCTGGCTGCAGAGAAACAATCTAGGCTGCTGCCACACCAGGTTCCCCACCTTCCCTTCCATACCCCATCCCAAGCTTCCCCACAATACCCCAAACCCATCATTTTGATGGGCTGAGAGCAACAGACATTTTCTTTATCCTTTCGTGGGATGTGAGCTTCACTGGCTAGGCCATCATTTGTTTCCCATCCCTAACTGCCCTTGAGAAGGTGGTGGTAAGCTGCCTCCGTCAACTTCTATTTATTCATTCAAGGGATGTGGGCTTCGCTGGCTAGGCCAGCATTTATTGTCCATCCCTAATTGCCCTTCAGAAGGTGGTGGTGAGTTGTATTCTTGAACTGCTGCAGTCCACGTGGTGAAGGCATGCCCAGAATACTGTTAGGAAGGGATTTCCAGGATCTTGATCCAGTGACAGTGCAGGAATTGTAATACAATTCCAAGACAGGATGGTTTGTGGCTTGCGGGGTAACTTGCTTGCTTTCCATCTGCAGCCTGCCAATCAGAAAGGGGCTGGGCCATTCATGGGAATTTTGGCAGCTGCCCAAAATACCATTCAAGGAAAAGAATCTGCCCTCATGTGTGAGTGTAAGGCCAGAAATCCATGAGTACTACTGAATTCTGAAAGGATTTTTCATCCTACGCCCTTACTTCACTGAAGACAGGACTCTCAGTCCATCAGGAATAAAACAGTTCTGATTGGCTACAACAGGAAAGGGCAATTGTTCTAATACAAGAATACCAGCGGATAAGCAATAAAAGTAGGAACAGTTCATTCGATCCATCAAGTCCAATCCGCCATTTTATCAAGAGTACGGTTCATCCCCAGGAGGGACAGTCTCTCACCATCTACCCTAGCAATGCCATGGCATACAAGGCTATGCTGGAAAATAGGATTAGAATAGTTAGGTATTTGTTTGACCGGTGCAGACTCAATGGACTGAAGGGCCTTTTTCTGTGCTGTAGACCTCTATGACTCTATGACTATGGCAATCCCTCTAAGAAATTTTTATGATTCAATGAGATCACCACTCTAAATTCTTGTTGTGAAAGCCTCTATACAAATGCAATTTCTTTCTTTTTCCAAGTTGCAATGAGTTGGAGAGGCAAATTCCAGCTATGTTATCAATGCCATTGTATTTGGCAGGAAAGAACGCGTATTTCTATAGCTCCTGAAGCACTTTACAACCAATGTTACTCTTTTGAAGTGTAGTCACCACTGTGAAGTGCAGCCAATTTGTGCACATTAAGATCCCACTAACAGCAATGTGATAATGACCAGATCATCTGCTGCTGTGACGTAGGCGATTGAGGGATAAATATTGGTGCTGAGACACCAGGGAGAAATAAATTAAAAACAAAACAAAATGCTCAGTAGGTCAGGGAGCATATGTGGAGAGAAAGAGAGCTGACGTTTCAGGTCAAGGTGACCTTCAGTCAGAGCTAAAAAAAAAAGCCAGCGGTGCAGGAAGAACAAAAAGCCGAAGCTCTTTGATAGGGTGGAGGACAGGGGAGATTAAATTCCAAAAGATTTCATGGTCGTCGATGTCGACTGTCCCCGCGAGTGGAGGATGGTATCTACTCAAGGTTCCGAATTTCCGCCGTGGACTGAACAAGCCGATTCTCCACCCTCGGATCTCCTGGCACTGCGGGGGCAGGACGTCCCGTGAGAGAGAGTGGGGTGCGGAGGGAGGCATTTGGTTCCTTTCCTTCCACTGGCCGGCCTCATCATTAACATGCTGGGGTATGAAGCGCGACGCAGCTCGACGGAGAAGTTGTCACCCTTTTGAACGACTGGCAGCCAGTTGTTCCCCGCCATTAACGTCGACGCTGACGGGCTTCAAGGAGAGCTTCAGAGTGTCTTTGAGGTGTTTTCTTTGTCCCCTCCTGGAAAGGTGGCCATTTGAGAATTGCTGTGGGGGGGGGGGGGGGGGGGGGGAGAGAGAGAGGGGTGGAGCAAGAGGTTGGCAGGCAGGGTTTGTGGGTGTGGGTGTGTGTGTACATACATGTGGTGCCTACTCCAAAACCAGGGCCACCTGAAGCCTCCTCTCTGAGGTACTGCCCGGTTTCCACCGAGTGTGGGAGAAAAAGGGGGGGGGATTGGAAACCCGAATTTACCCCTCCTCACCAAGAAAAAGAATAAACAGGGTGGGTTTTCCCTCAAAAGCGCGGTCCTGATTTCACTGCCTACCTGTCGGTACGACCCTGGGGCGGGAGGGAGGGGGAGAGAGAGAGAGAGAGAGAGAGAGAGCGGGCGAAGGAAGGAGGCGCCATCACCTCAAAATGGCGGGGATGGGTTGTCGGCTCCCTCACGCTCGGCCATTCCAGCCGCCAGCAGTCGGCGACCCGAATCTCGACGGCAACCGCTCCCAGGGACTAAAGCGAATCAGACACCGCCGAGTTGCCCGTGATTTGGGTCCCCGAACTCCACAACCACCGAGACTGCGGCGGCAGCGGCTGCGGTCGAGTCGCCCGCCCAAAAGTACCAAAATGGCGGCGGCGGCGCCTCTCCTCGTGGACCACCTGATCATCTGTTCCCCGCGCCCCCACCCGGTACTCCAGAGGAGATGGTACAGCCCGCCGACGCCCCTGTCACGCTCTGCGGATCTTCCGTGGAGAATGGACCCCACCATTCTCTTTTTAGGAGTTTTGAGGGGGACTTCCCACGTCTCTGGTCAACCCCGGGATCTGATCCTCCCCACTTGTCGGGGTAACATGGTGCAGCCCTGTTTCTCCCTATTGAGCTTCAATGGAGAATGGGCTCGACCATCATTTTTTTTTTGGGTTGGGGGGGGGGGGGCTGTGTGTGTATGGAAGGGAGAAAGTTCACACCTGTCTGCACTGCCCACTATGCTTTAACAGGAAGAAATGGTCTATATTACCGATTAAATGTGGCTTTTCAAGCATTGTTCGAAGAAAAAGGTCTGCCCTCATGTGTGGTTGTAAATCCAGAAATCCAAGAGTACTACTGAACTCTGAAAGGTTCTTTCATCCTATGCCCTTACTTCATTGAAGGCAGGACCCTCAGTCCAAATTGAACAAAACAGTTCTGACTGCCC
Organism: Carcharodon carcharias; assembly: GCF_017639515.1. Taxonomy (NCBI): domain Eukaryota; kingdom Metazoa; phylum Chordata; class Chondrichthyes; order Lamniformes; family Lamnidae; genus Carcharodon; species Carcharodon carcharias. Next base: position 9,266,070 of record NC_054499.1, on the reverse strand, counting down.
ACAGCAGAATAGAGTATTTCCTGTAATACAATAACATCAGCAAATAAGAAATGGAAGCAGGGGCAGCTCATTCAGTCCCTCAAGTCTGCTCCACTATTCAGTAAGAGTATGGCTCAGTTCCAGGGGTGACAGTCTCTCACCATTCATCCTGGCAATCCCTCTTAAGAATCTTATATGTTTCAAAGAGGTAAACTCTCTTATATAAAAGCAAAAAAACTGCGGATGCTGGAAATCCAAAACAGAAACAAAAATACCTGGAAAAACTCAGCAGGTCTGGCAGCATCTGCAGCGAGGAGCCCAGTTAACGTTTCGAGTCCGAGTGACCCTTCAGCAGAACTAAGTAAAAATAGGAGGTAAAATGTAAGCTGGTTTAAAGGGGAGTGGGACAAGTAGAGCTGGATAGAGGGCCAGTGATAGGTGGAGATAACCAAAAGATGTCACAGGCAAAAGGACAAAGAGGTGTTGAAGGTGGTGATATTATCTAAATGACAAAGAGGTGTTGAAGGTGGCGATATTATCTAAGGAATGTGCTAATTAAGGGTAGAAAGCAGGACAAGCAAGGTACAGATAGCCCTAGTGCGGGGTGGGGTGAAGGAATCAAAAAAGGCTAAAAGGTACAGATAAAACAATGGATGGAAATACGTTTAAAAATAATGTAAGTAGGTGGGAAAAGAAAAATCTATATAAATTATTGGAAAAAAAGGGGAGGGGGAAGCGGAAAGTGGGTGGGGATGGAGGAGAGATTTCATGATCTAAAATTGTTGAACTCAATATTCAGTCCGGAAGGCTGTAAAGTGCCTAGTCAGAAGTTGAGGTGCTGTTCCTCCAGTTTGCGTTGAGCTTCACTGGAACAATGCAGCACGCCAAGAATGGACATGTGGGCATGAGAGCAGGGTGGAGTGTTGAAATGGCAAGTGACAGGCAGGTCTGGATAATACTTGCAGACAGACCGCAGATGTTCTGCAAAGCAGTCACCCAGTCTGCCTTTGGTCTCTCCAATGTAGAGGAAACCACATTGGGAGCAGTGAATGCAGTAGACTAAATTGAGGGAAGTGCAAGTGAAATGCTGCTTCACTTGAAAGGAGTGTTTGGGCCCTTGGACGGTGAGGAGAGGGGAATTAAAGGGGCAGGTGTTGCACCTTCTGCGATTGCATGGGAAGGTGCCGTGGGAGGGGGTTGAGGTGTAGGGGGTGATGGAGGAGTGGGCCAGGGTGTCCCAGAGGGAACGATCCCTGCGGAATGCCGCCGGGGGTGAAGGGAAACTCTCTTGCTGTGGAAGGCTGTATAGAAATGCCATTTCTTTCTTTTATTCAAGTCGGAATGAGGAGCTGGAGGTACACCAAGATCTCACGAACAGCAATGTGATAGCGACCAGATCATCTGTTTAGGTGTTTTTGGTTGAGGGGTAAACTTTGGCCCTAAGACACCAGGGAACATGATGCAGCCCTATTTCTCTCTATTGAGCTTCAGTGGAGAATGGGCTTGACCACATTTTTGTGGAGCGAATGGTTTATGGAAGGAAGAAAATTCACTCCTTTATAGGGTACCCAATTTTCCCTAGGAAAGAAAGGTTCAAATTAGGTTAAATGTTGATTTTTCAAGGATTGTGTAACATCAGATCCTCAATTGCCTTTTTGAAAGGGACCCTATGTTCACTTCTTGGTGGGAAATTGTTCAAATATTTGGGGGGAATTGTTATATTTCAGAGAGAAGCAATTTGAAGATGTTTTAATCAATTTTCCTGCATAAATGCTGAAATTAACAGGAACAAATAAAAAAGAAAAATGTTTCGCAACTAGGTCAGAGTTCATAAGGCATCAAACTCTTCCCTTTCAATCTGATGGCCGAAGAAGTGAGGGGGAGGGGCAGGTCTAGGGATGGGTGATTGTTGGCCAAACACACCAACCAAAAAGTCATAGGCGGGTAAAAGTAAAATACTGCGGATGCTGGAAATCTGAAACAAAAACAGAAAAACTCAGCATCTGTGGAGAAAGAAAAACTAAATTAGCATTTCAAATCCACATGACCCTTCTTTAGAGTTGAAGAGTAGGGGAAATCTGATGAAATATATACTGTTTAAGGCAGGGGGTGGGGTGGGGCAGGTGGAGCTGGACAGAAGGCCAGTGATGGGGACAAAGGAGGGATTGAGAAAGATGTCATGAACTGAAGGACAAAGGGATTGTTATTGGCAGTAGTTAGTGCTAAAAAAGGTGCTAATTGTGGCGTAAAGGTAAGAAAGCAGAATGTGATTATAGCAGAACAAGGGTAGCATTGTGTGAAAGAGCAACATGAAACAAGCACTTTACAGCCTTCCAGACTGAATATTGAGTTCAACAACTTTAGATCATGAACTCTCTCCTCCATCCCCACCCCCTTTCCAATCCCCCTTTTTTTCCAATAATTTATATATATATTTTTTCTTTTCCCATCTATTTCCATTATTTTTAAATGTATTTCCATCCATTGTTTTATCTCTACCTTTTAGCTCGTCCTGCTTTCTACTCTATCAGCACGTTTCTTAGATAATATCACCACCGTCAACACCTCTTTGTCCTTTTGTCTATGAAATCTTTTGACAATCTCCACCTATCACTGGCCCTCTATCCAGCTCTATTTGTCCCACCCCACCCCCCTTAAACCAGCTTATATTTCACCTCTCTTCTATTTTTCCTTAGCTCTGTTGAAGAGTCATACAGGCTCGAAACGTTAACTGTGTTCCTCTCCGCAAATGCTGTCAGACCTGCTGAGTTTTTCCAGGTATTTTTGTTTTTGTTTTGGAACAAGTAACAGATAGCCCTGTAGGAGGAGATGGGGTAGCCAATGGTGGAGGGGGGTGGGGGGAAAGGATCTAAAATAGGATTTAAAAAAAGGGGAGAAAACTACGGATAAATGAATAAAAATAAAAATGTGGATAAAAACTAAAAACGAACGTAGAAGAAAGGGGATTGAAAAAGCGGGTGAGGATGGAGGAGAGAGTTCATGGTCTGAAGTTGTTGAACTCAATGAAAGCAAAGCGGTCACCCAGTCTGCGTTGGGTCTCTCCAATGTAGAGGAACCCGCATTAGGAGCAGTGAATGCAGTAGACTAAATTGAGGGAAGTGCAAGTGAAATGCTGCTTCACTTGAAAGGAGTGTTTGGGCCCTTGGACTGTGAGGAGACAGGAAGTAAAGGGGCAGGTGTTGCACCTTCTGCGGTTGCATGGGAAGGTGCCATGGCATGGGGTTCAGGTGTAGGGGGTGATGGAGGAGAGGACCAGAGTGTACCGGCGGGAACGGTCCCTAAGGAACCATAGATGGGTAGGTGAGTGGGGTGGGGGGAAATGGGTGTTGGCCAATCATATGGGACAAAGGGGGTCATGTGACACCTCGTTTCCCGGCAACCGCCGAGGAGCGGAGCCTATTGAGGGATGATTGACGGCTCCATAGACCAATCGGGTTGGAAAAAAAAGGAACTGCCTGCCAATTAACTGAAAGAAGGGGCGGACGCTGGAGGTCATGCGTCGCAGTTTCGCCACGAAGGGGAGGGACAGGGCCCAATGATTGATGACTGCATGGACCAATCAGATAGAAAGGGATGAACCTATCAGCCTATCATCTGGGCTAAGGGGCGGGGCCTGCGTGAGGAGGGGGTGTGGCGGTCATGTGATGCTGGTTTTATTGACAGTTGGAGGAAGGAGACGGATGTCGATTGAGGCATGATGGACAGCTGGCTGGACCAATCAGATGACAGTCGCACCCGTATCAGCCAATGAAATGGGATATGGGGCGGATTCTGTGACGCGGTTTGACAGGCGGCGGCGGCGGTCGGAGCGGCTCCTGGGTCTGTCTCTATGGTGAGTTCAGCCGGTGGGAGTGTGGGGTGGTTAGGAAGGGGGTATTAACTCACCGGATCCGGGCGATTTATTTCCTCTTGCGGTCCGGGAGCATCGCCGAATCTGTGCTTCGAAGTCATTGAGCCACCAGACCCTTCAATCTTCGGCGTTTCCTGGGAGACGCAGCCCGGGAGGTCATAGGTCATGAGCCTGGTGCCCTTTTAAGTCACGATCACTGGCGAAACCAAAATGCTTTAAATTCCAACATTGCAATTAATTTGCATTGCATTGCATTGATTAACTTGCACTGGATTTTATTGTGCATTGATTGCATTTCATGTTTTTGCAAAATGGTCATTGCACCTTCCTCAGGCGCAACCTGCTGTCTTGTGGCCTCCACTTCTCTTTGCAAAATGAGGAAAGGGGTGAGAGGTGGGTGTCATTTGAAAAGTTGAGGATAGGTAAAGGATTTGGTATCTACCTTGGTTGACTGGGTAGCGCACACACACTCTCTCTCCCTTCCACTCACCCCTTGAGTAATGCAGAAAGATCAATAACCAGGGGCATAGATTTAATGGAATTGACAGCAGAAGTCAAAGGGAGTTTGAAGGGGGCAATTTCTTTTGCCCAGAGGGTGGTCGGGGGGGTCTGGAGCTCACTGCTGGAAAGGATGGTAGAGGCAGAAACCCTCGTTGCGTTTTGAAAGGGACTGGGATATGCATTTGAATTTGGTGGGATGCGGGCGTCGCTGGCAAGGCCAGCATTTGTTGCCCATCCCTAATTGCCCCTGAACTGAGTGGCTTGCTCAGCCATTTCAGAGGGCACTTAAGAGTCAACTGCATTGCTGTGGGTCTGGAGTCACATGTGAGCCAGACGGGGTAAGGACAGCAGATTTCCTTCCCTAAAGGGCATTCGTGAACCAGATGGGTCTTTACAACAATTGATGATAGTTTCATGGTCACTATTACTGAGGCTAGCTTTTGTTAAATAAAAAGCTATCAGTGCTACCCATTGACCTTTATATTCCAGATTTATTTAAATTCCACCAGCTGCCATTAACCTGAGCCTCTGGATTACTAGTCCAGTGACATTCCCACTGCATCACCATCTCCTCTTGAAGTGCTGTAACCTACAGGGTGAGAGACCAAGAGCTAGAAAGTGGGATTAGACAATCCTTGAAACCTACCTCTGACCAAGATATTGGAAATCTGTCCAAAAATCTCTTCATGTGGCTCGGTGACATATTTTTGTTTTATAATGTTCTGGTGAAGCTCTGGGGTGTTTATTTACGTTAAAGCTGCTGTAAGATATTCTTGTAAATGTCTGTTAGTCTCTGTAAGAGCATGGGTGTTCTCCTTAGTGCCCTGGACAATATGTCAAAACCAGCATCACTGAACCAGATGACCTGATCGATATCTTGTCATGGGAGCTTGCTGTGCACAAATTGGCTGTGGCGATGCCTACATTACAACACTAACCACGTTTCAAAAAATACATAATTGGCTGTGAAGCGCTGTGGGACATCCAAATTCACAAAGGAGTCACAAGGATGATAGCAGGACAGAGAAAGTATTTACTGATCCGGATTGGGTGATACCAGAACAGACAGAGTATTTATTCATCCAGATCAGGTGGTACCAGAACAGAGAGAGCATTGACTGATCCGGATCGGGTGCTACCGGAACAGAGAGAGCATTGACTGATCCGGATCGGGTGATACCGGAACAGAGAGAGCATTGACTGATCCGGATCGGGTGATACCGGAACAGAGAGAGCATTGACTGATCCGGATCGGGTGATACCGGAACAGAGAGAGCATTGACTGATCCGGATCGGGTGATACCGGAACAGAGAGAACATTGACTGATCTGGATTGAGTGATACCAGAACGGACTGAGCATTGGCTGATCCGGATTGGTATAATGTGCTGTTTAGTGAAGTGAGGCTGATGGGTGACCAAGTGGATAATGTTAAGGTTATCACAGGTTTGACAAGGCAAAGTGTGGGCGAGTCCAAAACTGGGAGCCATAAACATAAGAGTCACTAATAAATCCAAATGGGAAATTCAGGAGAAACCTCTTTACCCAGAGAGTGGTGAGGATGTGGAACTTGCTACTACAGGGAGCGGTTGAGGTGAATAGTACATTTAAGGGGATGCTGGATAAACACGTGAGGGAGAAAGGAATAAAGGGATATGCTGGTGGGGTGGGAGGAAGCTCATGTGGAGCATAAAGACCAGCACGGAGCAGAGGGGCTGAATGGCCTGTTGTTATTTTCTATGTAAGTCGCTGATCACAGGCTGAGCTTTGTGGTTTCCCTTTGCACTCTATGGCCGGAATGTGGCTGGTGCTTTGCGGTGTCCACTGATCACGTTAGCAGCTTGTAACCCAAACCTTTTATATTGTTTCTCCTTATCATTTTCTTCTTGTAACCAGGCTTCCGCTTTGACTCAAGGGTTGGAGAGAATCCCAGACCAGCTGGGTTACCTGGTCATTAGTGAAGATGGAGTGTTGTCTGTAAGTATGACAGGTGGCACAGATATTTCAAAGAACAAAGTAAAGGGGGGTTCCTGAAGCTCAGGAAGAGAAGTTTAAAGTAAGACTGAATATCCCCAAAGGCTGAGGTACCTGCTGTATGTCTCCCTTTCAATCCGGAAGGGGGCATCTTGCACTTGAGGTGGTCGGAGAGGCAACATAAATGCAGGTGATCTCCCTGCCAAAGGGGGGTCTCTTTTTTCTGGCTAACGGCACTGAACAGCTCTGCTCTTGCAGTCTCTCCCTTGCCTAGCTGTCATAGAATCATGCAGTACAGGTGGAGGCCACTGGCTCCATCTGTGAAAGAGCTGTCCATTTAGTCACGCTCCCCCCCACCCCACGCCCCCATTTTATCCAAACACCTGCACATTTTTTCCTTTTCAAATATTTATCCATTCTCCTTTTGAAAGTTCCTGTTAAATCTGCTTCCACTGCCCTTTCAGGCAGAGCTTTCAGATCACTGCAACTCGCTGCGTTAAACAAAACCTCTCGATTTCCTTCCTCTTTATGTTAAATTTGTGTCGTCCCCCCCCACAAGGGAAATTTCGGCAGCCTCAGGTTCCACGGTGGTGGCCTCAGCTTATCGTCGCATCCGAAAGACGGCACCCGACAGTGTGGCACCCCCTCAGTACTGCACTGGGAGAGTGTCAGCCTAGACTTTTGTGCTCAAGTCTCTGGGATGGGGGCCTTGAACCCACGGCCTTTGGATTCAGAGGCCGAGGGAGTGCTACCCACCGAGTCACGGGCGCCGTGTGGTGCTGATTACCATCCAGACTTCAGTGCCAAGGCAGCAGGCCTGTTTACTTGCCCTGTTATTGTGTAACGCTCATCCTTTGATATAGTCGGCAGGTGAGCTGGAGAACGACGAACATGCTGCTGGGGTGATCATGCGCATGATGCAGACCGCCGTCAAACTCTGCATGAACGGCAGCAGCGAGCCTTTCTTCAAGAGGATGTCTGGTAAGCTAACACGTGTCCCACTCCTACAGCCACACTCATCCATGTAGCTTGATGTGGTGCTACCTGTCAGATGCGACTGTCTATTGGGGTTAAGTCTGTGCAAGGAGCGGTTGAGGTGAATAGAATAGATACATTTAAGGGGAAGTTGGATAGACACATGAGGGAGAAAGGAATACAAGGATATGGGGAGAGATGAAATAGGGTGGGAGGAGGCTTGTGTGGACTGGCCTGTTTCTGTCCTATAAAAATCTGTGTGGTGTCTCTGGGTGGGGGTGAAGGAAAGAGCACATTAGAACAGTAAACAGGATCTACACACAAGGTTAGTGTCAGTCAACCTGCTACTTTGGCAGCAGCCTCCATTCCCAAACTGCATCCTTTAGTGATTATAGGAACCTGAGGCAGCTATTCAGCCTCTCGAGCCAGTTCTATTATTCAATAAGATCATGGCTGATCTGTACCTTAACTCCAACTACTCGCCTGGGCTCCACAATCCTTAATTTAACACAAACAAAATCTATCAATCTCGGCTTTAAAATTTTCAATTGACCCCTGTCCCCATCCCATCTCAAGAATTTTGAGTTTTTTTGGGGGAGGGAGTTCCAAATTTGCATTCCCCTTTGTATGAAGAAGTTCTCCCAGATATCACCCTAAAACAGCCTGGCTCTTAATTTTAAGGTTCTGTGACCTTGTTCTGGTCTCCCCTCAGAGGAAACACCGTAAGCACCGTAACCATCTTGAACAAGGAGCAGGCGTAACAGCCAAAAGCTGATGAGAAATTGGTGCTGTGTGTTGACAACTCAGTTCTCTGCCGGAGCAGAGGGAGGCAGAACCAAGTCTCTATCCCCACTCTTGTGGTGTAGAGATGCTAAGTAGAGTTCACAGGCCTTCCCATTGCCGTAAATGGAAAGAGAGATTTGCATTCCTATAGCGCCTCTCAAGACCTCGACTAATATTCCAGTACTGAGGGAGTGCAGCATTGTCAGAGGTGCTGCCTTTCAGGCAGGATGTTAGACTGTTTACTTGTTTGACCTGGTGGACCACTGCACTATCCAAAGCACTTTACAGCTTTATAGTGTCATCACTATTTTAATGCAGGAGATGTGGCACACAGCAAGCTCCCACAAACAGCAACGTGCCAATGACCTGCTAGCCTGTGTTAGGGATAAATATTGGCCCCAGGACACTGGGGGTGAACTCCTCTGCTATTTGAATAGTGCAGTGGTCCACCAGGTCAAACAAGCAAACGATCTAACATCCTGTCTGAAAGGCAGCACCTCTGACAATGCTGCACTCCCTTGATACTGGAGTAATAGCCGAGTTTGAGCCCAGTCTCTGGAGCGGGCTTTGATCACCATGATCTTTGACGCAGAAGGGAACGCGAGCGTTCAGCCACAGCTAGCAATCGGCAGCATTGATTGGTTCATTAATGTCCTTTCAGTTTGCTGTTCTTCTCTATTGTGAGTTATATAACTAACTTCAGTTCACACCTTACATGGTTAACTCCTGAAATGTCCTCCAAAGTGGCCTAGGAAGCCACTTGGTTGTATCAATGTGCTGCATAGAAGGCGGCCCCCATTCAGTACCCACGCTGGGGTACCAAACGCTGACCTTGCCTGTGACTCCAGCATCCCGAGGATGAACAATAGAGAAAAAACAGATGGAGAAATCAGGTGGATTTGGTGGATCGATTTTGTTTTGCTGTATTGGGTGCAGATATGAAAGGAATAAGAAGGAAATTGGCATTGTGTAACAATTGAGAAATGACACAAGTAGTTAATGGTCGATGCTCAACACAGAAGGAGGCCATTTGGACGGTTGAGTTCATGCTGACTCTGTGTGGAGCAATCGTAGCTGACGCAGGAATTGCTTAATGTCAGTTCAGAAGACTGAGTGTTGGGCCCTGAAAAGACCCGAATAAGACGGTAAATTGTATAGAAAAAATAAATCAGCAACTCCATAGGTGAAACTATTTAAGATGGGTTGTGATGAAGGGAGATCGTACTAGTTAACTAGTAATCCAGGCCTTAAATGGTAACGTGATTAATGTGAAGACACAGCAATGATGGGAAGTGGTAACTCGATGGATGGACTGGTTGCAGAACATAGGAAATAGGGACAAGTTGGCCATTCAGCCCTTCAAGTCTGTCTAGCCATTCAGCTAGCTTGTGGCTGATCCTCTACTTCAACGCCATTTTCCCACATTATGCCCATATCCCTTGATATCTTTAATACATAGAAATCTATCAATCCCCCCTCTTGAACATGTTCAATGACTAAACCTGCACAGCCTTCTGGGGTAGAGAATTCCAAAGATTCACCACCCTCCAAGTGAAGAAATTCCTCCTCATCTCAGTCCTAAATGGTCTAGCCCTTTTTCTGAGACTGTCCCCCACCACCCCACCCCCCCCCCTCCCCGGTTCTAGATCCTCCAGCCAGCGGAAGCATCCTTTTAGCATCCACTCTGTCAAGCCTTGTAAGAATTTGTACACTTCAATGAGATCACCTCTTGTCCTTCTAAACTCGAGAATACAGACCCGGCCTCCTCAATCTCTCCTCACGGGATAATTCTGCCATCCCAGGGGTCAGTCTGGTGAACCTTTATGGCACTTCCTCTACTAATATATCATTCTTAGGCCGGGAGACTAAAATGGCACTCCGTGCTCCAGATGTGGTCTCAACAAGGCTCTACAGAACTGCAACAAGACTTCTTTACTCCAGTACTCAGGCTTTAGAATTAACTCACCTCACTTGTATTGATTTTGTGCTCTCTGTATCTGTAGTATTATTGTTAACCTTATCCTGAGGTACTTTTGGGGAAATGTTGTTTAAAAGTTGTGAGCAGCCTCTTAATTACACGTTGCACAGCCGCTAGTGTCACTAACTGCGGTGAGTGGGGTTGAGTGAGTGGCTGGTATGAGTAGGGTCAACAGCTGGGAATGAACTCTAATGGGATTCTGTCACTTGCAGTGGTATTCGGGGAACACACATACATGGCAACGATCTCTGGACAGAAGGTGTTTGTGGTAAAAAGGCACAATAACCCTCACGAGGCAGTTGAAGTATAACTTGGTATCGGAGAGAGATGAAGCTGCCTTCGTTCCTAATGGTGTGGATCATACCATCAAGAGGACTTTTCACACAAACCCATTTCCATCAGTAAACTGAATCTTCTGTTTAGGAACAGCCAAATTTTTTTGCTGCCTCCTGACTTGTTCCTTCAAAAGAATGTCTGGCTTCCTCCAGCCCGATCTCTCGATGTCTGTGACTCCTCTGCAACGTTTGACAATCATTTTCCCGTCGCGTGCACACAAAACAATGCTGAGACTATGAAGCTGTTAGACTTAATTTTCCCCCCCACCTCTGCCCTCAACTTTTTCATTAACCAGTGAAAAGATAACTTCAACATGCATTAGTCTAAATATCACCAGACTCTCTCTCGATGCTATGTATATTAATGGAATGGAGAAGATGGGGAGAGATCGGTAGAAATTCAGATGCTACTGTACTGTGGAATCTATCATTACTGCTCTGCTTGTAACTTGCATCGTATCAGTTAACTGTAGAGTCACAATAAAGTTTTGTTATACACAAATCTACTGTTGCCTTCTCTTCCAGTCTGTAGTCTATGTGGGGGAAGCTAATATTTTACTAGGCTTATCTAACAAGGCTGATGATTGCAAATTCACATCCCAAACCTGTGGCCTCTACCACCTAGAAGGACATGGGCAGCAGGTGCAGGGGAACACCACCACCTGCAAATGCCCCTTCAAGCCACACACCATCCTGACTGGAAAATATGTTGGCTGTTACTTTGTTATTGTTGGGTCAAAAATCCCAGAATTCGCTCCCTAACAGCACTGTTGGTGTACCTTCACCACACAATGTGCATCAGTTCAAGAAGGTGGCTCACCACCTTCTCAAAAGCAAGAGGAGATTTGACTTGTGTTTGTAAATGGCGGACAGGCTTTGGGGAGTCAGGAGGTGAGTTACAGCCTACCTCTGACCTGCTCTTATAGCCACAGTATTTACATGGCTGGTGTAAATAAATTCCTGGTCAATGGTGACCCTTACGATAAATCACACTTCAAACAAATCTGGGGCATTAACTCAGTGATTGCTTGACTTGTACCAACCCTGGGCCTGGATCACAAACCTAATCTAACGTTTTGCTCCAAGTGTTTGCCTCTAAAGCACTAACAGTGAAGGGATGTAGGTGTGTGGTTGCACAGTAAGCTGATTTCAGTCCAAACACTTTGGGTAGTTACTAAGTTGGGTGGGTAGGTGCAGTTGGGGAGAGGTGCACAGGCAACCAGCAGGGGTAAAGAACCATGGCTGACTGTTCTACTGAATGACCTCCTGACACGGATTGACCAGATGTCTTTGCGTATATGCACACTGCTCACACGGTGTTTGCCATTTCCCAGTACTGGTTTGTGCCTTGTGCATAATGGCAACCTCACCCTTGCTACTTGCAGCTGGGAGAGCTGTCTTTTTTTTGCCACTGGCCTACTTCCTCCACTGGGTCGCAAACCGCACACCCCCCCCCCTCCCGCCCCCCAGAGCTGCAGTTCTTACTTCTGTCTGATGCTCCCTCATCAGTCCCCATATCACCTCCAATTTACAGAAACTCCTGAGTTCCCAGCTCACTTTTACTCCTGGAGCTTGCTGCTGAGACTGTGCTTTCCAGCCAGGGGGAATCCAGGAATCACTGCCACCCCACACCCCCCTCCCCGCCCCACTCTTTTGGATTGGATTTGGTGTTTGCATCTGCTTAGGATGTTGCTGGCTTGAACGGCACAGGCACTGCAACATGTTGCGCCCTCTGCAGTTGAAACATCGCCAAACACAGCCTTTCTAATATTTGTAGTCTTTTGCTAGGTCAAAATAACAGAAGCATTCTATTCTAGCTCAGTAAATATCCCAGCAGATGATTATTTTATTTCATCCTTGCTGTCAAATCCCTTCATGGCCTTGCCCCTTACCATCCCCATAATCTCCTTCCGTTGCTACGACCCTCAGCCTTCCAAGATCTCTGCGCTCCTCCGATTCTGGCCTCTTGAGCATCCCCCGATTTTGATCACACTACCATTGACGGCCGTGCCTTCAGCTGCCTGGGCCCTGAGCACTGGAAGTCCCTCCCTAAACTCCCCCCACTCCACCACCACCAACTCCCCCGCCTCCTTTTGAGTCACATGATAAAACCCACCTCCTTGACCAAACCTGGCTGCTTCAGAGGACGTTTTGGTGAAAGCTTTGTGCCAAAGGGAGGTGGGGGGTGGTTTGCAGACTCTCCTCTAGAATAAGCTCAAAGAAATATGCAGCACCTTTTCAGGAAGCAGTGTTAGGCAAATGTGTGTAATAAACAGACCGTGAAACAACATGGTGATGATTGGGCACTTTATTTACAGCAGTGCGACGTACAACCATACTGTACAAGCAATCTAGGCAGATTATCAGGGCAGTGATCGTGCTCTTAAATCAACCCATTAACACACAGAAGGAAAAGGGTTTCTCAGTAGTGACATTGATTGTTACAGCACCCTGAATCTCCCCACAAGAATAAACACAGGCTCGAGAAAACACCACATACACAAATTCCAGTTTTCTGATTGTTAAAACAAAGTAAATAAGTTAAATTTAAATAAAGTGCATTCTGTCATTAAAACATACTTTAAAAGTTTTTACACTGAAAGGCTGTTCTCTGATGCTTTTTGCTTCATGATTTCAGATTCTTTCAAGTATAGTGTTTCTGTATCAGTAGTGTTGCACATAGTGGCGTTCAATTCCCTTAAAAAACACTTAAATAGGAACTTCTGAAATCTCGGAAATGGGAGAATTTCCGAATTCTTACACACAGAATTGTTTAACTTGGTAACTTGTTCTGGTTGGATTGTACCACTGTGTTCCCTTAACAACCCACTCATTGTAACATAGCACTCAGTGCAAGGGGTTGGCAGCCATAGCTGACCAGAGTCATCTCACTCACGATTTATCCTAGATTGAGTGTGTACAGCAAACTGCCCTTCTCTTTAACCATCCTGGCAACAGATGGTGGCAACCAGGGTATTGAAGGGAAGGTATTCATGCCATCACAATGCTGTGCCCAATCCTCATGCTTCCAGATACCACCATCCCTTCTATTCACTGTCATCGCCTCTCCTCACCCACCCACTTCAAGCTCTTCTTCATATCCGAGCTTATATAAAATGGGCCTTGGCAGTCTTTCACATCTTTCCAACGCCCTGAGATCGGGACTGAGGCGAGGGGACAGAGCAATGCAGGGAACTGTTGGCAGGAAACAACAGAATCTGAAAGGGGGAAGGTGGATTAACATCTTGGAATTTTCCAAAGAGCTTCCACCACTGAAATGTCTGTCTCTTGCAGACACTGGCCAATCTGCTGTCTCTTCCTAAACCTTACCAGTTATTGGATTACCCGGCTCATACGGACCATCATTCCGTCTCCTGTATACAGAACAGATTTCCAATCTGCAACATTTAGTTTGTTAGGCTTTGCGAAGCTTCTTTGGCAGGAGAATTTGAAACACATGGACCAAAGGGGGAATGAAGTACTGACTTCCCTCCATTATCAAGAGGTGGCCTGTTGCCCTAAAACTCATGTTCAAGAGATTCTGGAACATGAGCTACAACACAAACCTCGCAACTCTAGCCAGGTCAACTGATCCGACAAGTTAACTGGGAACAATCCAGGGTTCCATCTGTGCGAAGTGAGCCCACCTCTAGCCAACAGCAGGTTTGTCACGGCTGTTCTCAAACCCACTGGAGGGCAAAAGCCACCCAGACCCCCCTCTCCCACAAACCTCCATCCCCCTTGAAACTCACTGGCCGCACTGTCTCAAATCAAACCGCTTGGCAACTGCCAGATCCGATTTGGTGACTTGGAAGCTGCTGAGGGAACCCAGTCCCATGACACCGTAAATTTAGAATCAAGACTTCAGGAAGGGGAGGAGAGAAGAGAATTGAAAACAGAGGAACAACTTCTGAATACGTTCATACCGACTGTGCGTCAGGGTTGCTGTGATCCATACGGTGCCATTGGTTGACCAGGAATGGATGGGTCATGGAAGCGGAATACTGACCATGATCCCTGGTTGAGAGGCTGAGAAGGGTGTGCTCAATCTAACAGCAAATAAGAAATTCTTAGCATCTCCTGGAGCTGGCTGATGTACCTGACCAGCAAGTAATCAAACCCTGAAGGCCAGCGCATTCCTGAAGTTAGTCCTCTCTGCTACATTTTGCGCCTGTATTGTGGGGACAGTAGGGTCACAAGTAACCTCAATGTCCAGGGGTGGGGGGGAAGAGGAGGGTGGTGGTGATGGGTGGGAGGAAAGAGAAGCCAGGGTTCCAGGCCCCCCAATGCTGGAACATGCAAGGAGAGGTGGCTGGATGAGTCAGGTCAATCTCCCCCTCAACCCAACACCAAATAGTGTCTGGCCAAGTCTCTCACACGCTTGGAAAGGCACTGGAGAGCAGAGGGACAGATTCTTCAACCATAAAAAAAAAGGGAGGAGGGGGATCTCGCACAGGGGAGGGGGCTCTTGCACAGAGATGATGAGGATTCATTTTGAGGTGGTGGGAATACAGCAGAATGCTGAAGGGTAAAGAAAAACATTGACTGACGAGAGGCAATCCTACATTGGGACACATTGCATGTTGGCATTCCATTGCATAGCCTTGGTCTTGCTCGTGAGAGCAACACTAAAGCTGGGTGATTATGTGCCAGAACTGCAGGGATGGTCGGACTGAGTGCAAGATTAAATCACATCATGGTTCAGTGTTAGATCTCAAGTGCAATTGACTGATTAAAAAAACCAGCTGATTATCAAGTAAAGAATACAGATACATCATCACATATCACAACAGCAGCAAACATTAAAAAAAGTCACAATATCCTGGGTCACTTTCCATCACCGCAAACATTTAGCTCCAGAGTATTAGCAAGAAAATCCCCACCCCCACTCCCACCTTGCACGCACCTTAATTTCATCCCAGTCTAGTATAAAGGTTCTGATCCTTGGCTTCAGGAGAGTTTCAAGAGGCAACTTATACATTATATACATACATACACACACACAGTTGTCAAATTTGGAGTGAGGACATTTCCCTACAACCAACTGACTTGCCCACCTCGCTGGGCAGAAGTGGGTGGTAAGTGGAGCATGCGGGATTCATGCTGTCACTGCAGGGCGACAGGGCACGCAGGAGATGTGCACTGCGAGAGAACGCTTGCACTTTTTTTTTTGTTGTTTTTGCTCAGCAGTGACCAGTGTTATCGCACCCCTACCCTGACACACCCCAGTTACTAATGTAAACAGCCCTTTAATAACACGCAAGAGATTGGCTAAATAGTAACTGGGGTTGACAACGCTGACACCCTGTCAGCCGGGAGTAGTCTGGGCAGCGTCAAGACTCATAAAACCTCCAGACGTTGCGGGTTCGATGTTCAATACAATGAATCTTGGGACTAACTCAACGATAACCCTAGCCAGTGGATTGTGCTCAGTAAATAGCCCCCAATCAGCCTACTTGCAATGTTGCTCTTGGAGCAGTTTGCAAGGTTGTGGGGGCAGGGAAGAGAGAACCGATCAATTTTCCTGCTTGTAATGCCTCGCAGCAGAAGTATATAGAACACAGGGGTGGACTTGGAGAGGTTAACAGAGTGAGGGGCAGCTGCGCAGGCTTCTCATGACTGCGTGAGAGGATAGACAGTCTGAACAAATAAAAAAGGGTTGCATAAACCCATTGTCTAAAACGTACAGAAGCTTGCAAAGCATTTCACCAGCAATGAACAACATAACCATGGGAAAAAATAATACCACCTGGAAAAACTCAGCAGGTCTGGCAGCATCTGCAGAGAGGAACACGGTTAACGTTTCGAGTCCGTACAACTCTTCAACAGAACCTGAAGAGTCATACGGACTCGAAACGTCAACTGTGTTCCTCTCCGCAGATGCTGCCAGACCTGCTGAGTTGTCCCAGGTATTTTTATTTTTGTTTTGGATTTCCAGCATCCGCACTTTGTTTGCTTTTAACATAACCATGGGGGCTTCCTTCTCTCAGCAGCCACCCAGCACGGACAAGCAGTTGTATCCTGGATCCCCACCCCGAGGCTCTTCCCCTCTGACACAGAATGATGGTCATGAGCAGTCGATAAAGAATCTGGAGTGAAAGTGGCAAGCCTCAAATTAAAAACTATTAAAAACAACGTACAGCAGCTACCTGGGGTACAAAAATTAATTTACAAGGCTAATGGGATGGTCTTTATCTCTGGAGCTTTTTGGCAACAAAAGGCTGCATATTATGCTGTAGTTTTATAAAGCTCTGCTTAGACCCCATCAGGAGTAACTGTGTTCAGGTCTGGGCGCTGCACCTTAGGAAGAATGTATTGGCCTTGGAGGAGGTGCATCATAGATTCACCAGAATGATACCAGGGGGTTAAAAGGGTTAAATTGCAAGGACAGGTTGCATAGGCTAGGTTTGTATTCCCTCGAGTATAGAAGATTAAAGGCTGATCTAATTGAGGGTGTTCACGGTGACTACAGGGTTCAATAGGGTTGATAGAGAGAAACGATCTGCTCTGGCAGGGGGAAAAGAGTCCAGGTCAAGGAGGCAGAACCTTAAAATGAGAGCCAGGCCATTCAGGGGTGATGTCAGGAAGCGCTTCCTCACACAGAGGGGAGTGGAAATCTGGAACTCTCTCCTGCAAAAGAGCTGTCGAGGCTGAAGGGTCAACTGAAAAGATTGATAGATTCTCGTTAGGGGTAGATGCAGCTAAGATCTAATTGATTGGCAAAACAGTCTCGAGGGGCTAAAATGGCCTCCTCCAGTTCCTATGTTTAGAGTTTAATTGATCCTACATGTCCCATGACACAGTTTGCAATTGGAAATAAAAAAAATAAATACAAACATTCGATCTGTTGCTTCAATGAAATAGTAAAAGTAATTATTTAGCTGCAGTTTCAAGCTCAATAAAATATACATCCATTTCCTAGCTGCCAGGTTACCCCACTCTCCTGGAACCTGCTTAGATGAAAAATATCAGAACTAGGAGCTGGAGTAGGCTCAAGCATGCTCCACCATTCAGTAAGCTCATGGCTGACTTTCTACCTCAATTCCACCTTTCCACACTCTCCTTGATTGTAAGGTTCAGACTCAACAACCTGCCAGCATACAGCCATCTTCAGGCTTAGAGAGGAAGTACTCGGGAAGCATTTGTGCACGAGTTCTTAACTTAATATTGTTCCAGTTGCCGCACCACAAAGTCTGGAAGCAACATCGTCACAACTGCAGCTTTAGTGCAGTCCTGGCTGTTAATAAGAGTGAGGGCAGCAAGGGTTGAGCCACAGTTTTAGTGCATTCACTGCAATATGTACAAAAATAGAAAAAATAAATAAAAATCCCTGCCACGGAGATCAGATTTTATTTTTTCAGTACTTTGTGCAAATATTTCTTAATTGCTTGCTCGAATCGGAATTCTGTCTCCGTGGCAAACGCAATCCTTGCGCAATCATTCCCATCTCCCGTTAACAGCCGTGCACTGTGAATCTGGGATTACAGGAGGAGAAGGGAAGTAACTTTTTCCCTTGGCAGGGACTTTTCACAACGGATCGGCCCTGGAATATTTGCCCCTGCATTATAAACTCCAAGGGTGAAAAAGAACAGAACACATGCTATGCAACTATTGGACAATAAGCCCCCAAGTCAAGAGAAAGGTACATGGCGCGATGTTGGATATTTGCCAGACTTGCATTTCACTGCACACGTCAAACCAGATTATTCATGCATACAAAATACCATAAAAGCAAAACAAAACAAAAAAGGTCCCGACTTCGGCACCTTTCCAGTTCAAAGTGAGGTAATGGTCAATTCCCAAACGGTGAAGCAAGTGGGTAAATCCTCCCTGTGGGAAAAGCAGCCCTCCCATTTATTGAGTAGCACTGTTCAGTAACCCTCTCTCACGCGCACACATGCTCCGCCTCATACGGGCACACACACTTTCTCTTCAAAAACTGACTCAAATCCCAGGCAGCAGGTGACGTCTTCCAGCCTTCCCCTCCCCGCCCCCTCTAGCATTGGCTTGGGATACCCTAAGCAACTGAAATTGCCAAGTTCCCTTTTCCCTAGAGGAATTTAGCTCCCTAAAAAGTTTCCCTAAAACAGGGGCTGGGGTCTATAAAGCAATGAAAGGCTGGAGCAGCCTGGAAATGCTCTGAAGGCATACAACAACAAAGGAAATGCTGCAGAAGAGCAACAAGGAAGCAAGCAGGTCCCTGTGCAATGCAGGCAGCAAGCACAGTTGCTTAGATGTCACGCAGGGCAATATGGCACCACTGGCAGCACAGATAGAAACCTGAGCTGATTACACCACTCAACGAGGCCATGACTGATCTGTCCTCATTCCATATACCCGCCTTCGCCCTATAAAGCCCTTAGTACCTTTGGCTGACAAAATTCCATCAATCTCGGATTTAAATTAATTGATCCAGCACCAATTGCAATTGTGGACAACAGTTCCAAACTTGGGTGCATGTAGAGGTGTTTCCCAATTTCACTCCTGAAATGTCTGCCTCTAAGTTGCAGGCTATATGCTCTCATTCTAGACTCCCCAGTCAAGCGAACCTAGTTTCTCTCCATCTACCCTGTATGCAACCCTTAATATGTTGAAAATTTTGATCAAATCGAATCAATTAGCCTTCTAAATTCATGGTTACCAACTGCCAAAGGGCTCCTCATGGGGGAAGGGGCTTCAGGTCAGTTGATGCTGTGGGATAGGGGTGCAGTGAAGAGACACAAAACTGAAAAGCACAGCACCACTGGATGATCGCAGCAATGCTAAACACAGCCTCAGCTTCTGAAGGACAGCCCCGGGAAAATATAAAGGCGTCCCATTGTCTAAGTGTGATTCAGAGCTCCTGGGTACTGCATTCTTCCTTTCAAACAAAGGGCCACCCTCAATGTCTGCAGCACAGCAATGGGATGATGGATGGGGTGAAGGGGTCACACAAGAGAGCAGAGGCGGAGATATAACTGCGGAGGTTGCCGCAGTGGCCAGTGGGTGGCAAGAGGCCTTGGAAGGAATTGTAAATAAGAGGTCGAGGGTCTTGAATTTCATGCAAGGAGTTAACAAATGGTGCTGATGCCCACTGGAGCACCCCTAGCAGCATTATCAATTAGTGTGGCATAACCAAACCAGCATCGGTGCTGCTGCTGACTGTAAGAACACTAAGCGTAAACACAGAGGCTGTCGAAAGACAGAGAGATCAGGAGTGTGCCTGTCACTTTGTCGGCTCTCTCGATGGAGTCACCGATCACCCCCCAACAAGATTCCCATGTCAAGGGAGAAAATACCAAACAAATCCAGGTTGCCCAGTGCAGCCTTAAGTTGAGAGAGTACCTGGGTACAAAATGATGGATTACAAGCTCACATAAGAACACTGCACCCAACAAGATTGGCCAAGATTTCAGTTCTAAATAATGAATGCGAGGCTTTTTGAAGAACTCGAGGTAACTTGTGAAAAGCTTGATGCTTATGGCACATTAGGGTTGGAGTGTGAAGATCAGAATGGCGAAAATCACTTCATTTCTTTCCATTGCTTTCTACAGTCGACGAAACTTTTCCCTGGGCATGGAATGCGTATGTGGAGAATAATCCAGATTGCTCTCGTAGGCCGTCATCAAGCCACCGATTCCCAGCTTCACTATAAATTTATACGTACAGAATAAATCTTACCTCAGTCCTTTAGCCTGTTAACAGAGTCGTTCGTAAACACACCGAACTGGATAAAGAACATCATTTCGAAATCCACAGGGGTGGAGCAAGGAGAGGCCCTACAGACACTGGCACCCGACAAGATGATGCAGTTGGATAACATCAATTCTGAAATGCTGGACACATTGATAGATGTCTTGAAGTAGTTCCCTTCTCAATTACCCCCCACTTTGCCCATTTTCATAGTTTTCCTCCAAGTGAGATGATATATGGGCAAGTGGGTTAAACAGTAGCACTCACATTGTTTGCATTCTGCTACAATATGCAGACAGTAAAAAACAGTCAGACCATGCCAGTTTCTGAGCTGTCGCTTTAAGTCAATGGAACAAACATACTATTTATTGATCTCATTCTTTTGAAGGTTGATTGCAGCCATCGATCGCCCATCAGTGACCAAATCTGCATCTCTTACTGGAACATGGCCGTTGCCAATGCTGGCTGAGGAGCTGACCGTAGTTAAGTTGTGGTCTTTGTGGAAGGGGCAAACTCCCAAAATGCTGCCCTGTAACCGAGATCTCCAGTGCCTGCTGTCACTCGGAATGTCAAACAGACCAGAGTTGACCATTTGTGCATTTACAGTTAAGAGTAATGGTTACAGAGCTTGGCTAAAGTGCATCTGGTTAATAACTCTCAATCACATTCTCTGCAGTACTTGGATGAAAAGTCTTGCACTGATCAGGTTAAAATACTTAATTAAATCTGTACAGTTACCCCATTACACACATGAGCAGAAGCAGTAGTGGGGTGTCTCCAGTTACAGTACCAGTCCCATCGTTTACATTCCAATTGGATCTGGGGATTTGGGCAGTGACAGTCATCGCCCATCCCAATGATGCCACGAGTGGACTCAAGAATTCTCTAACTCATCAAAGGCTCAGACATCTGCTTGACTGATGCCCATGGTTTAAGGAACTGGACTAGTGTAGCCAAGGCTCAGAGAACCAACATCTGTGGCAAGGTGCCAATATCAGTCGGGTCAGTGCTTTTATAAAGCACTGGTTAGACTGCAGCTGGAGTATTGCATCCAGTTCTGGTCACCACACTTTAGGAAGGATGTGAGGGTCCTTCAGAGGGAGCAGAGGAGATTTACCAGAATGGTTCCAGGGATGAGGGATTTTGGCTGCAAGGTTGGGTTGGAGAAGCTGGGATTGTTCTCCTTGGGGCGAAGGAGATTGAGGGGGGATCTGATCGAGGGGCACAAGATGATGACAGGTTTAGATAAGGTGGACAAAGAAAAGCTGTTCCCATTTGGGACAAGGGCTCGAAGACACAGATTTAAGGTTTTGGGTAAGAGTTGGGTGGGGGGGGGGGGGGGGGGTTGCGGACGTGAGGAAGAACTTCTTTATGAAGCGAGTGCTAATGATGGGAACTCGCTGCCTATGAGGGGGGTGAAAGTGGATTTCAAAAGTAAAGTGGATGGACACTTGAGGAAAATAAACTCGCAGGTATATGAGGAAAGAACTGGTGGAAGGGGACTGACCGGATTGCTCTGGAGAGCCGACATGGGCTCGATGGGCTGAATGGCCTCCTTCTGTGCTGTAACGACACTACCAACAGAGATTGCTGGGGCAGAAGGGAACAAAAGTTGGAGCCACTCTCTGCATTGCATTTGATGCCAGTCATAACAGCATTGGCATAGTGCAAGGCAAGCTTAGATGGCTGCAGGAGTAGGTGCGTGGCAATGAAGACACCACAAATTAATGTCGAGAGTGCAAAGCACCCCTGCCACCTCCACTACCGTCCCTGGGAGCCTCTGAGACATTAGGGCCATTTTCACAACTGGCATATAACCACTGGTTGAAGAGCTTTGCAAGTTGGTGAGTCTAAAGGGAGCGCTTGGCAGTCTCGCTGTTACTAATGGAGTGTGCAGCACAAAACTCTGCCCTGGTGCTTTCCAGCGTCACATCTAGATGGTGCATCAGAGAAGAAAATGGAAGAAACTTGGACTGACTCGATGCAGAAATGGCATCCAGGGTTCAGATAGCTTGTTGGGATCCTACCCGAATGGGTAGAAATCAAAAAATGGGTGGGGGAGGGGGTGGAATTTGACATTTCAACTCTGGATCGTGAGGGCTGATACAATTTGTGACCAGCTCCTCTCCCCTGTAAAGCAAACCGTGGACATAGTTAATCCGTGGCAAACCCGTAATACTGGATTCAGCTATGTGCGGTTCCTCGGATTAGAAAACACAATTCTGGTCAGAGAATTCATATCCCAGCCACCACCCAACCCAACCCACCCCACCAATATGCGAAACGACTCGCAAACAATACCAACAACTTCAACCAGCGTCACAAAGCACGAGACACATAACACACATCGTAAAATTGAGACCGGGGGTTCCCAAGCCGGCATGAAGTAAAGGGGTGAGGATGAAAGGGCTTCTCCTGGGATGAGTAAGCAGCGAGTGCTTTGTGCTGTTCTGCCTGATGCAGAGTTGCTCAGATGTAGCTTTGTTCAAGGCGGCAGCATAGCCGGATTTCCCCCACTTGCCCCCCCCACCCCAACGCCCCCACCCCCTCCACCGACTTCCCCTCGCTGCCTTTCTCCTACTTGACAGGCTCCACCACCAGCACTTTGCACTCGCGTTTGGCGATCTTGTCTACGGAGAGCACCGCTTTCTCCGAGGGCAGGTAAAGCGGGCGGCCGATCGGAGACCCGACGGGAGGGGTGATCGCTCGGCGCTCCATCACGCTCCCGGTCCTGCGTAGGGAGGTAATGAAAAGAGAGAGAGAGAAAAGAGGAGGCAACGTCATGAGGGGGGTGCAGAAGCAAACCGGAAAGAGTGAGTGGCTCAGGGCGGATCCCAGACAAGAGGCAACATTCCCCAGAGGGATGGGATGTTGATCAGAGGTCCGGATCACGATTGGTTGGGGAGGCTGGGAGAAGAGATAGGAGGGATTCGGGACCATGAGTAGATAGGAAAGGACCAAGAACCAGATGACACCGATTTAAGGTGAGGGGCAAAAGAAGCAATGAGGAAGCATGAGGAAACCGTTCCTTGCACCGCGAGCGGTGAGGATCTGGAACAGTGCGGTGGAAGCAGGTTCAACTGAGGCTTTCAAAGGGGAATTGGGTAAACGACAAGAGACAAAATGCGCTGCACTACGGGGAAAAGGCGGGAGGAGTGGGACTAGCTGAGTTGTTCTTGCAGAGAGTCAGCACAGATGATGGGCCAAAGGGCCTCCCTCCTATGCTGTAACTGTTCTATGAATCTTTGAAAGGTGAGAGGTATCTAGAGTTGAGCTCCTGACTCCAGGGTGTGTAGCTCCTGGGGAAAAACGTATTCTGTAAACTGCTTGTGCTTGACATCCTTGTGCAAAAGCTGGGTTTTAAACTTCCCATTTACCATGGTCCCTGCTCTCTCCCTTTTTCTGTAATCTCCTCCAGCCGCACAACTATCCAAGGCATCTGCGCTCCTTCAATTCCAGCCTTTCGAATCCAACATTTCCAGAGAGGTGTAGGGAGGGAATTCCGGATCATAGGGCCCTGGCTGCTGAAGGCATAGGGGAAGTGATGGAAATCCAAATGCTCAAGAATGCAGAGATCTTGGAGGGTTGTAGGGCTGGAGGAAGTTTGTCAGTCAGATATAATGATGTTCTTGGAATTTATTGTAAAATAGTGGTATCTGTGTCTGTGTGCGCGGGTGTATGTCTGTGCTTGTGTGTGTGTGTGTGAGAGACTTAATTGGATTAAAGGCAGCTGGTCTGAAGGCTTTGATATACTGGAAGATAAGCTCAGTTTGAAATGTTAAGAAGGTAAATGTGGGGAAGTTTAGAATGTAAAGTGTAAAAAAAATTTGCATTTTTAAATAAACCAGGCTAGATTGTTTTCAAAGGAGGAGTGAAATGTGTCACCTAGCCAGGTGAAGTTCAGAAACAGTGTGCTTATTTTTCCCAAAGATTACTGGTAAAATTGGTAATATGATAAGTTATGATCAGGGAGGTCCAAAGACATTGTGAAACAATGGGAATTTGCTTTCAAAGGGGAAAATATATATAAAGGAGAGAAGTCTGTGTGTAAAGGCAGGCATTTTAAGATCTAACAAGTGTGAACAGCCTTCAGCATCTACGTCTCAAGCTGCTGTCTACAACAAACTGAAGTTAAGAAACTCACTTTGAATTGGATTGTTCAGGGTATCATGTTTCTTTGCCTGGGTCTTTTAAAATCTGTGTGTCTTACATTTGCCTTAATGGAGATGTAACTGGGAGTCAGATTACTTAGGGGATTTAGAAGTTATTATAGTATATTATAGTAGTAATTTGTAGGCACACATATGTGCTTATAATCAATTATCTTATTAATAAATGTTTAATCTAGTTTTGTAAAAACCTATAAGGCTCGGTGGTCATATTACTACTGAATTCAAAGCCCGGAACTCAAAACATACAAATTGCAAAAATAGTTGTGGCAGTTGTGTCAAGTTTCCCTCTGGGATTTGAACAACTCAGCATTTACCATCGGCTGTGCCATAACAAGGTTACAGAGATAGGGAGGGGGTGACGTCCATGAAGGGATTGAAAACAAGGATAAGAATTTTAAAATCGACGATTACAACCAAACCTGATCATTTCCAAGAACAATAAAGTAGAGTTGAAACGGATGGACGGCCTCATGTTGCCCTTGTGTTTCAGATCGTGAGGGGTTTTGATAAGAGTAAATCAGGAGAAACTGTTTCCAGTGGCAGGAGGGTCAGTAATCAGAGAGTCACAGATCGGAGAGAATTGGTAAGAGACCCAGAGGGGGAGATGTGGAGCTTTTACTTTTAAAAGCAGCAAGTTGTTGGGATCTGGGTCGTGCTGGCTGAAAGGGCGGCAGAAGCAGATTCAATAGGAACTTTCAAAAAGGGAATTGGATAATTACCTGAAGGGGGAGGGCTATGGGAAAAGGGGAGGAATGTGGGACTAACGGAATCATTTTTTCAAAGAGCTGGCACGGGCATGATGGGCCAAATGGTCCTCTTATACTGGCTTATTGCCTTTGGTGGTGTCCTTACCTCATCAGGTGGCTGTTCCGTGAGGGCTGCTGATGGGAGAAGGACTGTGAACGGCCCAGGTTGGCTTGGTGACGCTCCATGAGATCTCGGACTGCAGGGCTGCTCGGGCTGTTCTTCCTGGAAACCGGCCGGGCCTCAGGAGGAGGGTTCGTCACGCTGGCAGTGAACTGTAACTTCAGCTTCATGTGCTGGCTCAGCTAATGGGACCGAAGAGACCGAGAGAGGGTCGGGGTGTTGATGGGGAGATGGACAGAGGGAGGCCGAGCGAGGGAGGGAGGGAGGCCGAGCGAGGGAGGGAGGCCGAGCGAGGGAGGGAGGGAGGGAGGCCGAGGGAGGGAGGGAGGGAGGGAGGGAGGCCGAGCGAGGGAGGGAGGGAGGGAGGGAGGGAGGGAGGCCGAGCGAGGGAGGGAGGAAGGGAGGAGGCCGATGGAGGGAGGGAGGCCGAGCGAGGGAGGGGAGGCCGAGCGAGGGAGGGAGGGAGGCCGAGCGAGGGAGGGAGGGAGGCCGAGCGAGGGAGGGAGGGAGGCCGAGCGAGGGAGGGAGGGAGGCCGAGCGAGGGAGGGAGGGAGGCCGAGCGAGGGAGGGAGGGAGGCCGAGCGAGGGAGGGAGGGAGGCCGAGCGAGGGAGAGAGGGAGGCCGAGCGAGGGAGGGAGGGAGGCCGAGCGAGGGAGGGAGGGAGGCCGAGCGAGGGAGGGAGGGAGGCCGAGCGAGGGAGGGAGGCCGAGCGAGGGAGGGAGGGAGGCCGAGCGAGGGAGGCCGAGCGAGGGAGGGAGGGAGGCCGAGCGAGGGAGGGAGGGAGGCCGAGCGAGGGAGGGAGGGAGGCCGAGCGAGGGAGGGAGGGAGGCCGAGCGAGGGAGGGAGGGAGGCCGAGCGAGGGAGGGAGGGAGGCCGAGCGAGGGAGGGAGGGAGGCCGAGCGAGGGAGGGAGGGAGGCCGAGCGAGGGAGGGGGGAGGCCGAGCGAGGGAGGGGGGGAGGCCGAGCGAGGGAGGGGGGGAGGCCGAGCGAGGGAGGGAGGGAGGCCGAGCGAGGGAGGGAGGGAGGAGGGCGAGGGAGGGAGGGAGGGAAGGAGGGAAGAGGCCGAGGGAAGGAGGGAGGGAAGAGGCCGAGGGAAGGAGGGAGGGAAGAGGCCGAGGGAAGGAGGGAGGGAGGAGGCAGAGCGAGGGAGGGAGGAGGCAGAGCGAGGGAGGGAGGAGGCAGAGCGAGGGAGGGAGGAGGCAGAGCGAGGGAGGGAGGAGGCAGAGCGAGGGAGGGAGGAGGCAGAGCGAGGGAGGGAGGAGGCAGAGCGAGGGAGGGAGGAGGCAGAGCGAGGGAGGGAGGAGGCAGAGCGAGGGAGGGAGGAGGCAGAGCGAGGGAGGGAGGAGGCAGAGCGAGGGAGGGAGGAGGCAGAGCGAGGGAGGGAGGAGGCACAGCGAGGGAGGGAGGAGGCACAGCGAGGGAGGGAGGAGGCACAGCGAGGGAGGGAGGAGGCACAGCGAGGGAGGGAGGAGGCACAGCGAGGGAGGGAGGAGGCACAGCGAGGGAGGGAGGAGGCAGAGCGAGGGAGGGAGGAGGCACAGCGAGGGAGGGAGGAGGCACAGCGAGGGAGGGAGGAGACAGAGCGAGGGAGGGAGGAGACAGAGCGAGGGAGGGAGGAGACAGAGCGAGGGAGGGAGGAGACAGAGCGAGGGAGGGAGGAGACAGAGCGAGGGAGGGAGGAGACAGAGCGAGGGAGGGAGGAGACAGAGCGAGGGAGGGAGGAGGCAGAGTGAGGGAGGGAGGAGGCAGAGCGAGGGAGGGAGGAGGCAGAGAGATGGCGAGAGACAGGGGCGAGAGGTAGAGAATAAGGAAGGGGGAGCAAGGCCAGAGCACAAACAGAGAAAAAGACAGAACCATGTTCAATACCTCGATGCTGACAGTTTAAAAACCTCGATTAGCAAAGATCGTTCGAGGCTACAGTAGGAAGAACACAGTTAATTATAGGTAACTAATTCAGCAGCATTATAAGCACACCAAAATAATCTTGTTAAATTAATCTCTACAACATCAACACTCCACACATAGTAGATATTAACTAAATAAAAACTGGACACTCAGGATTTGTGCAGCATTACATCCAGTTCCCTTTAGGAAGGATGTCAAGTTCGGGAAGAGGGTGCGGAGGAGATTCACAAGAATGGTGCCAAGGATGAGGATCTTCAGTTACGTGGAAAGACCAGAGACTGTTCTACTCTGCGAGATACAGGTCTCCGGAGGAGCACAGACATCGCCTTGGACCAGTTGGGCTGAAAGGCCTGTTTCTGTGTTGTATTTAGTTTGAAAAGATCTGCTTTGTTAAACTTGGCATCATTTGGGAAGCTGCAATGGTTCTAGAAAAGAGCAAAGCTGTAAATGATTTGGAGACCGTTCTGAAAGCACGAGGGCGGGGTGTTTAAACGGTGTGCCATTACCTCAAAGAGTCCAGCACGGAGCACCTGGAAGGCCACTTTGTAGGTCACCGTGCTGCCTTTCTTGCAGTAGCCCAAGTGGTTGAGCGGCGTGTGGCACACGACTGAGTTGAGGGTGGTCTCAGCAGCCCGCAGATCTTCCTCAGACAGCTTCTTTCCTAATGAAGGTGAGAAAGGGCGATCTGAAGAAACGTTCAGGGAAATGCAACAGCAAACACCACAGCAGCTGGAGCGAAGCGGGCTCCGGACAGAACAGACCACGGCCACCACAGTAACAGTGTTATCCCCTAGCAACTCTGCAGGTTCCATCGCATGGAAACAGGCCATTCGGCCCCACTGGTCCCGTGCTGGCATTTATGCTCCACACGAGCCTCCTTTCCACCTTATCAGCTTAACCTTCTATCTCTCTCTCTCTCTCTCTCTCCCCCCCTCATGTGCTTAACTGGCCCACTCAGCTCGTGGCCGCTTGTGGAATTCCACTAGTGTAGAAGGACTGCTGCGTTTGCCCACAAAACAACAGTTACACTGCTGCAAAGAGAAACATGTCGCCGAAGCTTTTCATCTTGCACTCATCGGGACAAACGCAAGAATGCCAAATTTCAAACTGTCACAACAATTTACACCACAGGAGAAAAGCCGACTCCGAGTGGCCGACAAGCCGACTCCGACTGGCCGACAAGCCGACTCCGACTGGCCGACAAGCCGACTCCGACTGGCCGACAAGCCGACTCCGAGTGGCCGACAAGCCGACTCCGAGTGGCCGACAAGCCGACTCCGAGTGGCCGACAAGCCGACTCCGACTGGCCGACAAGCCGACTCCGACTGGCCGACAAGCCGACTCCGACTGGCCGACAAGCCGACTCCGACTGGCCGACAAGCCGACTCCGACTGGCCGACAAGCCGACTCCGACTGGCCGACAAGCCGACTCCGACTGGCCGACAAGCCGACTCCGACTGGCCGACAAGCCGACTCCGACTGGCCGACAAGCCGACTCCGACTGGCCGACAAGCCGACTCCGACTGGCCGACAAGCCGACTCCGACTGGCCGACAAGCCGACTGCGACTGGCCGACAAGCCGACTGCGACTGGCCGACAAGCCGACTCCGACTGGCCGACAAGCCGACTGCGACTGGCCGACAAGCCGACTGCGACTGGCCGACAAGCCGACTCCGACTGGCCGACAAGCCGACTCCGAGTGGCCGACAAGCCGACTCCGAGTGGCCGACAAGCCGACTCCGACTGGCCGACAAGCCGACTCCGACTGGCCGACAAGCCGACTCCGACTGGCCGACAAGCCGACTCCGACTGGCCGACAAGCCGACTCCGACTGGCCGACAAGCCGACTCCGACTGGCCGACAAGCCGACTCCGACTGGCCGACAAGCCGACTCCGACTGGCCGACAAGCCGACTCCGACTGGCCGACAAGCCGACTCCGACTGGCCGACAAGCCGACTCCGACTGGCCGACAAGCCGACTCCGACTGGCCGACAAGCCGACTCCGACTGGCCGACAAGCTGACTGCGACTGGCCGACAAGCCGACTCCGAGTGGCCGACAAGCTGACTCCGACTGGCCGACAAGCCGACTCCGACTGGCCGACAAGCCGACTCCGACTGGCCGACAAGCCGACTCCGACTGGCCGACAAGCGGACTCCGACTGGCCGACAAGCCGACTCCGAGTGGCCGACAAGCTGACTCCGACTGGCCGACAAGCCGACTCCGAGTGGCCGACAAGCCGACTCCGACTGGCCGACAAGCCGACTCCGAGTGGCCGACAAGCCGACTCCGAGTGGCCGACAAGCCGACTCCGACTGGCCGACAAGCCGACTCCGACTGGCCGACAAGCCGACTCCGACTGGCCGACAAGCCGACTCCGACTGGCCGACAAGCCGACTCCGACTGGCCGACAAGCCGACTCCGACTGGCCGACAAGCCGACTCCGAGTGGCCGACAAGCCGACTCCGACTGGCCAAGGCGTTGCTATGGAGAAAGTAACAGGGAACTATTGGCTCCCGAAGCTCCCAGTAATGTGCAAGGCTTGAGCCTTGCTATCTCAAATTTGAGCCTTGTAAATCTTTGGTAACATGTCTCTCTTTTCAGCAATATTCGAGTTCTGTACTACTAAACCAACAGTTCGACAGTAACCCACTGCACAATCAGACAGCAACCAAACGCAGGGGATCGTGAAGTGCCTGAACAGTCTGAATTCCTTCGCATCATCTCCTGTAGTAATCGTCACAACCATAATCGATTAATCTGCTTGTGGTGGGAGGTTCCTCATTACAGTTTTGCTTTCTATCAGCTGAGGCAGGACAACCACATACAAACATACGAAACAGGAGCAGGGGGAAACCATTCGGCCCCTCCAGCCTGCTCTGCCATTCAATAAGATCCTGGCCGCTCAGTTTGCGTTTCGAGTTCACATTCCCATCTACCCCTCCCGATAACCTTCGACCCCCTTGTCTAACAAGAATCTATCTACCTCCGCCTTAAAAATATTCAGTGACCACCCCCCCACCTCCGGAGGCAGAGAGTTCCAAAGCCTCAGTGAAAAAAATTTCTCCTCATCTCTGTCCTAAAAGGGCGACCCCTGATCTTAAAACAGTGACCCCCTCGTCCTGGACTCACCCACAAGAGGAAACATCCTTTCCCACGTCCACCTTGTCAAAACCATTCATAAGACATAGGAGCGGAAATTAGGCCAATCGGCCCATCGAGTCTGCTCCCCCATTCAATCGTGGCTGGTAAGTTTCTCAACCCCATTCTCCCGCCTTCTCCCTGTAACCTTTGGTCTTACATACTTCAATCAAGTCGCCCCTACCCCACCATCGCTCTTCTAAACTCCAGTGGAAATGAACCCAGCCTACCCAATCCATCCTCTTTCCCCAGGCTTTTGACAGAGTGAAACATTTGACTCGCAGCAGCCGACAGGCCAGCGAGGTGCACAGGGCCTCACCTGTCAGCCGCCCGGGAGGCTCGCACCGCTCCCCCCCCCCCCCCCCCCCCCCCCCCCCCCCCCCCCCCCCCCCCCCCCCCCCCCCCCCCCCCAACCCACCCACCCACCCACCTACCCACCCGGGAGCGTCCGTCAGCACTCACCGGCCTGCGCGCTGAGGGCACTCTCTGGGGTCCACACCAGCCGGACAGCCAGGAAGTCCTGCAGGTTGTTGAGCAGCGTGTACTTGACGGTGAAGCGCTTGTACAGGGAGATGGGCGACTCGCATGATGCCATCATCACAAACT
The DNA here is from genome assembly GCF_017639515.1 of Carcharodon carcharias. Lineage (NCBI taxonomy): Eukaryota > Metazoa > Chordata > Chondrichthyes > Lamniformes > Lamnidae > Carcharodon > Carcharodon carcharias. The sequence continues at coordinate 9,235,312 of NC_054499.1, read as the reverse complement.
TGGGGCGGTTCAGCTGGATGTTGGGAAGTCTGATCGGAGGAGAAAGACATCAGTGGCGGAAGCGAAATATTCCCACTCCGTCCGTTCCCCCCCCCCCCCCCACGCAAATGTTTTTCTTCTTACAAAAACCAAAACCCTTGCTAACAAAACCCAGTTAGAGGGAAATAACAGAATGACAATACTCGAAAGAAATGGGCATTCGCGTTTATGCAGTGTGAACAAAGATTAAGGGGGGATCTAATTGAGGTCTTGAAGATAATTCATGAATTTGATGGGGTCGATAGGGGCGGGTGAAGTCCAGAACTAGGGGCAAAACATTAAGATTAGATCCAGGCCATTCAGAGGTGATGCCAGGAAGCACTTCTACACACAAAGGGGGGTGGAAACCTGGGACTCTCTCCCTCAAAAAAAAATCCGGCGTCAATTAGGACCGAGGCTGATAGAATTTTTTATTGTTGGGCAGGGGGTTTAAGGGTTACAGACCAAGGCGGGTAGCTGGAGTTAAGAAACATCAGCTCATGATCCAAATGAGCAGTGGAACAGGCTCGAGGGGCCGAATGGCCTTCTCCTGTTGCTGTGTTCCTAGTCCCCTTATTGTTTCTCAAATGTACTGGAGCACTTCACATAGAGCGAGCAACTTTGGAACTGAAGTGACTGCTTCATGGGCAAAGTTATCAGGTATCGGGCATGGACTCAATGGGGCCCCTTCTGTGCTGTAATATCTCTACGGCTATCATCGCGTTGGAAACAGATTTATTCTTTCCACCAAAAAAAATACCAGGCAGACAAGTAATCTGCTCCCACGTCTTGCCTCCCCCGTGCTGCTTAGAAGTATTTGACAGCAGCTCTGTTTGTCTAGCTTTCATCTAGGTGGTATAAATTATGGGTGAAAATCCATGAACTACCACAGGGTGGCGCAAGTTAACTATTCCCTGCAGCCTATTGCAGAAATCCTTTTGCACAGAACTAGCAGACTTCACTGTAGTCTCAACTGGGCCAGCCATATAAATACTGTGCCTACAGTGGCTGGGAATCCTGCAGTGAGTATCTCACCTCCTGACCCCCCAAAGCCTGTCCACCATCTACAAGTCAGGGGTGTGTTAAAATACTCTTCACTTGCCTGGATGAGTGCAGCTCCAAGATGCTTGACACCATCCAGGACAAAGCAGCCCCGCTTGACAGGGGACCCATACGCCACCTTCAACATTCACTCCCTCCACCACCGACGCACAGTAGCAGCAGTGTGTACCATCTACAAGATGCACGGCAGCAACCCACCAAGGCTCCTTCAACAGCACCTTCCAAACCCACGACCACTATCATCTAGAGGGACAAGGGCAGCAGACACATGGGGAACACCACCACCTGGAAGTTCCCCCCCAAGCCCACTCACCATCCTGACTTGGAAATATATCGGCCGTTCCTTCATTGTCGCTGGGTCAAAATCCTGGAACTCCCTTCCTAACAGCACAGTGGGTTTAACTACACCACAGGGACTGCAGCGGCTCAAGAAGGCAGCAGCTCACCCACCACCTTCTCAAGGGGCAATTAGGGATGGGCAATAAATGCTGGGCCCAGTCAGAGACACCCACATCCCCGTGAATGCGCTTTAAAAAAACAAGTCCATCCCACATTTTTAAAATGGGACTCGGGTGGGGAAGAATATTGAGGGGTGAAGGGGGGACCCCCAAGGATTTGAGAGACCATCACCCCACTTGCCCTCAGACCAGGTAAAGCATCTTGGTCTTTATTGCAGGCGGACTGAAGAACAGGAATGAAGAAGCGATGCTGCAATTGTACAGGGCTTTGGTGAGGTCACACCTGGAATACCATGTGCAGTGTTGCTATCCATTTTTAAGGAAGGGTCTTCTTGCATTGGGGGTGGTAGAGAGATGGTTCATCAAATTGGTCCCTGGGATGAGAGGGTTGTCCTACGGTGAGACACTGAGTAAATGGGGTCTATATGCTCTGGAGTTCAGAAGAATGAGAGGTGATCTCATTGGGTGTGGTCATCACTGGCTGGGCCAGCATTTATTGCCTATCCCTAGTTGCCCCTTGAGAAGGTGGTGGTGAACTGCTGCCTTCTTGAGCCGCTGCAGTCCCTGTGGTGTAGGTACACCCACCGCACTGTTAGGGAGGGAGTTCCAGGATTTTGACCCAGCGACAGTGAAGGAACGGCCGATATATTTCCAAGTCAGGATGGTGAGTGACTTGGGGGGGTACTTGGTGATGCTAAAGGTAGGCTTGACAGGGTAGACACAGAGGTTGCTTCCCCCTGGTCGGGGAATCTAAAACACGGGGGGCACAATCTCATGATAAGGGGCCAATCATTTAGCACTGAGATGAGGAGCAATTACCTCACTCAATATTTGGAATTCTCTACCCCAGAGGATTGTGGATGCTCATTGTTGAGTACATTTAAGGCTGGGAGAGACAGGTTTTTGGTCTCTCAGAGAATCAAGGGATATGTTGTGTTGTGTGTAGTGAGGAAGACACAAAGCAGCTTCAAGGGGGTTTGGACGGGCTTTGAGAGTGGGCAGGAACATGGCAGATGGAATATCACATGAAAAAATGGGAGGTTATCCACCTTGGCAGGAGGATCAAATGTGCAGGGCATTTCTTAAAGGGTAAGAGATTAGAAAGTGTAGATTTGCAAAGGGACTTGGGAGCTTTCGTCAATAAGTCACTGAAAGCTAACTTGCAGTGCAGCAAGCCATTAGGAAAAATAATAGTGTTGGCCTTTATCACAAAAGGATTGGAGTACAGGAGCAGCAAAGCCTTGCTTCATTTGTATAGAACCTTGGTTAGACTGCACCTGGAGTACTGTGTGCAGTCTTGGTCGCCTTATCTCAGGAAGGATATTATTGCTATAGAGACCGTGCAACAAAGGCTCACCAGACTTGTTCCCAGGATGGTGGGACTGTCTAATGAAGAGAAATCAGAGGAAACTGGGCCTGTATTCTCTAGAGTTCCGAAGAATGAGAGGCGATTTCGTCGAAACCTACAAAACACTCAAAGGGATAGACAGGTAAGCTGTTTCCCCTGGCCGGGGCAACTAGGACCAGGGGGAGACAATTTCAAAATAAGGGGGAAGCCGCTTAGGACTGAGATGATGAGGTTCTTTTTTACTCAAGAGGGTTGTGAATCTTTGGAATTCTTTACCCCAGAGGGCCATGGAAGCTCAGTCCTTGAGTGTGTTTAAAGCAGAGATTGACAGGTTTCTAAATACCAATAACATAGGGATATGAGGATAGCGTGGGGGGAAAAAAGCACTGAAGTGGATGACCAGCCATGATCGTATTGAATAGCGGAGCGGGCTCGATGGGCTGAATGGCCTTCTCCTGCTTCTATTCCTTGCCTGTACGTAAACAACTGAAATAGTCACAAAGCAATAAATCATTAAAAGTAGGCTTACTGTTTGGCAACACACAGGGGGTCACAGTGAAGAAATGGCTGATGATGAGTCACTGTAAAAAGTGGGAGAGGCTGCGCTCCAACACCCACCTGTAATGTGTATAGATCTTGTTGTCAAGGTCCAGGTTAGCAGTGGACCAGCACACTATCGCAGTCAACGGCACTTCCAAACCCTAATCGTGTTTCAAAAGAGAAGCAAAAAAAACAAGGTGGGGAGAATAAAAAAAAAAGAGCAAATTATTCAAGCTGACATGACCGAGCATCAGGACCGTTTGGTGAGACCGGACTGGAATGAAGTCAGTCAATTCTGACCAGATCGTTTAAACTGCAAACTGGGTGCCAGTGGCAGGCGGCAAGAGGCCACCCTGTCTATCAAGCCTGCCCCAGCACAGTCACGGTGCGCACAGCATCAACGTCAGACAGGGCCTGCACTCCACGCACCCCCAGCAGGTCACGTCATCTCCCCGAGGAAGGGGGGGGCAAGACAGGGCCGTGGATTAATGTCACTTCCAAGTCCAAGGTGGATAGTTTCTTGTTTCAACGGGGGGTGGGTATCGAGGGAATTGGAGTGGGGGGGGATAAATAGGGCCGAGATATGGGTCAGCCAGGAGCTGATAGAATGTCGGAATAGGCTTGGAGGGGCTGAATGGCTTCCTCCTGTTCCCACTGCCAACAATGGCCCATATATAGAGTCATTACGGCACAGGACACCGCCATTCGGCCCATCGAATATCTTTCCTTATCTTTGACCGGTTTCACTAAGATGGAACCCCACCACCGCCCCCCCCAACCATTGCTCCCAAATATCCTTGGTGTAAAATAGTTAAACGATTGGCCAACTTTTTCGCTTGTCCCAGGGAAGCACTTCAATCAACACGCCCATGAAATTAGTCCCCATTCCTCATTCAGCCCATCGTAACAGCGCTGTCTCCCGGAAACAATTATCCATTCTGTTATCCCATCCCCCCTAGCGCACCCCCCCCCCCCCCCAACCCCCCATCAATTTTTTTGTCTTTTAGTTGTTTTTGGCAGGTGGGCGCTAACTGGCCATCCCTAACTGCCCCTCGGGGAGGCTGCCTTCTTGAACCACTTGCAGCCCATGCAGGGCAGATGCACCCAGGGTGCTTTTTATCTGTCGCGGGTTGATACCAACCGGCGGGGTTCAGAGGGGCAGTTAAGATTCAACCACGTCACTGTGGGTCTGGAGTCACGTGCAGGACAGACCGGGTAAGGGTGGCAGATTTCCCTCCTTAAAGGGTGTGAGTGAACCAGGTGAATTCAAACATTTTGTTCCAGGTCTATCGATGAATTAAATTTAAATCCTCCCCGGCTGCTGAGGTGGGGTTTGAACCCATGTCGCTGGAGCATTAGCCCGGGCCTCTGGATTACTAGTCCAGTGGTGTCACCGTTAGGCCTCCTTGGCTAATTTACTTGCAAGTTTTTTTCCCTTCCGCAGAAGCGGCTGCTGGCCTGACGCGCGTGCCTACCTCCTTTGTCTCCTGCTGTGGCCGCTCATTAACCTGCAGCTGGAAGAGGAAAGCCTGCTCCTCCAGGGCGCTGAGCTTTGTCGGGAGGTGGCTGGAGATGCCGTCCATTCTGTAGAACGAAGCCACGGACACATCACCCGACTGGTGGCTGTGGGGGTAGGAAACCCAATGGCGGGCAAAGGTTCAGGTTCAAACCATCGCGACAGAGAGCCCAACATCAACGGCTTGCATTTACACAGCACCTTTAACATGGTTAAGCGTCCCAGGGTGCATTACAGGAGCATTACCCAATAAAACGTGACCCCCGAACCACATAACGAGCAATTAGGACTGGTGACCAAAAGCTTGGTCAAGGAGCTAGGTTTTAAGGAGCGTCTATGAGGGAGGGTGAGGCGGAGGGGGGGTTGGGGAGGGGGGGGGTGTGAGGAAGGGGGAAGGGAGGTTGTGAGAGGGGAAGGGTGGGGGGGGGGGGAAGAGGTTTAGGGAGGGAATTCCAGAGCTTAGGGCCCCAGGCAGGTGAAGGCACGGCCGCCAATGGTGGAGCGATGGAAATCAGGGACAGGCAATAGGCCTGGAATAGGCGGAGTGCAGGGATCTCGGAGCCGTATTGGGCTGGTGGTGGTTACAGAGATAGAGGCGGGTGGGGTGGGGAAGTTGAGGTTGTGGGGGGGGTGGCGGGGGGGGTGGAGAGACCAGGACATGGAGGGATTTGTGAACAAGGACGTGAATTTTGAAACGGTAGCGCTGTTGGACCAGGAGCCAATGTAGGTCAGCGAGCACGCTGGGGTGCGGCAAGAGACAAACAGGACATGGCGTGAGTTAGGATACAGGGAAACAGAGTCCGCTTCTCCCACGTTAAAGAAACGTTCCATAACTCTCATTAGGCCGAGTTGAGACTCATTTGTCAGGAAAGGCCCTGACAGGAGTCACATATTATAGTAACATTGTCAGAAATTCTACAGTGTACTTGCAGGGAGTTTATGGATGTGCTTTTAAGGGCTCTACATAAGGTACTGGTATGTGTCATTTCAGATGCTGCTTGCACGAAATTACAAAGTTAGGACTGAGAAAGGAGAGACACACAAAACCGTTATTCCCGATTCACTGCACGAAGCAGTTTTTTCTGAAGTTCCCCAATATTACTCAACGGACCTGGAGTCAGTGACATGGGGTTCAAACCCCACCTCAGCAAGAAGTTAAGCTGCCATCTGACCAGCCTTTAGCGATCTCCCACCAACTGGGCCCAATGCATAAAGAGTCCATAGTACTGACTCAGCACAGCATAAAGGCCATTTGGTCCATTGGGTCTACACCATCCACTCCCCCAGTCTAATCTCGCTCCACAGTTCACCACCCAAACATTCTTGCCCCTCTCTGAAGAAACTGTTTCTGAATTCCCTATTCGACTTGTTAGTGACTACTTTATGTGTATGGCCTCTAGTTCACACACCTCCACAAGTGCAAATATCGTCTCTATGTTTAGCTATCAAATCTTTTCATAATTTTAAAGATCTCAATCAGGTTATCACTCGGACTTCCAGAGAAAAATGCCCCAACCTGTTCCGTCTTTCTTGATGACTTTAACCTTTCAGTTGGCATCATCCTTGCAAATCTGTTTTGCCAGTCTTTCTACATCTTTCAGGTAGTATCGAGACTGGAACTGTGCACAGTGCTCCAAGTGTGATATGGAGACCAGGACTGTGCACAGTGCTCCAAGTGTAATATGGAAACTGGAACTGTACACAGTGCTCCAAGTGTAATATGGAAACTGGAACTGTGCACAGTGTCCCAACTGTGTTACAGAGACTGGAGCTCTGCAGGTATAGCAAGTGATTAGGAAGGCAAATGGAATGCCGTTTATTGCATGGGGAATGGAATATAAAAGTAGAGGTGTTTTGTGACAATTGTCCTGGGCATTGGTAAGACCACATCCGGACTACCGTGCACAGTTTTGGTCTCCTTATTTAAGAAAGGACATATTTGCATTAGCAGCAGTTCAGAGAAGGTTCACATGACCAATCCCTGGGCCTGTATCCCGTGGAGTTTAGGAGATTGAGATATCTTATTGAAACATAAGATCCTGAGGAGAAGTCAAAAAGTAGACGTTTCTCCTTGTGGGAGAGACTAGAACCAGGAGGACACAGTTTAAAAATAAGGGGTCCCCCATTTAAGATGAAGCTGAGAATATTTTTTCTCTCAGAGGGTGGTGAGTTGGTGGAACTTTTCCCCAGAGAGCGATGGAGACCGGGTCATCAAAAATTTTTAAGGCTGAGTTAGATTTTTGACTGACAAGGGAATCAAACAGTACAGGGGGGTAGACAGGATGGTAGAGGCTGCAATAGGATCAGCCATGATCTTATTAAGTGGTGGAGCAGGCTTGAGGGGCTGAATGGCCTACTCCTGCTCCAAATGTGTATGTTCGGATGTGTTCTTAAGTTTAATTCTATTGCTCAGGTTTGAATCGCACCCAGGAACTCCTAAGTCTCACACTGAGCCCGAGCAGGGGGTAACCAGGCTGCTATTTCAGCACAGGTCGCTGGATAACCCTCCACGCTCTTCTCCCCTGCTATTCCACCCCCCCCCCTTCTCCTTCCCCAGGACGATCGGTGCAGCCCGACCACCACTCCAGATTCACATCACGCTCCTTGCCGCTCCTCCCAGTTGCAGGGGGCGCCAATGCCAGGAGGCAGATTGCACAAACCCCACCGAGCCCCAAACACTGAGCCAACGGGACCAGGCTGAAGTGCAAATCCCCGGCGAACCTGTCACCGGTGGGACACCGACCCAGCCGCCCGTCCTTCCCGTCTCCTGCCCAGTCCCTTTATAAATCCCAACAAGAAAGAAAGATAAGGAGCTCAGCTCTCACCAAACATTGTCTACGAGCAGCACCGAACCATCAGGCATCATGGGCAAGTAACTGGCATTGAAGTTTGGCAAAATCCGGATATCCTGGATGGAGATCTCCTCCTGAGAGGAGGTGTTTAACACTGTGGGGGAAAAGAGAAAGCAGCCGTTTCAGCATCTGGCTGAGACATGACGGCACTGGCAAACGACAATCCCCATAAAACGTCGCGTTCAAACCATCAAAACCAGCTCACGTAGGAAATAAGAGGGGGAGGCGGCCCCTTTGAGCCTGTTCTGCCATTCGACAACACCACGGTTGGTCGCCGACCTCAACTCCACTTTCCCGCCCTATCCCTCGATTCCCTTCGCATCCAAAAATCTATCCACCCAAAAACAGAAGAGGCTGGAAAAACTCAGCAGGTTTGGCAGCGTCTGCGGAGAGAGAGAGAAAAACAGAGTTAACATTTTGAGTCTGCATGGCCCTTCTTCAGCGCTCTGAACAAGGGCCATACGGACTTGAAACATTAACTCTGTTTCTCTCTCTCCACAGACGCTGCTTTTTCCAGCATTTTCTGTTTTTGTTTCAGATTTCCAGCCTCCGCCTTATTTTGCTTTTAATCTATCGACTCTACTACAGCTTTGAGCATCCACTGCTCCCCGGAGCGGAGAATTCAAAAGATTCACAACCCCATGAGTGAAGGGGTTTCTCCTCATCTCAGTCCTTGATGGATGGCCCCTTATCCCAAGGCCGTGACCCTCTAGTTCTAGGTTCCCCAACCAGGGTAAAGAGCAGCATCTACCCTGTCAAACCCCTTAAGAATTTTATATGTTTCAAAGAGATCACCTCTCATTCTTTTAAACTCCAGGAAAATAGGCAAGGACTGTTGCACTCTGAACTGGTCTCGGAGGAAGCAGCTACTTCCTGAGGAGGTCAGATAAGTGGATGGAGACCAGCAGAAAGCAGAGGCAGAAGGTGAAGAATAACTCGGGTTGTATTCCCAGAAGTTAGAAGGTTAAGGGCAATTTGGATCCAAGCTTCCAAGATGGTGAGGGGAACAGATAGGGTCAACTGGGAGAAAATATTTCTGTTGGTTGGGGAGTCTACAACGAGGGAGAGGGGTCAGAGTCTTAAAAATTGGAGCCAGACCTTTTCAGGAGTGAAATTAGGAAATACTTCCACATGCAAAGTGGAGTAGAGGTTTGGAACTCTCTTCTGCAACCGGCAGCTGATGCTGGATCAATTGCTAATTTTAAATCTGAGACTGATAAGAGTTTTGTTAACCAATGGTATTGAGGGATATGGGGCAAAGGCAGGTATATGGAGTTGGAGGCAGATCGGCCATGATCTCAGTGAATGGCAGAACAGGCCCGAGGGGCTGAATGGCCTCCCGCTGTCCCCACGTTCACACTCTGAGCAAGTAATCCAATAAAGGAGTCGCCTAGACCTCCTCGGCGCCGCTGACAATGGTAAGAGGTTTTCAGCCGAGGTGCCAAGGAGAGGAAGGTAAACCTTCAAAAAGGGTTCGATTACCCTTCCAACGGCTGCTCAGCATCGTGCAGTTCCAACCCCAGCTCCCATCGGCACTGCAGCTTTCCTCACGCTCCATATATCCAACTGTCCTTGCCTTTGAGTTAATTTTGTGATAAACCTGTCCAACTGGCACAAACGAGCCATCTCTCGCAGATCGGCCAGCTCAGAGGGCATTTGTGAAGATGCAGAGACATGTGCCACGCGATTATTCAGACTTCCCCACCACCCCCATCCTCCCAAACACAATGATTAAGCTGACACAAATATTTGGAAATTCGGGATGAAGCTTTGCTCATCGTAGCCTATATCATTTGTGGTTGCTAATGAGAATATTGCCTCCAATTCTGGTTACGACACTTTAGGAAGGATGGGAGGATCCTTGAGGGGGTGGGGAGGAGGAGATTTACCAGAACGGTTCCAGGAATGAGGGATTTTAGCTACAAAGGTTGGGTTGGAGAAGCTGGGATTGTTCTCCTTGGAGCGAAGGGGTTTGAGAGGAGATTTGATAGAGGTGCTCAAGTTTATGACAGGTTTACATAAGGTGGACAAAGAAAAGCTGTTTCCATTAGTCAATGGTAAAAGTTTTAGGAGAGAGAGAGATCGCGGGCAAGAGATGTGAGGGAGAACCTTTTTTTACGCAGCGAGTGGTATTGACCTGGAACTCACTGCCTACGAGGGGGGTGGAGGGAAGTGGAGACGATGAATGATTTCAAAAGGAAATTGGATGGGCGCTCGAGGGAAATAAACTCGCAGGGGATACGGGGATAGAGCGGGGGGAATGAGACTGACTGGATTGCTGTACAGGGAAGTCGGCATGGACTCGATGGGCCGAAAGGCCTCCTTCTGTGCCATAAACAATTCTATAATTCTAAACTGTTTGTTAACAGAAGGCGAGTAAAGCTTTACAAAGCTTGACAAATTTTAATTAAGTGAATCAGCACGTATCCACGGCCGATTGAGCCTCCGTGTCTGACCTGAAGACGACTCGAGAGAACGATCGGTCAGGCCCGACGATCTTAATATCCAAATGATCCTAATACTGAGCAACTCAGGGCCAGGCAGGTCACCGCTGGGTGCTCAGCCTAGGGAGGGGGTGGAGGGAACATGTTTTAAAAGACACACGGTTACTCTGCACCGACTGAACGGAGATCACGCAGGAAAGGCAGGCAGACGGTGACAATCAGTCTTAACACCCACACGTCTTTGAGTGGGGTGGGAGGCGGGTGGGGAATCGAAAGAAGGAGAGAATCAGCCAATGTCACCGCTGGTTCAAGGGATAGTCAGAGGTGTTCCACGCTATGCAACCTTTGACCCACAAGGCAGCCTCTTAACACCCTGTCACGGTGCAGGGAGCAGAACAGTAAACTTTATGGGGGGGTGGGGGGGACAGGGAGAGCCGCAGAAAGGGCTGACTGCACTGAGAGGGAAGAAGTGGAATTTCCACTTGTGGGAGCATCCAAAACTAGGGGCGATCAAGGTAAGGTGGTGGTGGTGGTGGTTACAGTTCACCCAGGGAGCCCAAATTGCGGTGGCAAAATGCACTTTTACATGCGTGTTGTAGCCTGGAGCTATGGATAGTGGTGGCGAAGGCTCCTTCTGTCACAGGGCTGACCAGGAGGCTCTCCCGTTCTTACTGCCCATCACCGGCGTGCGTTTGAAAGGTTTGGCCACGTTATGGACGCACCTTCCTCGGCCATTGAGTCCTGGGTGGGACTCGACCCAGGAGCTTCTGATTCAGAGGCAGGGCCAGCACCGACTGTGCCACAAGATCTCCTCCAGATAAGACAGTCAGTAGCAAATTCAGCAGGGGATTCACGGGAACCACCTTTACCCAGAGCATGGTGAGAACGTGGAACTCGCTCCCACAGGGAGTGGTTGAGGTGAATAGAATAGATACGTTTAAGGGGAAGCTGGATAAAGGACATGAGGGAAAAAGGAATATGGTGATGGGAGTGAGAGGAAGAGGAATGGAGCCCGAAGGCTTGCTTTCTTACGCTGGATGTTCTTATGTCAGTCTTTCCAGGTGTAAAATAACAGGGCAGCTCAGTCTTAGTCCCCTGACTGCTCTACGTTTTGAAGATTATGACACAAAACACAGGAGGCTGACGAAGGCTGCAGAGGAAGGTTGAAATACCGAGAGCTTCAAGTGGGTTCGGTCCGAGCAGCACACACAATAACGTTTGTGCGCCAATGCACTCAAATTGTCTGATTTTTAACGCGCGATTGGCAGCCCACTGTGCATGTTAAAGGGGATGTTTCTGCAGAGCTGGCAAGACAATTGCTGCAAAGTGGGTCGACACCATTACCTTTAAGAACAGTCAGCTGTTTCCCCGAGACATTGAGCTGTCGACACTTGACCGTCGGAGGTGGTAGCACCGTTAGCAACGTACTCACTGCAGTGGTGGGGGGAGGGTTGGAAGGAGGGCAAAAGAGACATTAAAACAAAGCATAAACGACTGTCATCACACAATCAAAACATACAGGGAAGGGGGCGGGTGAAACCCAACTCAGGCAGGGACGCCAGACAAGTGCCTCCAATCAGTCACTCGCTCCATCAGATACCCTGCTCCATTGGTGTCAGGAGGAACTGTATATCGGGCATGTCGTATAACCGTTGGTCAACTTTGTTCCATCCGTCTTCCATTCCCACCCTCCCCGTCTTTGCTTTGCATGGAGACCCCTTCAATTGTGCCCTGCTCTCGAGGGGGAGAAACTACTTCCTGGCAAAGCTATTCAAGCCAGTCTGGGGATTTAGAATTTTACAGGGACAACAGGAAACCATTCGGCCCATTGCGTCTGCACTGGCCCGTTGAAAAAGGGGTGGTGCTTGCTGGCACGCCTCTAACTTTTTGTCCACAATCCTGCAAATTGCAAATCCTTTCATAGTTATTAAATCGCCCTCAGCCAACTTTCCAGGTCGGGCATCCCAGATCCCAACTCTTCACCATCTGGCTTCAGGAGGAGTGAAGTCAGAAACCAGGCGCCAATCTTTTCAATATAACATTGGGTTTATTTACAGAACGCAGCATTATATGTGTCTGCCTCCTCCCCAAGCAATCTCAGGGGGGTTGTAGAGCAGGAGGAGGTGACAGAGGTGTGGGGAGGGGATGGGCGTGGGATTTGAAAACTGAGGTGCTTCTGGGCTGGGAGCCAACGTAGGTCAGCAAGGCGTGTCGATGGGGCTTGGTGCAAGTTCGGACACAGGCAGCAGAACTTTAGGACGGACTCATTTTCTGGAGAATGGAAGGTGGGCAGGCCAGCCAGGAGAGCAGAGAAAACTTGGAGCCTGGAGGCAACACGAGGGTATCAGCAGCTCACGGGCTGAGGCAGGAATGGCTGGCGGAAAGGATACAGGGTCTGAGGCTCAGCTCAAGGGCAAGCAGCAAAATGGAACTGTACTTGGAACGCACCCTCCTTAACAATTTCCTACTCCTTTGAGGAACTCAGATACAACGACTTAGAAGGTGGTTGAACATGATGATTGTACCTGGGTCTACATGTAGGTTCCACACAAGCACACACTCGCACAGTCTCACAACCACAGCACAAGGGAAATTTTCCCACTTCTCAGTCTGGACATCTTTCATGTTGATGAGAATTAAGAACAAAATAATCATCCTATTTGCACTGACCTTGCTATCTTTGCAAACATACCTTGGCTTTAAATCTTCTGCAGGATGTCAGCGCAATATTCCTGACTCTCTTTGCAGTGTTATATTGCTGGGCTGTCTGCCATTCACCTACCTTGGGCTTTAAAGGAGTATTGATCTTCCCGGAAGATTTGCGAGGGGTTGCGGTTCTGGAGGATGGTCAGGTAACCGTGCTCCCGCACTTCTGCTTTCTCCCGGTCCTGTTTCCACACGGTGACGATGATCTGCCATTAAGTAGATGGTGCAGTGAGGCCACTGGTGCAGCATTTCAGTGTTGAAGGAGAGGAGGGAAGGTGGGGGAGAAGAAAAAGAGAGAGACAGAGGGCGGGTGGGGAGAACTGGACAGATGGGGAGATGAGAGGGATGGTGGGAGTGAAGCGAATGGGGGGTTGCAGTCGGGAAGAGCGCACGAGGGGCAATGGAAGAGAGAGGGGGGATGGGAAGGGGAAGAAGGGGGAGCGGGAAAGGGGAAGAGAGACAAGAGAAGAGAGAGAGAGAAGGAGGGATGAGAGGAGAGAGAGAGGGGGGCGAGAGAGAGAGAGAGAGGGGGCGAAGAGAGAGAGAGAGAGGGGGCGAAGAGAGAGAGAGAGGGGGCGAAGAGAGAGAGAGGGGGGGGCGAAGAGAGAGAGAGGGGGGGGCGAAGAGAGAGAGAGAGGGGGGGTGAAGAGAGAGAGAGGGGGGGCGAAGAGAGAGAGAGGGGGGGGGCGAAGAGAGAGAGAGAGGGGGCGAAGAGAGAGAGAGAGGGGGCGAAGAGAGAGAGAGAGGGGGGAGAAGAGAGAGAGAGGGGGGGCGAAGAGAGAGAGAGAGGGGGGGCGAAGAGAGAGAGAGGGGGGGCGAAGAGAGAGAGAGGGGGGGCGAAGAGAGAGAGAGGGGGGGCGAAGAGAGAGAGGAGGGGCGAAGAGAGAGAGGGGGGGCGAAGAGAGAGGGGGGGCGAAGAGAGAGGGGGGGCGAAGAGAGAGAGGGGGGGCGAAGAGAGAGGGAGAGGGGGCGAGAGAGAGGGAGAGGGGGCGAGAGAGAGGGAGAGGGGGCGAGAGAGAGGGAGAGGGGGCGAGAGAGAGGGAGAGGGGGGCGAGAGAGAGGGAGAGGGGGCGAGAGAGAGGGAGAGGGGGCGAGAGAGAGGGAGAGGGGGCGAGAGAGAGGGAGAGGGGGCGAGAGAGAGGGAGAGGGGGGCGAGAGAGAGGGAGAGGGGGCGAGAGAGAGGGAGAGGGGGCGAGAGAGAGGGAGAGGGGGCGAGAGAGAGGGAGAGGGGGCGAGAGAGAGGGAGAGGGGGCGAGAGAGAGGGAGAGGGGGCGAGAGAGAGGGAGAGGGGGCGAGAGAGAGGGAGAGGGGGCGAGAGAGAGGGAGAGGGGGCGAGAGAGAGGGAGAGGGGGCGAGAGAGAGGGAGAGGGGGCGAGAGAGAGGGAGAGGGGGCGAGAGAGAGGGAGAGGGGGCGAGAGAGAGGGAGAGGGGGCGAGAGAGAGGGAGAGGGGGCGAGAGAGGAAGAGAGGGGGCGAGAGAGGAAGAGAGAGGGGGCGAGAGAGGGAGAGAGAGGGGGCGAGAGAGGGAGAGAGAGGGGGCGAGAGAGGGAGAGAGAGGGGGCGAGAGAGGGAGAGAGAGGGGGCGAGAGAGGGAGAGAGAGGGGGCGAGAGAGGGAGAGAGAGGGGGCGAGAGAGGGAGAGAGAGGGGGCGAGAGAGGGAGAGAGAGGGGGCGAGAGAGGGAGAGAGAGGGGGCGAGAGAGGGAGAGAGAGGGGGTGAGAGAGAGGGCGAGAGAGGGAGAGGGGGCGAGAGAGGGAGAGAGAGGGGGCGAGAGAGAGAGGGGGCGAGAGAGAGAGGGGGCGAGAGAGAGAGGGGGCGAGAGAGAGAGGGGGCGAGAGAGAGAGGGGGCGAGAGAGAGAGGGGGCGAGAGAGAGAGGGGGCGAGAGAGAGAGGGGGCGAGAGAGAGAGGGGGCGAGAGAGAGAGGGGGCGAGAGAGAGAGGGGGCGAGAGAGAGAGGGGGCGAGAGAGAGAGGGGGCGAGAGAGAGAGGGGGCGAGAGAGAGAGGGGGCGAGAGAGAGAGGGGGCGAGAGAGAGAGGGGGCGAGAGAGAGAGGGGGCGAGAGAGAGAGGGGGCGAGAGAGAGAGGGGGCGAGAGAGAGAGGGGGCGAGAGAGAGAGGGGGCGAGAGAGAGAGGGGGCGAGAGAGAGAGGGGGCGAGAGAGAGAGGGGGCGAGAGAGAGAGGGGGCGAGAGAGAGAGGGGGCGAGAGAGAGAGGGGACGAGAGAGAGAGGGGACGAGAGAGAGAGGGGGCGAGAGAGAGAGGGGGCGAGAGAGAGAGGGGGCGAGAGAGAGAGGGGGCGAGAGAGAGAGGGGGCGAGAGAGAGAGAGGGGGCGAGAGAGAGAGAGGGGGCGAGAGAGAGAGAGGGGGCGAGAGAGAGAGAGGGGGCGAGAGAGAGAGAGGGGGCGAGAGAGAGAGAGGGGGCGAGAGAGAGAGAGGGGGCGAGAGAGAGAGAGGGGGGCGAGAGAGAGAGAGGGGGCGAGAGAGAGAGAGGGGGCGAGAGAGAGAGAGGGGGCGAGAGAGAGAGAGGGGGGCGAGAGAGAGAGAGGGGGCGAGAGAGAGAGAGGGGGCGAGAGAGAGAGAGGGGGCGAGAGAGAGAGAGGGGGCGAGAGAGAGAGAGGGGGCGAGAGAGAGAGAGGGGGCGAGAGAGAGAGAGGGGGCGAGAGAGAGAGAGGGGGCGAGAGAGAGAGAGGGGGGCGAGAGAGAGAGAGGGGGCGAGAGAGAGAGAGGGGGCGAGAGAGAGAGAGGGGGCGAGAGAGAGAGAGGGGGCGAGAGAGAGAGAGGGGGCGAGAGAGAGAGAGGGGGCGAGAGAGAGAGAGGGGGCGAGAGAGAGAGAGGGGGGCGAGAGAGAGAGAGGGGGCGAGAGAGAGAGAGGGGGCGAGAGAGAGAGAGGGGGGCGAGAGAGAGAGAGGGGGCGAGAGAGAGAGAGGGGGCGAGAGAGAGAGAGGGGGCGAGAGAGAGAGAGGGGGCGAGAGAGAGAGAGGGGGCGAGAGAGAGAGAGGGGGCGAGAGAGAGAGAGGGGGCGAGAGAGAGAGAGGGGGCGAGAGAGAGAGAGGGGGCGAGAGAGAGAGAGGGGGCGAGAGAGAGAGAGGGGGCGAGAGAGAGAGAGGGGGCGAGAGAGAGAGAGGGGGCGAGAGAGAGAGAGGGGGCGAGAGAGAGAGAGGGGGCGAGAGAGAGAGAGGGGGCGAGAGAGAGAGAGGGGGCGAGAGAGAGAGAGGGGGCGAGAGAGAGAGAGGGGGCGAGAGAGAGAGAGGGGGCGAGAGAGAGAGAGGGGCGAGAGAGAGAGAGGGGGCGAGAGAGAGAGAGGGGGCGAGAGAGAGAGAGGGGGCGAGAGAGAGAGAGGGGGCGAGAGAGAGAGAGGGGGCGAGAGAGAGAGAGGGGGCGAGAGAGAGAGAGGGGGCGAGAGAGAGAGAGGGGGCGAGAGAGAGAGAGGGGGGCGAGAGAGAGAGAGGGGGCGAGAGAGAGAGAGGGGGCGAGAGAGAGAGAGGGGGCGAGAGAGAGAGAGGGGGCGAGAGAGAGAGAGGGGGCGAGAGAGAGAGAGGGGGCGAGAGAGAGAGAGGGGGCGAGAGAGAGAGAGGGGGCGAGAGAGAGAGAGAGGGGGCGAGAGAGAGAGAGAGAGAGAGGGGGCAGAGAGAGAGAGAGAGAGAGAGGGGGAGCGAGAGAGAGAGAGAGAGAGGGGGCAAGAGAGAGAGAGGGGGCAAGAGAGAGAGAGGGGGCAAGAGAGAGAGAGGGGGCAAGAGAGAGAGAGGGGGCAAGAGAGAGAGAGGGGGCAAGAGAGAGAGAGGGGGCAAGAGAGAGAGAGGGGGCAAGAGAGAGCGAGAGGGGGCAAGAGAGCGAGAGGGGCGAGAGAGAGAGAGGGGGCGAGAGAGAGAGAGGGGGCGAGAGAGAGAGAGAGAGGGGGCGAGAGAGAGAGAGGGGGCGAGAGAGAGAGAGGGGGCGAGAGAGAGAGAGAGAGAGGGGGCGAGAGAGAGAGAGAGGGGGCGAGAGAGAGAGAGAGGAGGGTGAGAGGGGGAAGAGAGCTCATTCTGTTCAGCAGCAAACACAGATCAACATGAACATACAGCCATACATTTACTGATGCTCCACCACTGACACACTTGGCTCTAATGTTTTGTAAAATGGAGGCCATGGTTGGTGGTGAAAAGAGGCAGAAGTGAGGAAGTGGTACGTCACGAAGATGAGTTGGAGGTGGCATCGAAGCTGTTCCTCTGGATTAAGAGGAACTGGAATACATGGCAACCAAGACCAGGACAGTGGGAAATGGGGGGGGGGGGGAAAAGAGACACATACTGTATGCAACAGGTACACACTGTACTGTAAAAGCAACACACAAGATCTCAGTGGCTCAGAATCAACAACTGGCTAGACTAGACATGCAACTGTGCCAGCATCTTGGTGACTCAACTGGATGTTGCTTTGGTTAACTTCAGCCAGCCAAACCTAATGTTTGCACTGCCTCACTTTGCAAGGACAGCCCAATATGGAGTCTTTGTGGCTGGGTCCAATAAGGAGCCTGGCAAAGAACCATAAAAAAGTTATGGCACAGAAAGAGGCCATTCAGCCCATCGTTTCTGCACCAGCTGCCCATTCCAATCCCATCTTCCAGCACTTGGTCTGTGGGGTTTCTGACTCAGCCACCAAACCGGGCACCGAATGCCAGACACCTACCGCCCTCTGGGTGAATAAGCTTTTCCAAAGAGCCCCTCTAATCCTTCTACCAATCGCCTTCAATCTGTGCCCCCTGATAACTGACCTCTCCACTAGGGGAATCAAGTCTTCCAACAAGGCATTCCAACATAGACCCAAAACTGGGCAACATGCCCAACAGCACAGAAATTGTACACTTGCTGCTGTAATATCGAGGCACCAAATCACAAGAGGTTTTGGCAAATTTACAGCGATAGTCAGTTCCTCGAGCAGATTAGCAACTCTTCGTTCATCCTCCATTCTGGGTCAAGATAGCCACTGAATGCACCAGTGACATCATTCCCACCAGCTAACCAGAGTGGGTTTTTAAAATATTCTTTCATGGGGCGTGGGTGTCGCTGGCAAGGCCAGCATTTGTTGCCCATCCCTAATTGCCCTTGAACTGAGTGGGCTTGCTAGGTCATTTCAGAAGGGCAGTTAAGAGTCAACCACAGCGCTGAGAATCTGGAGTCACACATCAGCAGATTTCCTTCCCTAAAGGACACTAGTGAACCTGATGGGTTTTTACAACAATCGATGATAGTTTCATGGTCACCATCACTGAGACTCGCTTTCAATTCCAGATTTTATTAACTGAATTTAAATTCCACCAGATGCTGTGGTGAGATTCAAACCCATTCACCAGGCCATTAGCCTGGGTTTCTTGGTTACTAACCCAATGACAATACCTCTCCCCTCTTGTTCACTCCACACCTCCGAGTGGGCAGATTTGAGATTGCCGGAATTTATTTTGCATGGAGCATTCACAGCTGGACATCGAAGACCAAGTTTCAGAGCAGATCCTAAAGGTGAAACGACAGTGCCCAAAGGCACTCCATGACCCACAAACCCCCGTCACTTTAAAATCCCCAAATCCCTCGGGGGGTCCGGAGAAATAGACTAGAAAGCCTCTCATTATTAAATGAGTAAGCTTATTAAGAGCATCTGTTAATGGTGCCAGCCATGGTTCAGTCGACAGTACATTTTTTCCTCCAAGCCATAAGGTTGTGGGTTTGAGGCCCACTCCAGAAACTCGAGCACAAAATCCAGATTGATATTCCCAGTGCTGTACTGAGGGAGTGCTGCACTGCCAGAGATTGTCTTTCGGATGAGATATTAAATTGAGACACTGTCTGCCATCTCCAATGGACGTAGAAGATCCCGCGGCCACGATTTTGAAGGAGGGGAGCTCTCCCCTGTGCCCCAGCCAATATTTACCCCTTGGTCAACATTACATAGAAGATAAATTATCTGTTTATTACTTCATTGCTGGTTGTGGGGTCTTGCGTAAATTGGCTGTCACGATTTCTACGTTACAACAAATAACAACGCCTCAAACGTTCTACATCGGCTGCAAAACACTTTGGGACAACTTGAGGCCATGAAAGGCGCTACAGAAATGCAAGTGCACCCTTAAGCTTAACTGGCTTGAGAAGTTGCACCATCTATAAGGAGTCAGAAATAGGAAAGAAAGTCAGGGTCCAGTTTCAATCCCTCTCTGGTTTACCAGCTGACCTCAAAGAGAACATTCCAGGGATGGAACAGAAAAGACTGATTTATGAAGCCTTCCCTTAGTTCCTGTCAGTTCTCAAAATAGAATTGTTGAACTTGGTCACACAGGTTATTTGGCTTTCCAAGTCAACCCCCACAGTGGATGCTAGGAAGAATGAGGTCATGGTGCATTTCCTCTGTCTATTTTCAAACTGAGCCCCCACATCGCACAGGGCGAGCTTAGGTTGCCAACTCCAGCCAGACATTTCCTGGAGGTTTCACCATATAGCTTCCCACCCAGGCAACTTTTCTTCCTCCCACAAATACTGAAAGACCAAGAAAAAGTCCTAGAAAAAGACGCACTGTTTTTTAAGTGTCCTCGCAATTTCTCGCTCAGTGCTCCAGGATTCATTTTTTTTAACTGGCAGCGCCAGGACACTTCCTGGAGGGTTGGCAACCCAAGATGGAGGTGGTAATGTTCAATGGAAGGCCATTCAGCCCACAGTCTATGCTGGCTCTCGACAGATAATCCAATCAGTCCCATCTCTCCGTTCTCTCCCTGAAGCCCTGCGAGTTTATTTCCCTCGAGCGCCCATCCAATCTCCTTTTGAAATCATTCACCATCTCCCCTTCCAGCCCCCCCACTTGTGGACAGCGAGTTCCAGGTCATTACCGTTCGCTGAGTAAAAAAGTTCTTCCTCACATTCCCCTACATATCTTACCCAAAACCTTAAAGCTGTGTCGCCTAGTCCTTGTGCCATCAGCACAATAGATTTTCTTTGTCTCTCTTTTCCAAACCTGTCATCATCTTGTACACCTCTATCAGGTATCCTCCCCTCAACCTCCTTTCCTCCAAGGAGAACAATCCCAGCTTCTCCAGCCTACTCCACGCGGTGCTTGGAAACAAAACGAGCTGCAGTGGGTGCAGTCCTCAGTGCTTTACAACGTTCTTGTAATAAATGATTTACCTCGTTAGGCTGGCCATCGGTTTAATTGAGGTGCATGAAATGATGAGGGGCCTTGAGAGTGTGGATAGGAAGGACCTGATTCCCTTAGCAGACAGTATCACCAGGGGACTTTTTTCTTTATTCGCTCTTGGGATGTGAGCATCGCTGGCAAGGCCAACACTTGTCACCCATCCCTGACTGCCTTTGAGTAGATGGTGGTTAGGCGCCTACAACTGAGAGGCTTGCTAGGTCACTTCAGGGGGCAGTTAAGAGTCAACCACCCTGCCGTGGGTCTGGAGTCATGCGAACCTGCAGTCCATGCGGTGTAGGCGCACTCACAGTGCTGTTAGGAAGGGAGTTCCAGGATTTGGACCAGCGACGACAAAGGAGCATCGACACGGTTCCAAGTCAGGGTGGTGTGCGGCTTGGAGGGGCTTGCAGATGATGGTGTTCCAAGTCAGGACGGTGTGCTGCTTAGAGTGGAACTTGCAGCTGGTGGTGTTTCAATGCACCTCCAGCCCTTGTCCTTCCACGTGGTAGAGGTCGTGGATTTGGGAACTGCTGTTGAAGGAGCCTTGCTGAGTTGCTGCAGTGCATTTTGTAGATGTTACACACTGTGTACCATCGCTGATGTACTTCAGTGGTGGAGGAGAATGGATCATTAATGAGACAGCTTTAAAAGGCTTGGTTAATGCCTAAATCAACACATGGCCCCTAACTTTCACACAGCGTGTATTTAGTACAGCGTGTCGGCACACCCCACAAGCATTTACCTGATGGGTAGATTTTTTCCACTTTCAGCCATAAAAAGAGCAGGAAGCAGAGTCTCAATGAGATGTCCACTGCTGGCGAGTCTGACTCTACCTCTTATACTTCTATATTGGTGGGGTTTATGGGTTCCTCTGTTGAAGGAATGTGATCATTCTTCATGGGAGACCCAGGCAGTAAGGATCAGCAAGCTATTCAACTGGGGAAGGCATCTCGCACTAGGCTTTATTTCTATAGATACAATTGAAAAGTAGGGAAGTTATACTATACCTGTACCAAACTTTGGTTAGACCACATTTACAGTACTGTGTGCTGTTCTGGTCGACATATTATAAAAAGGATATGGAGGCACTGGAGAGGGTACAGAAAAGATTTACAAGGATGATACCAGAAACATGTGAGTATACATATCAGGAAAGGATTGACAGGCTGGGTCTCTTGTCTGATGAGAAAAGAACGCTGAAGGGTGACCTAATAGAGGAGTTAAAAATTATGAAAAGTTTTGATCGAGTGGATAGAGAGAGAATGTTCCCTCTTGCGGGGAAGAGTTTTGAGGCCATCAATTTAAGATAGTCACCAAGAAATCCAATCAGGAATTCAGGGGAACTTCTTTACCCAAGGAATGGTGAGAATGTGGAACTTACTATCACAAGGAGCGGTTGAAGCCAATAGACATTTAAGACTATTGTCTTAATAGACAATATTCTATGGTGATGGAGTGAGGAGGAGGAGGGTGGGAGGTTCCTCTTTTTCCCCTCTCCCTCTCTCTGAGGTATTGCTATTCTCTGCAGCTTTAGTTGCTCTGTTCTCAGCCCTTCTTGATCATTGCCATTATTCTCTCTGTTATGATGCGTGCGTCTGACCTCTGCTTTCATTTCTACTGTCGCTGTGCTGCTGTCTCCAGCTTTGTGAAGTTACATATTATCTTCTCAAATTGTCTGTTCAAATCAGTTCTGTATGAGGTGGTGAACCGCACCCATTTTTAATATGACTAAACACATGAAAGGAAACGAAATACCTTAACAATAATTAACAATTGAGACCATACTATGCTGTAATGAACTGCTGACTGTCTCTTGATAAGCTTTAGTTATTGCTTTGAGAGTTAGAAAGAAATTCCTGCAACTAATTGACCTCAGGACATCCCAAAGTACGTTACAGCCAATAAACCACTTTGGAAGTGTAGTCGCTGTTGTAAAGAAAGAAACGTGGCAACCAATTTGTACACAGCAAGCTCCCACAGAAACGAAATGTGACAATAGCTAGATAATTTGTTTTTTTGTGATGTTGATTGAGGGGTAAGTATTGGCCAGGACACTGGGGATAACTCCCCTGCTCTTCTTCGAAATTGGGGCTGTGGAATCTTCGACATCCACCCCATGGGGCCTCAGTTTAACTTCTCAGTTGAAAGATGGCACCTCCGACAGTGCGGCACACCCTCAGTACTGAACTGGGGGTGCAGCCTAGATTTTCATGCTCTAGTTCCAGGAGGTGAACGCAGAACCTCAGGGCTCAGAGGCAAGAATGCTGCCCCTTTGAGCCACAGCTGACACTCACCAATCAGAAATAGGCTGACCTTTCGATTCCTTCGACCAGAGGCCATTTGGTTGGACAACAGGAATGGAAAGAATTGCACCCCAGAAAGAATCTGCACCTTCCGGGGGAGACAAAGTCGGAGTACAGAAAAAGGCAACCTCCCCCAGAAGCAAAATATCCCAAGCGATCCAGCCTGCAACCAGCCCCTTAACAGTGGAAAGATAAATTTCTGAGGAGGGCACATAAGACACTAGCATGTTTTCGGAAGCGGAGTTGACTCTGAACAGTGCCTGACGCGTGGTCACATAATAAAGTCTCTCACCTTCGCCTTTACAGTTCCAACCGGGAGCTTGTCCAGAGCCACTGAAAGGGGGAAAATGACTTCATCGTTGGAAATGATTGGTTCCTCCACCACAGTCTGGAGAACAAGAGAAACAGAAACAATGAGATACCATGTGGGGCATGGCCCTGTTAAGCGCATGGCAAAGGTCAATTTGTTAAAGCACATCCTGATGTTGCTTGGTCGTTCAGAGCTTGAATATTGCTGAAAAGAAATATGTGTTGCCAAAACTTATTAACTTGCACTCATCAGGACAAACACATGGATGTCAAATTTCCAACAATTTATATTATTGTAGTATAAATCATCGTGATCGTTTGAAATTTGACATTCTTGCATTTGTCCGGATGATTGCAAAACGAAAACATGTCGGCGCCACCTCTCTCTTTTCAGTAATATTCTAATGTGGAAAATATTACAGGACTAAGAGGATGGAACAGATCAGTGAGGGTAACTGAGTAGCTCTATCATAGAGTTAGCACAAGGACATTAGGCCAAATAGCTGACTTCTGTGCTTGAGCATTCTGTGATTCTACGCTCGGTACCCTTGCGTTCATACAAAAACTCAACGGGTTCAATAACGGCCTTCAACCAAGGCAAAAGGAATGAAGGCTTGCCTTTCTATAGAGCCTTTCACAACCTCAGAACGTCCCCAAAAGTACGTCAGAGGCAAAGAAGCACTTGGTTAGGCAGGTGCAGTGCTGGGTTCGAATCCCATAGCAACACCCGATAGCATACACAAAACCTTCTCTCCAGTGCAGGGCTGTGCTGCTGAGGTGCCATCCTTTGGACGGGACTTTTAGCCAAGGACCTGTCTGCCCATTCGCATTCCCGCAGCACCATCATAGCATTGGGATTTCTGCTAGTATCCAGGCTAACACTCCTACCCCCTTCCCAACCCACCCTCAACTCATACCAAAACAGTTCAGTCAACAGGAAGCCATTGTCATGTAAGCCTAGCTATTGCACTCCAAAAAATATTGAACTGCGACAAGATGTTGTGATAAGGTGCTATAGAAATGAAACTTGCCTTTTTAATAAATGACAATATGTCCATTTGATCTCTATGTGAACTTAGAAATCATCCAAAATTTGTAAAAATTAGGTGAACCCATAACTGGCAACATATACAAACAGGCAGGAAATTAATCACTTAATCAAGGTTTCTTCACCTATATAGTTTCTCTCACTGGCCTTCTCTCATTTTCTGTTAATATTACAGCTGTTTCATCCATGCTACACTATCAAGAGGCTCTAAGCTTCTAGAACTGACCAATATCTGAGCGAGGTGCGTTAGGAAAGCTCCAGGATGTAGTTGTCCCACATTATAAATGGCACTGACTCCTGGGTTCATCCATCAATAGACCTTCACTGCTGGTGCTGACATATAAATCCTACTGTAGAACTGCAACACAAGGCAAATCGATTGCAACAGCAGAAGCGAGACTCTCTCGGGAGAAGGTTTATAAAAGGAGAAGCTCATTGCACTGCCGGCCCTCTGGATCTATCAGCAAAGTGCGATGGGATTACGTGCGAGCTAGATTCACAAGAGGAATGCTGCAAGTGGCAACAGCACACTGAAAGGTCTGAAGTGCCGAGATAATGCTGACAAAATGCAGCTTGCCCGTGGGAGGTAATTAGGGGAGGATGTCCAGAGAGTCAGGAATCCAGCTCATATATCATCCACACATCACCCCTTCTCTTCATCCAGCCTGTTAATTATCCTCAATGAACAGACTTTGATAAATGAATCAACGAGGTCAGGCAATGAGCCTCTTGTTTAATTGTGGGCTCCAATGGTGCTCCCTTGAGCTGCCTGTATTCCAAATGGCTTTGTAATATGGAAGCTAGTGCTCACAAGAATGATACAGCCCAACAGGAGGCCATTCAGCCCAACGTCCCTTTGAAAGAGCTGTCCAATTAGTCCCACTCCCTCGGCTCTTTCCTCAGAGCTCTACAAAGTTTTGTTTATTGCTGAAGAAAGAGATAAGCTGTTGAAGCTTTTCACCTTAAACTCATCAGGACAGATGAAAAAATACCAAATTTCAAAGAGTGCAACTATTTACACTGCATCAGAAAAGGGTGCTGACTGGTCTGGCTTCAGACTTTCTTGGACTCGAACGCAAGTTCTGTCGAAGGGTCATGAGGACTCGAAACGTCAACTCTTTTCTTCTCCACCGATGCTGCCAGACCTGCTGAGTTTTTCCAGGTAATTCTGTTCTTGTTTTGGTTGACTCTTAACTGCCCTCTGCAATGGCCTCGCAAGAAAGCCACTCAGTTATTAGGGATGGGCAACAAATACTGGCCTTGCCAGTGATGCCCACATCCCATGGAAGAACAGAAAAAGCATTAGATGTAACACAGCCTCTGGGCGACATCATTTACATTGAATCATAGAACGATTACTGCACAGGAGGAGGCCGTTCGGCCTGTTGTGTCATGCTAGCTCTCTGCGACAGCATCTCACCTATTCCCACTCCTCCATCTTTTCTCCGTAGCCCTGCCAATTTTTTCTCTTCAGATAATGATCCCTTTGGCACAACTGGTCAATTGAAGTGTTCATGCCCTACACAAGCCTTCTCCCACCCCTACTTCACCCCAGCTTCTATTTCTTCATCTGCACTTCAACAACACAAACCATTCACAAGCCAGAACAGATCAGCCCCCAACTCACTACTTCATTGGCACAGTACACTGGAGCGTCAGAGCGACAGGGGATCCCTTTGTCCTCCTGTCGTCCTCCTTACAGTTTAAAGTATAGGAACATCAGAACAGAAATAGTCCATTCAGCCCATCGAGCCTGTGCTGCCATTCAATTAGATCATGGCTGACCATCTACCTCAATGCCACTTTCCCTCACTATCTCCACATCCCTTGATGTCAAGTGTGCAAACTATCTCAATGATATTTCTAATGCCTTCACGACACAATGCCCATATTTAAATATAGGGTCAGAAATGCATGAACTTGGCAGAAACTTCCTCATAAGGGACAGGTAGCTAAAGTTAAAGCTCACAGACCTGAAGGCAAATGGTTGACCTAGTGAGGGGACTGGTTAGGCAGTAAAAGACCGAGTAGCAATAATAGGACTGCACTCCAATTGGAAGGAATTAACTGATGGTGTCTCACAAGAGTGTGTGCTGGGGCCTCAACTATTCACTACATTTATCTAATGACTTAGATAACACAGCCCATGGTTTCCAATTGCACAAAGGTTGATGGTACATGGAAGCATAAACTTACAAAGAGAAGTTGGTAGATTAAACAAGTAGGCTAAGCTGTGGCAATGGGATTTCAATGCAGCTAAGTTAGTCCAAAAAGGATAGACTTGAGTATTATTTAAATAGCAGAAGCTAGGAATAGTGGAGGGTTGAAGCCCTGGTTAGATCACCTCCGCACTGATGGCCGTGGTTCAGTTCGTAGCACGCTCTCTCTCGCCTCCAAGTTACAAAGTTTAGAGTTCAAATCCCACTCCAGCGCTTGAGCACAAAAACCCAGGATGACACTCCAGTGCAGTACTGAGGGAGTGCTGCACTGTTGTAGGTGCCCTGTTTCAGATAAGATGTTAAACCAAGGCCCCATCAGATGGGTGCAAAAGATCCCAGGGTACTATTTTGAAGATAAGTGAGGGAGTTATCCCTGGTGTCCTGGCCAATATTTATTCCTCAATCAACATCACAAAAAACAGATTTCCTGGTCAGTATCATATTGCTGCTATGTGCAAATTGGTTGCTGTGTTTCCTACAACAGTGGCTGCACTTCAAAAAAAATATTTCATAGGCTGGAAAGTGCTGTGTGATAAAAACAGAAAATGCTGGAAAAACTCAGCAGGTCTGACAGCATCTGTGCAGAGAGAAACGGTTAACGTTTCGAGTCCGTGAGACTCTTCATCAGTGCTTTGTGATGTCTGGTGGTTGTGAAAAATGCTATCTAAATGTAAGTCTTTTTTTTTGCTGTGTACAGTTGTGGGTATCGCACCCCGGAAAGGACGCCCTGGCCTTGGAAGGAGTGCAGTGCAGAATCAGCAAAATCAGGGCTCCAAGGGATAGATCGGGAGGAGATATTCAATAAACTAGGCTCGTATTCCGTGGAACAATCCAATTGGGAGGATTTTGAAAAGAATTGTTTGATTAGAAACATTGCCCAGTGCTGGGGTGGGGTGGAGATGTGGTGGCACTAGGACAAGGAAACCCTTAAAATTAGAGCCAGATCTTTCAGGAAACTCTTCTCCACACAAAGGGTAGTCAAAGTGTGGAACTCTAGCACAAACAATAGTAGATGCTCAGTCAATCAATAATTTGAATTCTGACTGATAAATGTTTGCTAGTCAAGTGCATTAAGGGATGTGGAGCTAATGTGAGTGGATGGAGTTAGGATACAAATCAGCTATGATCTCACGGAATGGTAGAACAGGTTGAGGGAGCTGAATGGCATGCCGCCATTTCCTATAGAGAACGTTCCTTCATTGTCACCATAATATTAGTGGGGCCATTAGCATCACCTTGCTTTCTTCTCTGGCTTTCTTCCAGCTTCCCTCAGTCCATGACTCAATGTCATCCACCCGTGCGATTTCTCTTCTTCCTCTTCTGTTTTTACCCTCAATTTCTCCTTCAACTGTTGCCAAGGCTGTTGGGTCTTCGTTTTCAATGTCTGTACTTGACTAGCTGAATCTTTCTAACTGTACACAGCAACCCCTTCTGATCTTTCAACTTCTACTCTTAATCTAACCCACTCATTCGTCTTTCCATTCCTTTCCTAAAGAGAACAGCAGCAAAGGCACTAAAACCAAGGCACTACCTTACTGTGATCTTCTGGATAGAGAATAATTAACCAGAATACCTGACTCACTCTCAGATTTGCATTACTCAGATTCTTTTATGAATTTTTAGGGGTGCAACCAGGCCATTTTCCTAGTTCGTTCATCCTTTCTTTTTTAAAGAAACCAGATGACAGAAAAAGTCTCTCCCATTCTCCCTCAAAGACTTCCTCACTCTTCTAACCACTTCTATTGATTTTTATCTCTTCCAAGTAAGTAATTGGTCTTCTCCAGACCGCAGCACTCAATTAGTTGACCATAATTTGCATCACATTTCCCAACATAAATCTATGCTCTCTGATTATTGACCTCTCCACTCAGGGTAAAAAGATCCTCGACTGCCCTTGACATCAAGGAATCATTTGACAGAGTGTGGCATCAAGCAGCCCTTGCAAATTTCCAGACCCTAACCACTTGTGGTGTAAAGATGTTTTCCTCATGTCACCATGGCTTTGTTTGCCAATCACCTTAAATTGGTGCCCTCTGGTTCTGCATCCTCCCACCAATGGGAACAGCTTCTCACTAGCTACTCTGTCCAGACGCCTCATGATTTTGAGCACCTCTGGTAAATCTCCTTTCAACCTTCTCTTCCTCAAGGACAGCAACCCCAGCTTCTCCAATCTGAAGAAAAGACCCCAATTGTTTGCAAGTCTTTGTTTTTGCTTCATATTGACAGTGGGGAAAAGTCAAAACTTGCACCAACTGCATTACCGAGCTCCTTAGAGCAGAGAAAGTTAAGGAGTTTTGATAAGAGGTGTTTAAATTCATGAAGGGTTTAGGCGAAGAAAGTAAAGGGAAACTTTATCCGACAGTAAAGGGATTGATAACATGAGGACACAGATTTAAGGTGATTGGCAAAAAAACCAGGGGGCGACATGAGCAAAACCTTTCGACGCAATGAATGGTTTAGGTTTGGAACACACTCCCTGATAGGGCAGTGGAAACAGGTTCAATTGTGGACTTCGAAGGGAACTGGACAAATACTTGAAAGGAGAAAAAAATTGGGGGAAGAGGGAAGGAGTTGGGACTCACTGGATTGCTCATTGAAACAGCCAGGGCAGACATGACGGGGCCCGAATGGTCCATGTTGTGCTATTCTATGACGCCTGCTAATGCACCACTGGCTTTGGGCATCCCCTGATTTTA
Source organism: Carcharodon carcharias (assembly GCF_017639515.1). Classification (NCBI taxonomy): domain Eukaryota; kingdom Metazoa; phylum Chordata; class Chondrichthyes; order Lamniformes; family Lamnidae; genus Carcharodon; species Carcharodon carcharias. The sequence goes on along the minus strand of NC_054499.1, from coordinate 9,206,644 downwards.
ATCGCTCCACCACTGGCATTAGTGCCTTTAGCTGCCTGGGCCCTAAGCTCTGGAATTTCCTCCCTAAAACTTCCATCCATCCCTCTCTCTCTCCTCCTTTAAGACGCTCCTTAAGGCCAACCCTCACTGACCAGCCTTTTGATCACCTGTCCCTAATATTGCCCTTTTTTATTTCACAGGATTCCGGCATCGCTGGCTTGGCCAACGTTTGTGTGGCTCGGCGTCAAATTTCGGGCTGCTTTATTACTTTAATGGTGCTAGATAAATCCAAATTACTGTTGCCAGATTGGCGGGAATCACAGGTAAAAGGAACAGTCATGGCAAATTAAAGTTTGACTTTCTGCTCAGCTAAACACACTCTGGAGGCTAACTATCATGTTCGAATCCTGAGCTCCTTGACTCTATGCTAGGAAAAACATTTACTTTACGGACACTCTGGAGAATTAAACAGTAACCAGTGCAACAAACCCGCACTTACCATGCTGTGAGATTAACTGGTGTCTCAATTTACTGGAAGGGGTGAAATGCTGACAATCAGAACCCAATACTGAGCATTGTTGCTGAGTGGACTCATGCTGCACCTATATTGAGGATTGCAGGGGCTCCCTCCAGAGCTTCAGCCGGCTCTTCTTGTTAACTCTGCCTGAGCTGCTGAACATTTGACATCCTGGGGTTTTACTGCAGATTTCATTGTTTACCTGAAGCATCTCCTCTATCAAAGGGTTCGAGGTGTCCCACAAGTGAAAATAAACACATAATAGAGCCAGGTACCATGGGATGAGATCCACGCTGTGTTAATGTCTAGGGTGGGCGGGTGGGGGGCGTCTTGGTGGTAAGAAATGAGACAGCAAGGAGTGGAGGGAAAGTAGGGGCGAGAGGGGAAGGGGGAAAGGGGAATGAGGGGAGAGAGAAAGGTGGGGAGAGACAGAAAGCCGGAGGTAGGGAGAGAGAGAGAAAGATTGAGAGAGAAAGAGAGATACAAGGGGGAGAGAGAGAAAGATTGAGGGAGAAAAAGAGGTGAGAGGAAAGAGACAGAGAGAGAGAGAAAAAGAGATAAAAGGGGGGAGAGAGAGAGAGAGAGAAAAAAAGAGATAAAATGGGGGGAGAGAGAAAGAGAGAGAGAGGGGGGGAATGAGAGAGAAATAAGGAAATGGAGAAACAGAGAAAGGAGGGAAAAGAAAAAAGAGGGAGGGGAAAAACCAGGAAGGAGGGGAGTGTAAAATCATAGAAGCTGGAGGAGAAAAAAAATCAAAGTAACACTTAAGCTGTTAAACATGTCCTCACACCCAGTTCATTACTTATCTGTCTCATGGAAAAAACAGTAGGATAGGAAAGATTAAAATGCTGGCAAGATAAACAGCTGTTTAATGTGAAACAAAAGAATCCTTACCCAGTTGCATTGCTCGTGTCATTTTTAAAAAGCTAGACAGACAGGATAAGACAGTACAAGGGTCACCGCAGCTTTTACCAGGCTCTCAGCATGAACAGTAACTGGAGTCTGTTTTATGTTATTAAAAAGAAATCTCATTAGCCTGCTCATGAATGTACACATCAATTTGGAGACCATAAGATTGCAAAACAGTAATTTTTATAGATTGCCTCTGGAGGATTCTTGATGTATGACCTGCTAATCAACTTCACAATGGGATCTGTCCGCAAAGAATAATCTTTTCAAAACCAAGTCTGTGAAGGTCACAGCATCCAGTCAAGCACTCAGTAAATTGACAATTTAAACTGTTCTGAGCTCTACATTGCCCCCGACGTGACAGCAAAGTTCTTTTACTTGGAAGGTCTTTTCTCGACTCCCCTGGGATTTAGTCCCAAGCACTGAAGAATTCTACACAATGCTCCATTAACCTGGTTTTAAAATGGTTGTAGCAAAGCACTTTCTGCATTGGTTTCAGGAACGTGCACTTTGTCTCCCCAAGGCATTAGTCTCTACTTCTTGCCCTGGATTCCTGCCAACCACAAGTGTCTTGGAGTGTTAAATGGTGCCAAGAGCAGAGTGGCATTTCTCAAAATGCAATACCAGCGTAAAATCGTACCTTTCAGCTGTGCGGATTACGCTGGAGAGAATCAAGGCCAAGTAGACACAACTAAAGGACGTTTAGTCTATGGAGATCAACGTCTGCATATCCTGTCCCACAACTGCCCTGCAATTCATTTGACCTTTTTGATAGCAACCACAGAAAAACTTGGCACAGGACTGCGTGTATGCGCATGCATGGTATGTGGGGTGCGTGCATGGCATGTGCAGTGAGCATTTACCCAATACTTTTACTCTTGTGAATTGTTTAAATGTAAATAAATTTGATTAGTTACTTTAGCCTGCATGCAGCTAAATCATCCAAGGCATGAGAACTTCACTATTCGACTCTGGTGCAGCTTGTTGCTCCACGTTTGACTGCTGGGATCATTGGACAGAGCACTTATGAAAAAAAAAATTACTCCACAAACAAACAGCACCTGTGTATAGGTGGGCAGTAGGGTCACCACAAAGAGGTGCTCTTTCAAACTAGTGAGGCTCAATTCCAGATGCTACCCACAGGAAGCATAAAGGCCCTTATGGAGAGCCAGTATGGTTCAGGCGGGATGGATTAACAAAGGGCAGATAGTTGTACAGATCCTTTGTCAGACTCTCATCTGGAACAGTACACCCATTTTAGGACACAGCACTTCCACAGGGACTCGCTGGCCTTGCAGACTCAACAGGACGTTACCAAGGATCAAACAATTGCTGAAACGTGGCTTGCATTCCGAGAACAGAAGATCAAGGGGTAATCTGATCGAGGTGTTTTAAAAATGTTAAAAGGATTCGATATAGTTGATTCTGAGAAACCATTTCCTCATATCGGGGAATCAAGGACAAGGGGGCACAATCATAAGTTTTGAGCTCGGCCATTTCGATGGGAAAATAGGGAACACATTTCCAGAAGAGCAGTGGAAATCTGGAACACTCTCCCCAAAAAGGCTAGAGGTGCTGGGGGCCTATTGGAGCTTTCAATACCGTGATTGGTAGGTTTTTATTAGGTAAGGGAGTTACAATATTGGGAGTTATAACATTGTTCTAAGCTATATTTTTAATCTTAGTTAAAATGGAATAAAGAACAAAGGAACTTGCTGAAAAGTGCGAAATGCTCACACCTGGGACAAAGGGCCAGGGCAGCTGTGCTCACAAAGTATAGGCTTGGCGGCTGCAGGCTTTTGAATAGAAGAGAGAAGAGTGGGAGGGTAGAGAAACAGCAGTTCTATGTGATCAGCAGAGAGAGAAGGCTAAAAACAAAAAAACTGCGGATGCTGGAAATCCAAAACAAAAACAGAATTACCTGGAAAAACTCAGCAGGTCTGGCAGCATCTGCGGAGAAGAAAAGAGTTGACGTTTCGAGTCCTCATGACCCTTCGACAGAACTTGAGTTTGAGTCCAAGAAAGAGTTGAAATATAAGCTGGTTTAAGGTGTGTGTGTGTGTGTGTGTGTGTGTGTGTGTGTGTGTGTGTGTGTGTGTGTGTGGGGGGGGGGGGGGGGGGGGGGGGGGGGGAAGACAGAGAGAGAGAGAGAGAGAGAGAGAGAGAGAGAAGTGGAGGGGGTTGGTGTGGTTGTAGGGATAAACAAGAAGTGATAGAAGCATACCATCAAAAGATATCAACAACAATAGAGAGAAGGCTGCTTGGCTTTGCAAGCTACTACAGCTGGATGTGGGAGGGATACAGTCTTTAGTCGAAGAGACACACCCTGCTGCCTTTTACGGATCCCAGGAGATTTGTTCCGGCCTGGCCAGAGGAAAGGGTCGGCATCGGAACAAGATTTACTGCTTATGGTGGATTTAAGAAACTCTCCAAAAACTGAGGGAAGTGCATGGAAGCAGTCACTCAAAGTTACCACTTGCAAAATGCTGATACAGGAACCCATTGGAAGCTGGGAGTAATTATGAATTGTTTGCTAAAAGGAGTGCAATTCCTTGGAGAACGTGATGGATAAGTGGACAAGGAGAATGGCACAGTATAAATTGCCTACAGAAAGGAAATAGTGTTTAGTCAAGTGTTTTTTATTAGTCATTTGTTAGTAAAAGTTTTAAAACTTGAAATCTTGTCACTCCTTCAGCTAATAACTTTAAAAAAAAAGAGATGATTCAAACTTCTAGATATTGGACTCTATGGAGAATTGAACAAGGGCATCGAGGTTAAGGCGGCCGAATAGATTTGAGGTGTAGATCAGCATGATCTAATTGATTGGGCAGAGCAGACTCAAGGGGCTGAATGGCCTCTCCTGTACAAACCAGTGGTGCATTCTTGTTCCATCATTTGACCTCGACAGGCATTTCCCCCAGCTACTGAGAAAATGGCAGCAGCCACAAGATGGTCACAGGCTGTGCCTTTAAACCAATGCTGCACACACAGCTTTCTTCCCCTGGTTCCATGCTGTTTAAAATACCGCCCAATTAGGTAGATAGTAACTTTACTGTGTAGAGAACTTCACACAGTAGTAAGGATTCCTTTCAAGTTTGCAGAGGGAACTTGAAAGGGGAAGTACTCCTTCACTTAACACAATTCTAGTACATGCACATCAGAGAAAAGAGCACTTACTCAATATTTCTACTCTTTATGCATCAAATAAGTGTAAATAAATTTGATTAGCTATTTTAGCCTGCATGGAGCAAGGCTAAAGTGTAATATTTCCTTCTTCTGAGAAAAGCAATGGGAATCCTGCAGAAACTCCAATAACCAAGTGACTGCCAGCAATGTAGGTTGCCAGACCCATGCTCCAATGCAAATTTGCAAGCCATTTGGATAGTAAGGGAAATAAGCCTCTTTGCAGAAAAGAGTCAGGACATTTAAACCAGAAAAATACCAACTCATAGCAAACCCCACAACGCAAACTGAGGTGCAGAACCAATTTGAAACCCATTTACATGTCCTAGATGACACACTTTGATTGTAATTATCTGTTGGATCAAAATGCATCACAGGTATATAAGCAGGTGAGATGGGCAGCAGAATCGTCGGCCACTTCTATTAAACATATCAAAACCGCCTGCCGCTACACCAAGTGCTGGGGGAGGGAAAAGGGAAGCTGAAGTCATTTTTGTTGGAGGAATGCAGCATCAATTCTGCACCAAAATAAATGATGTAAGGAATTAGTCCACGAGAATGTCATCTGCCCACAAACAGCACCAGTTAATAACTGTTACAAAAGACAGTAATATGTTGTCCTCCAACATCACCACTGCTTGCCAAAGTCCTTACTAAACTAAGCGAAACATACTCAACATCACAGTGGAGTCATTTACATTGCCCATTTCCAGTATGTACCTTATATATAAAACAGTGACAACTGCAACATTGGTAGACCAGCAACCAATTATAACATTCTGTTGCAAAGACGTAATCCTTTAAATGCTTATTTCCAATTTCAATTGCTTCCCACGTCCCTCTCTAGTTTGACGATCACACTTTATTCTGAATCTGCTTCCAAGTCATTACCAGGATAAGCTGGTGACTAATGATAGGGTAGACATGAGTTAGGGATTTGTATTGATCCTGCCAACTATCTGATTCACTGCGAAGTAAAGTTGCATTGTGAGGTACCTGCCAGCAACATGACCATGTAACCTCCTGACCATTGGGAACTAATCACTCAGAACTCAACTCCGCCAGACGGGACATGTCGTTTGTATGCCTGACAGCAGATTCAGAGCCTGGTCGCAGCAGGAGACTTCCAGGAGGACAGCGGAAATGCTTTAGGGCTGTCCTCAAAAGAGGCCAAAAATCCCCGCCAACTCATTGGAGGCCCTGGACCTTTGACAGACCAAAATGGAGAAGGCTGATTCGGTAAGGCACTGAACACAGAGGCTTCTTTCGGGAATGTTCAGAGGTGAAGTTAAAGCATTGGAGGGAGTGCAAAAAACCTCCAAGCAACCTTATCTACCCAACAGTCTGAGCATAAGCTGCCCTGCATGTCTCAAGAGTTTGCAGATCGCGCATTGGACTAATCAGCCATTTCAGAACCCATCGAACTGGAGTGGGAGCAAGTCATCCTCAACCCCCCCCCAGGGGCTGCCTAAGAACAAGAGGGAACAGAAGTGGACATTCAGTCCCTTGAGCTTGTACCTTGAAGGAATCGAGTGTGTGTAGGCCCACGCACCTTTCACCGCTGCAAGAATCCTGAAAGGATCTGGATATCAACCTTTTATTTAATTAATGGACCACTATGATTGGATTGCTGTAACTCCAGAGAAAAGCCAACTTCTTCATTCAATAAGCTAGCCCCCGCGTTTAAAAATACTTCCAAGTACAACGATTCACTTTGAAGTGCAGTGGAAATTAAGGAACCATGGCAGCCAACTGGCACACAGCGAGATTCCGTAAACAATGATGAGATGAATGGCCAGTTGATCTAGTTTAGTCGTTTGGTAGTACAGAACTTAAATATTGCTGAAAAAAGAGACATGGCCTAGCTTTTCACTTTGCACTCATCAGGATACTTGCAAGAATGCCAATATAAAGGAGAAAAACAACAATTTATACTCATTTTGAAGAGAGTGCTGATAGGTTGGTAAGTGGCGTTGCAATGGAGAACGCACTACTGATGGTGGCTGACAGTTAACTGCCAAGCATTTGTTTGCAATTTAACCCAGGCAGCTTTGAGCCTGATTGACTCATTCCTCAGGGCAATGCCTTGACCTGTTGCAGAGGGTCAGCAAGGACACAACAGGCCAAATGGCCTCCTTCCATGCTGTAACCATTCTATGGTTCTATTCTATTCCCCAAGCAGTAAAAGTTTCAAGAAAACTTTTTTTAAGAAAAAATAAATCAGGGACTTGAAGTAACAAGCGCTTGCCAGCAAGCTAAAAGGAATAATCCATCTTTGATTCCCAATGTAATTTGTTAGTAGCTCCAGCTGTGCTTTTCTCTGATGGTTTATAAAGGGGCAATTGCTCGCCTGAATTACTGCCTGCAATGGGCTGTTAGCCATGCAGTTAAATTATAGCACCCTCTGATCAAATTAAAGCAAAGGTTGACTGATCAGTGGCTGAAATGTGTATTCTTTCCACGTTTGGAGGAATCGGCAGGGCGGATTTAAAAAAAGTGTTCGTCCTTGGTGAAAATTGCCCATAAAAAATGACAATGGCAGGTTCTGTCAGTCACCCCAACCCATTCCTCATCGCAGCAGTGAAGCTGCATTGAATTTAAACTTTTATAGGTTTCGCACATCAGCTTCCATTTATAAAACGCCTTTAATGCAGGAAGATGTCCCAAGGCCCTTCACAGGCGAGACTATTAAACCAGATTTGACACTGAGCCATATAAGGAGATATTAGGGCAGGTGGACAAAAGCTTGGTCAAAGCTATCAAGGGATTGTCAGCCATGATTAACAGAAGTAGGCTTGAAGGGCCAAATGGCCTCCTGCTCCAAAAGTCAACAATAAAAAGTATCTCCATTAAAAAAAATACAGATTCAGAGCTACATGTGGTGAAGAGACTCGGTTGGTTTCTACAAGTTGGACAGTGCCAGCTATTACCCACTCTATGCCCACGCTCATGTTATGTGGTAGATTTACAAGAATGATGGCAGAACTGTAAGGTTATAACTATTCAGGCCATAAATAGCAAATCGTCAATAATAAATCCAACTGGGAATTCAGGAGAAACTGCTTTACACAGAGAGTGGTAAGAATGTGGAACTCGCTAGCACTGGTTGAGGTGAATAGTACAGATTCATTCAAGGGGAAGCTGAATAAACATTTCTTTTCACTTTTTCATGAAAAGTAGGTGAAAAGAAGATGCGGAGCATAGATACCAGCATAGATCAGTTGGGTCAAATAGTCTGTTTCTGTCCTGTACATTCTATGCAATGTAATCCAATATAAATCCACAGACACAAGAAATTTTGTGCGTGCCTGACAAGCAGAAATATAAATCGTCAGTCGTTTCAACCTGCTCCGGTTTGGGATTCGATCCCCATCGAATGTTAAGTGGGATATCTTATTCAGCTGCTGACTGACCCTGCTCTGTGTTCGAAGCCACTTCTGATTTTATTTCAGTTGTCCAAACCTCACTTCATAAATTGATGATCAAAAGAAAGGCAATGCCAAAAATGGAAAAAAAAACAGCATATCCAGTGATCAGTCAGAATTTTTCAGCCATTCACTGTCCTTTGTGAATACTTAAAAGATAATTGGCAAAAAAAAAACCTGAAAGGAGAAATGGAGATTTTTTTTTTTAAAAAACAGCGAGTTGGGTCGACTTGGACCAGGTTCAAGAGGAACTTTCACATGGGGAATTGGATAATTTCTTGAAAAGGAAAAAATTGCAGGGCTATGGGGAACAAGCAGGGAGTGTGGGACTAATTGGAAGAGCTGGCATAGGCACAATGGGTTGAACAGAAGCCTTCAGGGCTGCATGATGCTCATCAGCACCAGGGGCTCTTAGCACTCAAAGGATTAAACCGAATTGCAAATTATTTGTGATTAATGAATATGCTCTGCACCAGCATGAAATATTAAGGGGTGTAAATATTTTACATTCTAAGTGCTCTGTAGTAATGAGTTACAGTGAACAGTTGTAATCTGGCTGCATTTTATTATAGAATAGGAGGCAGGGGCTGTGTTTTACTGGAAAATAAACCCCAGCAATGTCAGGCCCAAGAACTTAACCATCTTCTCGCAGCACAAGTGAGTTATAGGGCTGACACTCTGATTTATTCCAATAACCCTCTGCTTGGTCGGCACATATTTAAAGCTACAATTTAGGCAAGGTCAGCTGAGGAATGCAGTCTATTTTAGCCTCATAAGAAGAATGGGGGTAGGGGTAGGAGGGAGAGAAGTGAGTAAATCACACCTAAGCCCTTTCAATGTTGTGTAATGTAGTCATGAATTAAGAACATGAGAAATAAGAGACATTCAGCCCCTCAAGCCTGCTCCGCCATTCAATAAGATCATGGCTGATCTGATTGTGGCCTTAACTCCACTTTCCTGCCTGTCCCCAATAACCCTTGACTCCCTTGTCATTCAAAAATCTGTCTAACTCAGCCTTGAATATATTCAATGACCCGGCCTCCACTGCTCAATGTGGAAGAGAATTCCACATAATAATGACCCTCAGAGAAGAAATTCCTCATCTCCCTTTTAAAAGGACAGCCCCTTATTTTAAAACTATGCCCCCTAGTTCTAGATTCCCCCATGAGAGGACATTTCCTCCCAGCATCTATCCTGCCGAGCCCCTTCAGAATATTATGTGCTTCAATAAGATCACCTCTCATTCTTCTAACTCCATGAATATAGGCCCAACCTGCTCAACCTTTCCTCATAAGACAAACCCCTTCATCCCAGGAATCAACCTAGAGTTCTCTGAACTGCTTCCAATGCAAGTATGTCCCTCCTTAAGTAAGGAGACCAAAGTTGTACACATTACTCTAGGTGTGGTCTTAGCAAAGCCCTGAACAGTTGTAGAAAGACTTCCCTACTTTTATACTCTATTCTCTTTGCAATAAAGAATTCATCACCTCTCACTTCTCACCAACGATAGACCAAGAGCACTACCCTCATGCACTCAAGTGAATATAGGAACAGGAAGAAGCCATTCAGCCCCCCGAGCCTTTTACTCTATTCAGTTAGATCACAACTGATCTGCATCTTACCTCCATCTCCCCACCTTAGTTCCATGATCCTTAATATCCTTACCCAACAAAAAAAAAACCTATCGATCTCAAGTTTTAAAATTTTACAATTGGGCCCCGGCCTCAACAACCTTTTAATTTAAACAGCAAGATCCCATAAGACAAGAAATAGGAGCAAGAATTGGCCCATTTAGCCCTTTGAGCCTGCTCCACCATTCGATAAGATCACGGCTGATTGGATTGTGGCCTCAATTCCACTTTCCTGTCAGCACCCCCATAACTTTTGATTCCCTTGTTGATCAAAAATGGACCTAACTCAGCCTTGACTATATTCAATGACCCTGCCTCCACTGCTTTCCGGGGAAGAGAATTTCATAGACTAACAGCTCTTAGAAAAAAATTCTCCTCACCTCAGTCTTAAATGGGAGGCCGGTGTTTTTTGTAAACCGTGTCCCTTGGTTCTCGACTCCGCCACAAGGGGAAACATCTTCTCAACGTCCCATAAACAAGGGGAAGTAAAAAAACACAGCCAGTTTAGTGCGCCCGAAAACATTCTGGCTGTAATGCGGAAAACAAATCCAACAAAGCTAGCTGTTTCAATACAGCTATTACACTGGCATCAACGCAACGGACAGAGACTTCGCAGGTATGTCTGAGGCAGGAAATAACAGGGTAACTCCAATCCAGTCAATGGCCTCATCCCAATCTTCAGTGAAGTGAGTCCATCAAACGACACCTACCCTCTAATAACCTGTTTCAGCACCGAGGAGCTCTGGTAAAAAAATCATGTGGAATGGGGGCAAACTCTCCAGTGCCTGGAGTCATACCGGACATAGAGGAACATGGTCAGAGCTGTCAGAGGCTTACAGGGGTTCCCCAGGCCCAACCATCTTCAGCTGTATCATGACCTTCCCTCGTTGTAACGTCTACACCTAAAGCTGCTCGCTGACCGTGACTGCTTCCACAGTATTCAGATCCAGCCAGAACTGGGGAAGTGGTGGTGTAGTGTCACTGGTAATCCAGAGGCCCAGGGAAATGGTCTGGGGACCCAGGTTCGAATCCCACCACTGAAATTTGAATTCAATAAAAATCTGGAATTAAAAAGTCAAATGGCGACCATTAAAAAGAAATTGTTGGAAAACCCCACCTGGTTCACTAATGTCCCATTAGGGAAGGAAATCTGCTGTCCTTACCTGGTGTGGCCTCCATGTGATTCCAGACCCACATCAATGTGATTGACTCTGAAATGGCCTAGCAAGCCACTCAGTTCAAGGGCAATTAGGGATGGGCGATAAATGCTGTCCTAGCCGGCGACGCCCACATCCCATGAATGAATTTTTTTAAATGACCCATCACACTGAAGCAGTCAGATCAACAGAAGTAGGGCAGAGATAGCTTATCCTGCAACAGGTAGCTTGCTTCCTGATCCATCAGTGCCCTTCCGTCCCATCTATAAGGCTCATCAAATACTCACCTGTATGGGTCCAGCTCCAACAACACTAAAGCAGCTCAACACTATCCAGGACAGAGTAGCTCACTTTATTGGCATTCCTTCCACCGGACTCCATATCCACTCGCTGCATGACCAGTGCACTGTGACTGCACAGGCTACACCACAGCAACTCGCAGTCACTTTGAAAGGACCAACGAGAAGGACAAGGGCAGCAATGTGCTGGAAACACCGTCACGTCACTCCCCCTACCTATCACACCCAACAACCCACAGATATAGCACCTCTAACACAGTGAACTATCCCAAGCTGCTTCACAGGGACAAGCATCAAAAGTCTGATGCCAAACCACATAAGGAGATATTAAGGCAAGTGACAAAAAGCTTGGCCGTGGGGTAAGGTTTTAAAAGGTTAGGGAGGGTCTTCCAGGGCTTTGGGCCCAGCAGAATCATGGCCGCCAATGCGGGAGTGATTAAAATCGGGGATGCTTGAGGTCAAAACTGGAGGAGCACAGAGATCTCAGAGGGTTGCAGGGCTGGAGGATTCTGCAAGGATAGAGAGGTCGGAGGCCACGGAGAGATTTAAAAACAAGAATGACAATTCTAAGAGTAAGGCAATGCTGAATCAGTGGCCAACGAGGAGTAAGGAAGCCTTTCTGCAACTGTACAGGTCTTTGGTAAGCCCAGACCGCGAGAACTGTACAGTTTTAGTCTCCGTACCCAAGGAAAGATTATCCGTGCCTCAGAGGAGGTGCAATGAAGATTGGATAGGGCTGTCCTATGAAGATAGATCAAGTACAATTAACCTGTGTTCTCTGGGGTTTAGAAGAATGAGCGTTGATCGTATTGAAACACAAAATTCTTAGGGGACTTCACAGGATGTTGAGAGATCCCACAAGCGACCCCGCAATCAACGGATCAGATCTAAGCTCTTCAGTCCTGCCACATCTAGTTGTGAATGGTGGTGGACAATTAAACAACTCACTGGAGGAGGAGGCTCCACAAATATCCCAATCCTCAATGATGGAGGCTAATCTAATCATTGCCCCTTGACGCTCAATGGCATTACCATCACTGAATCCCCTACTATCAACATCCTAGGGGGGGGTCACCATTAACCAGAAACTGAACTGGACTAGCCATATGAATACTGTGGTTGCGACAGCAGGTCAGAGGCTAGGTGACAAGTAACTCCTGACTCCCCAAAGTCTGTCCACTATCTACAAGGCACAAGTCAGGAGTGTGATGGAATACTCCCCACTTGTGGGAGCTGCACTCATCCAGGCAACACTCAAGAAGCTTGACACTGCCAGGGCAAAGCAGCCCGCTTGATTGGCACATCCACAAATATTCACTCCCTCCACCACCGACACACAGTAGCAGCAATGTGTGCCATCTACAAAATGCACTGCAGGAATTCACCAAGGCTCCTCAGACAGCAGCTTCCAAACCCACGACCTCTACCATCTAGAAGGACAAGGGCAGCAGACACATGGGAACATCACCACCCGGAATTTCCCCTCCAAGCCACTCACCATCATGATTTGGAAATATGTCACCATTCCTTCACTGTCGCTGAGTCAAAATCCTGGAACTCCCTTCCTAACAGCATTGTGGGTGTACCTACAGCACACGGACTGCAGTGGTTCAGGAAGGCAGCTCACCACCACCTTCTCACATTCACAACTAGGGATGGGCAATAAATGCTGGCCCAGCCAGAGACGCCCACATCCCATGAATGAATAAAAAAAGACTGTATCAGCTGGGTAGAAGTAGGGGGTCACAGTCTTAGGATCAGGCGGCAGCCAGTTCAGGCTGAGACGAGGACTGGGGGCTGTGAACCTTTGGAATTCTTTACCACAGGCAGCTGTGGATGCTGAGTCCTATAATATACTCAAGACTGAGATCAACTCAGGTAGCCCCATTTCTCTGCCTTTTCCCCGCAGTCTTGCAAACTATTTTCTCTTCAGATAACTATTTTTCGAAAGCCAGAGATCGACATATTTCTGAGCTCGGAGGCAAATCACAGTAGGGCATTGGAGGAAGTTGTGTCAATTAAGCAAGAAGTGAAGAGGAGATGCAAATAAAATATATTAGAAGTGCAAAATTAAAGTGCAGAAGAATTAAATGTGTTGAACAAATAAAGGGAGTGTCACCTCAGAGCTTGCTCACGCTGTTTACAATTACACACATCAGGAAATAATGCCAGCACAAATGAATGATTCAAATTGCACACATAACTGCATTTTGCTCCAGCCTCTTGCGTTGCTCCTCCAAGCATTAAAAAGCCTTTTGACAGTCACCTCCACGAAAGGGAGGAATCACATGCTGCAGAGGAAAACCACTCAAGTTCACACTCTGAACTCCGAAAATACACTTCAATCTACTCATCACCCGCCTCAGCTAACAAATGTAGCAGCCTGTCCGACAATTCATAACTCTCTCTGCACCAATTTTATGGAAATTGATATGCAAGATAGCAGGCTCCACTCCAGCGCTGCATTATTGCTGGGAGTTACATTCAGAAGGGATTTTTCTGTTCTCTGGATTCAGAAAAGATGGGCTTCTTGCTTGGAATCCTAGTATAGCAACGTTAATGTTAGAGGCGCTCACTGCCATTCAGAACTACTTGTATTTCTCTAGCGCCTTCCACAACCTCAAGACATTCCCAAAGCACTTTGCAGTCAATGAAGTATTTCTGAAGTGTAATCACTGTCGCAATGTAGGGAGCAGGACAGCCAATTTGCACACAGCAAGCTCTCACAAATAGCACTGGAGGGAACTCCCTTACTCTTCTCCTTACTGCATCATGGGATCTCCCACCTTACTGGACCTCTGTTTAATGTAGAATAGAATCATAGAATGGTTACAGCACAGAGGAGGCCATTCAGTCTGTCAAGCCCAAGCCAGCTCCCTGTAAGAGATGTTTAGCTAGCCTTGCTCCTCCACCCTTTCCCCACAGCTCTGCAATTTTTTCTCTCTTCAGGTTCTTATCCAATTCCCTTCTGAAAGACATGATTGAATCCGTCTCCACCACACTCTCAGGCAGAGCATTCTAGATGACGACCACTCATTGAATAAAAAAGCTTACCAATGTCACCCTCTCCCAATCCCACCACCAACAAATGGGAACAATCTTTATCCACTCTGTTCAGCCCTCCCACCACAACCCCAAACACCCCCATCAAATTTCTCCTCAAACCCCCTCCCCGAAGGAGAATGACCTCAGTCTCTCCAACCAGTCCAAGCAGCCAAAGTCCCCAGTGTCTGGAGCCACTACGGCAAACCACCCATCCCCCCCCCTCACCCGTCACAAGTGCAGCACCCAGAACTGGACACAACACGCAAGCTGGAGCTGAACTAGCGCTCCATAACAGTTCATCACAGCTTCACAGAATGGTTACAGCACAGAAGGAAGCCATTCAGCTGATCATGTCTGCGTCGGCTCTCCAAATGAGCAATGCAGCTAGTGTCATTCACCCAACCTTCTCTCTGTTACCCCGCACATTCTTCCTTTTCAGATAACAATCCAACTCCCTACTGAAAGCCTCAATTGAATCTGCCTCAAGCACACTCTCAGGCAGCACATTCCAGATCTTAACCACTCGCTGCATGACTCCGTTGCTTCTTTTGCCAACTGTCTTATAAATGGGCCCTCTCGTTCTTGATCCTTCCGGCAATGGGAACAGTTTCTCCCTATCTGCTCTGTCTAGACCCTCATGATTTTGAAAATCTCTATCAACTCTCTCAATCTTCTCTTCGCCAAGGAGAACAGTTCCAACTTCTCCAATTTATGTAATTGAAGTTCCTCATTCCTGGAGCCATTTCCATGAATCTTTTCTACACCCTCTCAAATGCCTTCGCACCTTTCCCAAAGCGTGGCTCCAGTTGAGGTCAAACCAGTGTTTTATACAAGTTTAACATAACCTCCTTGCTCTTTTACTCTATGCCGCTATTCGCAAAGCTAGGGTACTAAATGTTTTATTAACTGTTCTTCCTTGCCTCTCTGAATTTCCTATCAATTTCCTTGCCTTTCTGAAAGATGGCACCTTCGATACAGCAGCATTCCCTCAATACCGCAATGAAATGTCAAAATAGATTTTAAGCTTCAGATTAAACATCTCAAAGAGGGTGCAGGGGAGATTTGTTAGAATGGTACCAGAGATGAGGCACTTCGGTTACGTGTAGAGGTTATAGAGCAACTGTGATTATCTTTAGAGCAAAGGTTAAGGAGAGATTTAATAAAGGCATTCAAAATTATGAAGGGTTTTGACAGAGTACCTAAGGACCTATTTCCAGTAACAGGAGGGTCAGAAATCAGGGGAGATTTAAGATAATTGGTAGAAGAATTAGAGAGGAAGATGAGGAGAATTTTATTAAAAATACAGCTACTGTGTGCTGCGTGAAAGGGTGGCAGAAGCAGATTCAACAGGAACTCTCAAAAGGAGATTGGATAAATACCTGAAAGAGAACAAATGCAGGACTGAGACACCAATCGGGCAGTTCATTAAAAGAGCTGGCAACAGATTAATGGGTTGAATGGCCTCTAGTTGTGTGATTCTGATATAAAAATACTTTAGTATTTGTTCCTTCCACTGCAGGGTAGAATTTATTAGGAGCTCTATAGGTTTATTCCATTCCAATATCACCTCCGTTCATCCATACCTCCACCTGTTATGCCCCATCACATAAACGCTCCCTTCCTGCTCTCTAGGTGCCAGTGTCTGCCCTCACAAACAAACTGAAATCTCTGTTCAGAGCCAAGTTGATTTTGAGTTCACTCACACAGGCACACGTTTCCACAGAGGACACTGAAAGCAACTGCGAGAAGGAACTCTTCAGAGTTCTTCCTCTCTCAACTCTGGACGATTGAAAATTATTATAACACATCTCGAGGCACGCCAGTTAGCATCAAGTTTTTTTCTTTCATGGGATGTGGACATCACTGGCAAGAACAGCATTTATTGCCCATCCCCTGGATGAACCATCCTCTTGCAAGCGCTGCAGTCCATGTAGTGTAGGTACACCCAGTGCTGTTAGGAAAGGAGCTCCAGGTTTTTGATCCAATGACAGTGAAGAAACATCGATACAGTTCTAAGTCAGAACGGTGTGTGCCTTTGAGGGGAACTTGCAGATGATGGTGCTACCCTTGTCCTTCTAAATGGTAGAGGTTGTGGATTTGGAAGGTTCTGATGAATGAACCTTGGTGAGTTGTATGTTGGTGGTGGAGGCAGTGAATGTTGAAGGGGGTAGTTAGGGTGCCAATCATGCAGGCTGCTTTGTCCTGGATGGTGTCAAGCTTCTCGTGGGCTATTGAAGCTGCACTTATCCAGGCAAGTGGAGAGTATTCCAAGACACTCCTTACTTGTGCCCTGTAGATGGTGAGTCAGGTGTTGAGTTACTCACTGCAAAATTCCCAGCCTGCTCTTGTGGCCACAGGCTAGTCCAGTTTACATTCTTGGTCAATGGGAGCCTCCAGGATGCTGATGGTAGGGGATTTAGCATTTGCAATGTCAAGAGGACATGGTTAAATTCTGTCTTGTTGGAGATTGTCATTGCTTAGCACTTGTGTAACATGAATATTACTTGCCACTCCAGTGGACTTGAGCACTAAACCTAGGCTGGAACCTTTGACAGGCAGCACCAAGGGAGTGCTGCGCTGTCAGAGGTGCCATCTTTCGGATGAGACTTTAAACCAAGGTCCCGACGCTCTCTCAGGTGAACATAAAAGATCTGTTTCATAGAAGAGTCCTAGGCCAATATTTATCCCTCACTCAAAAATCACTAAATCTGATTATCTGCTCATTATCACATTTCTGTTTGTGGGTGCTGGCTGTGCACAAATTGCCTGCCATATTTTGAACATTACAACAAGGACTACATTTCAAAAGTGGCTGTGAAGCACTTTGGAACATTTTGAGACTGTGAAAAATGCTGTACATCTAGTTTAATGTAGTATTACAATTGCATTAACAGCCCAGAATCAGGCCATTCAGCCCAACAAGTCCATACTGGAATTTATGCTCCACAAGAGCCTCTTCCCACCACTCTCTATCTCACCTTATCACCACATCCTCCTATCCCTGTCTTCTTCACGTGTTTATCTAGCTTCCCTTTAATGCATCTATACCATTCACCTCAAACACTCCCTGTGCTAAAGAGTTCCACATTCTCACCACTCTCTGAGCAAAAAGGTTGTTCCTGAATTCCCAGTTGGATTTATCAGTGACTATCATATATTTACTGCCTCTGATTCTGGTGTGTCCAGCAAGTGGAAACATTTTTCTCTCTACATCTAGCTTTTTCAAACCTTTCCTGTCCTTTCCTGAACAGACTTAATGAGTGGGCAAGAACATGGCAGATGGAATATGATGTGGAAAAATGGGAGGTCATCCACTTCTGTAGAGGGAACAGATGTGCAGGGCATTTCTTAAATGGTAAGAGATTAGAAAGTGTAGATGTACAAAGGGACCTGGGAGTCCTCAACAATAAGTCACTGAAAGCTAACTTGCAGTGCAGCAAGCAATTAGGAAAAATAATAGTGTTGGTCTTTATCACAAGAGGATTGGAGTACAGCCTTGCTTCATTTGTATAGAACCTTGGTTAGACTGCACCTGGAGTACTGTGTGCAGTCTTGGTCACCTTATCTCAGGAAGGATATTATTGCTATAGAGACTGTGCAACAAAGGCTCACCAGACTTGTTCCCAGGATGGTGGGACTGTCTAATGAAGAGAAATCAGAGGAAACTAGGTCTGTATTCTCTAGAGTTTCAAAGAATGAGGTAATCTCAACGAAACCTAAAAAATACTTAAAGGGATAGACAAGCAAGGTGTTTTCCCTGAGTCTAGGACCAGGGGACAGAACTTCAAAGTAAGGGGGAAGCCACTTAGGGCCAAGATGAAGAGAAATTTTTTACTCAGAGGGTTGCGAATCTTTGGAATTCTCTACCCCAGAGGGCCATGGAAGCTCAGTCATTGAGTGTGTTTAAAGCAGAGATTGACAGGTTTCTAAATATATGACATAAAGGATATGAGGATAATGTGGGTAAAAAGGCACTGAAGTGGATGATCAGCCATGATTGTATTGGATGGCAGAGCAGGCTCGATGGGCTGAATGGCCTAATCCTGCTCCTACGTTTGTATGTTCCTATAACCATAAAAACCTCTGGGGTTCCCTCTGCTTTCTTTTCTGAGGAGAAAGAGAGAGAAATTGAGATGTGGAGAGGTTTAGGAAGGGAATTCCAGAGTTTGGGGGCCCAGGTAGCTGAAGGCATGGCCACCAATGGTGGGGCAAAGGAAATGGGGGAATGGACAAGGGGCCAAAGTTGGGTGAGTGCAGAGATCTTGGAGGGTCGTGGGGTTGGAGGGCCTTACAGAGATAGGGAAGAGGCAGCGAGGCCGTGGAGGAGCAGAGAAAGTGAAACAGAAAACGAGGCAAATGCTTATTTTTTTTTAAAAATGAGATCAGTCTGAGATTAATGTCATGGGGACCAACCAACATTCCCCAGACTTTCTCGGGAGCAGGATGTTTGAATAGTCCTTTTGCTGAGAGAAACAAAGCGATCAGCATTCATGCAAAAAACTCCAAGGGTAGGGAACAAAAAAAATCTGCTGTTCTCATTCCACTCACGAGAAAAGAAACAAGATATTAACCTGCGGCAGGAGGAAAGGGGAAAGAGCCAAATGAACAGCTTACAAAGCAATAATTCCCAACATCTGTGAACATAATTAAATCATCCTCTTTTTCAATTCACCTAATACAGGGGTTTTGAGTGGGGCTCGAGGGGGAACAGCAGGGATTGATTAATAGCAGCAATAGCAATCCATCCTTCTCCACAGACGGACTAACATTTCAAACTGCCTCACAGGAGCACACACTAAAGGCGATGCAACTCAAATGCTACAAAAACAGCTGCAGTCAAAAAAATAGACAGACTTGCATTTATATAGCACTTCTCAAGGCTGCCTGATGTCTCAAAGCTCTTTACAGCTAATGGAATACTGTGGAAGCATAGTCACCGTTGTAGGAAAAAGCAGCAAGATCTTTCACACAGCGCACATTAAAGTGATAGAACAGAGAGGGGTAGGGGTGGGAATGGAGAGAGCAGGTACACTAAAGGTACTTGAATAAACTCTCCCCTCCTCTCTTACCCACAAACTTTTTAGTCAGAGGCCAGAGTGCACTGCCGATTGAGACAGAAGCCGAGGCATCAGGCTAGCTGGGAGTGGGGCTTTGGAGGAGAAGTGCTATATAAATGCAAGTCTGTCTTTTTTTTTTGACTGCAGCTGCTTTTGCAGCATTCGAGTCGCAGCACCTTTGGTGGGTGCTCCTGTGCGACAGTTTGAAACGTTAGTCCGTCTGTGGAGAAGAAATAGAACGACAAAATTTGCCTCTCTTTTATTCACTCACAGGAGGAGGGCATTGCTGGTGAGGCTTGCATGTATTTCCTAGCCCTATACAGCTGAGATGGAGGTCTTGTGGAGCAGTGGATTGCATCCAATGACCCAAAAGCTCCAGGTTTGAGTCCCACTCCAGGCCTTGATGGCCAAGGAAAGTGCGTTCACAATGCGGCCAAGCAGGTTTGAGATTCAATCTTTCCAACACACACCAGTGGCAGGCAGGAAGAGTTGAAGAGATTCCTGGTCAGTCGGGGGAAGTAAGCTGGTGCCTCCACCATCATTATACATAGCTCCAGACTACAACAGGCATGTAAAAAACTGCATATTGCCACAGCAACTTGGACTGCGAGTGTAACACACCATATAACTGAGTGGTTTGCTCAGCCATTTCAGAGAAAAGTTCGGAGTTGGCCACGTTGCTGTGGGTCTAGAGTCACATGTAGGCCTGACCGGGTAAGGATGACAGACTTCCTTCCCTGAAGGACCTTAGAAAACCGGATGGGTTTTTATGACAATCGACGATCACTATTATTGAGACTTGCTTTTTAATTCCAGACTTTAACTAAGTAAAGATGAATTAACCCTAACTGAACTTAACTCAGCAGTGGGATTTGACCCCACGTCCCCAGATCATTAATTCAGGTCCAGTAATATATCCATTGTCCCACTGCAGCCCAGGGCCAACATAGATCACTGATTTAGGTTGAATATCAATAGTCACAAAGAGCACAGTCATGGTAACTACAAATATCAGTCCAAATAAAAGCCTATGGGGAAACCGCTACAAGACCACAAATTGAAGACCTTCAAGGCACTGACACATTATCTGCACTCTCCAGGATTGCCTTAATTACTTAAACTTTAGTCTTGGAGCGACTGTCAAATCTGCAGCGTGTTACAACTTGTCATGCTACACCACAGGCTACATTCTGCACAGAACCACGCATTCCCAAACACTGTACTGCAGAGTAAATTCTATTCATTATGGAGCAATTACCTCATTAATTGAATCGCAATGAAAAGGTTCTCACACATGAACCAGAATGGCACAACCTTACTCTGATGCCATCTAAACCATCTGGCTGGTTTTGTCTGAATGCTATCGTGCTACGTTAATCGAGGCCTTCAATGAATCGGACTCTGTCCCTGCCTCAGCTCGTCTGTTGCTGAAATCCTGAGCCGTGCCTTCATTAGCTCATTCCAACGCACTTCTGGCCAGCCTCCTACATCATGCCCTGTGGAAACTTGAGGTCAGCCAAAACTCTGAACTCGCACCAAGTCCTGGTTACCCTCACCCCCTGTGCCCACTGACCGACATTGGCTCCTGGTCAAGCAAGGCCTCAATTTTGAAGCTCTCTCAGTCATTTACGATCGTTCCGTGGTCTCCACCGCCCCTTGCCCACCCCTATTCTGTCTCTGTAGTCTCCTCCAGCCCCACGACCCTGTGAGACCACACTTAACAAAAATCTATTGATCTTCACAGGCTTTGCGTGGGGTGGGGGCAGAGAGCGAGAATGTTCCAGAACTTCATTACACTTTGCTGGAGAAACGCTTCCTGGTTTTGCTTTCGAATGTCCCAGCTCCAATGTTAAAGGTTATGCTGTGTGATTCTGGCTTGCCCCAACAAAACATGTATTTTCTCTCTATCATCTTGCTGCCGCCGCCAACACCCCCCCCACCCCAATCTTTGCTTGCCCACTCACTCAAAAGAAAGGCCACCATTTTCTCCTTTCTCCTCAAAGCAATCGATTCCTCCATTCGGGTGAGGGAAATTCTCAGCATTTTTTTTCATTACTTGCGGGGCGCAGGGGGGCTCTACATTTTCCGAGAATTATTTTAGGTTGTAAATAAAGGAAACCAACTCGCTGTAAGCTAGAAAGGCACAGCCATGCCGCTTTGATTAAAAGGAATACGTGCAGGAAGAGGCCATTCGGCACCTAGAGCCTGGTCTGCCATTCAATACAATCCTGGCTGATCTACCTCAACCCACTTTTCCCATATTGTCCCCATGTTGCCTTAACACCCAAAAATCTATCATTGTCTTGCCTCAGTGACGGGGCATGCATAGCTCTGGGGTAGAGCAATCTAAACATTCTCAACCCTTTGAGTGAAGAAATTTTTCCTTATCTCAAGTCATAAACGGCCAACTCTTTATTCTGAAATGGTGACTCCTTAATTCTAGACTCCCCAGCCAGGGGAAAGAAAGAGTCTCCTAATATCGACTTAAGAATTCAATCTGAAAAACGGGACAGAGAGAAAAAGGGATGTTTCCCAATTCAGCTTGGAGTCAATGGCATTGGGTTTCATACCAAGACTGCTAGGAGCTGAAAACATTAATTTCTGTTCACAGGCTTAACATATAGATCAAATGGAAAAGAGAGGATGCCTTTCCTTCCCCTCATGCGTTCCAACAGAAACAAATACTGCCACATTTTTGGGAAAAAAATCTCTTGGATGGTTTTCCATAGTATAGACCCATATTGTACAAGAAATAACAATGTGGCATAAAAATTTCCAAAATGCTCCACTCGAGTCTCCTCAAACCCCCTCCCCCCCGCTTCATCTCACCCTTTCGGCACACCCTTTCTTTCTTTTCCGAGAGGATTGCCCTATGAGAAGAGATCGAGTAGATTAGGCCTACATGGCGTGGAGGTTAGAAGAAGGACAGGGGATCCCGTTCCACTTCCTGGAAGTCCCCCTCCAAGCCACTCACTTGCAACTGCATCGCCGATCCTTCACTGTTGCTGGGTCAAAATCCTGGAACTCCCTCCCTAACAGCACTGTGGGTGTACCTACACCACATGGACTGCAGCGGTTCAAGAAGGCAGCTCACCGCCACCTTCTCAAGGGGCAATTAGCAATGGGTAAGAAATGCTGGCCCAGCCAGCGATGCTCAAATCCCAAGAACAAAAAAAGAAAATCAGATCCCCTCCTAAACTGCAAGAGAGAAAATAAATGACAACTTTTATCCCATTGGCCTTTGCTGGGTTAACTTTAATCTTCTATTAATCACTCCTTTGTTAACTAGAAAATAAAATTATCGAGCCGGACAATGGACTTTTAAACATACTGTGCTGTAAGCTGTTTGTAAAATGATATCTATTTAAGGGATTTTCCTTTTTTTGATGTGGCTTTATCGCTAAACGATTAAAGGGCATTCAATCTGAAGACCTGGCAGTGTGTTTGGAGAAATGCTGACCCTTGTCCAGTTATCAAGTTAAAAATGTTCTTGTGATTACATCATAAAGCTGGCATTGACCGCAGCCAGAAAGATACTTGCCCCACAGGTGATTGTGAATCCCATCTCTGTAACCTCCTCTGACGCTACAAGCCTATGTATGAAATCACAATGATCCTCCAACTCTGGTCTCTTGTCCATCCCTGCACTCCTCCATCCCACCCTTTAGCTATTTAAGCTTCGGAATCCTCCCCAATGTTCTTTGCTACTCTACCACCACCTCTCCTCCTTTAGTACCCCTCCTTAAAACCTGCCTCTTTGACCAAGCTTTTGCTCACCTACCCCTAACATCTCTTTTGGCTCAGTGTCAATTTTTGTCCCATCCCGCCACCGTGCAGCATGGTCGGACGTTTCATTACGTTAAAAGGCGCTATATAAATACAGGCTGTTGTTGTGTCCCTGTGAAAGGGAAAGGGACAAGTAATTTTAAAGCAGACGTCCTCCAGACGCATCACTAACTAGCCACGCCTGATAGAAAATGCAGTCGCTGGGAAGAGGACACAATGGGGATGGTTTCAAATGTTATACTTCTGATAGCCAGCTGGCGAAGGAAGAAACCAGAGCCAGTCTTTAATTGGGGTGGACTTTATTCACATTATAGGTATATATCTCCTGACTCCTTCCTACTCCTGTGTCAGTAAGTGTCTCTTTAAATGTGCTCACGTAACTATCCAATCAATGCCCCCTACCTGTATGTACTTACCTTTAATTGATACAATTAACATCGACCATAATGCATTGTTGGTCGATTTGCCAACACAGTCAAATCACGATCTGGTGCAAGGACACAAGGTGCTCGAAGACTTCTGATTCATGGAGGACCACACCCAAACAAGAATCAGGAGATAGAAAAAAAACAAGGAGAAGTCAGGACTGAAAACCGTTCTGTTTGCAGAGTGGAAGCGTGAGGCAAATCTGCAGGAACACAAGGATGAAAGGCACCAGCTGAGGTGATGCATTTGGAAGGGAGCGGCAGAAGCTGAAAAGGTTTCCCACACTTCAGAGCTGACTAGCAACAGCATCAGCGGGACCCTCGGATTAAACCCAAGGGGAGGGGGATACTGCTAAACCTTTATAAGAAGAGCAGTTGGAAAATAAGCAAGGTTTCCTCGACCAAACTATTTGAAAGGGCCATCACGAACCCCACTTTACTTTGGAGTGAACTGGTAAACAACTCTCAGCCAACGCTCCTGTCGCTCTGGTTGGGATTCATGGATAGTGTGCGAGGGGACACAGGGAGTAGAGAAGGAGAGCAAAGAGCCGAGAATGGGGGGAGGGGGAGAAAATAAAGAAAATTATGACGGGAAAAAATAAGAGGGTATACACTTTGGTTAACAAGTAGCTTTGTGACAGTTGTACAATGGGCTTCAATCGAAAGAACAAATTCACATTTATACAGAGCCTTTCACAACTCCAAGGCACTTTACAGCCCATTAACTCTTTTTGACGTGGAGTTATGTAGTAATGTGGGAAACCTGGCAGAATGTTTGCGCATGGCAAGATCCCACACAAAGCAATGGGACAACAACCAGATAATAGGCCTTTCTTTTAAAAAAAGTGACATTGGTTAAGGGATAAATACCAGAGAGAACTCTCCAGCTCCTCTTCCTCGAATAGCCCCGTGGGCAGATGGGGGCCTCAGTTTAAAATCTCACCCGAAAGATACCACCCTCTGACAGTGCAGCACTCCCTCGGTACTGGCACTGGGAGTGCCGGCCTGGATTTTTTACTCAAGTCTCCGCAGCGGGACTTGAACCCACGAAACCTTCCGACTGTGAGGCGAGAGTACCACAGCCGGCATCCAAATTATCTTTGCAGGAACAGGAATGTCACGATGCCACATTACAGGGTGAGGGAGCTTCACCAGCGTACGAATTCGCAGCCGGAGTAGGCCATTCAGCCCCTCGAGCCTGCTCCGCCACTCAAAAAGATCACGGCTGATCTGATCGCGGCCTCAATTCCACTTTCCCACCTACCCCGGAGGTGAATGACTGACCCTGCAACGCTCAGTGGAAACTGTTAACAGCCCAAGTGAAAACATGTCCACAAATGCGATAAAGCTTTAACTGAGGCTAACTCCTTAAGTAGTGTGCACAGGGCCTGCTGCAGTTCAAATGCTGAGCACTGCAGATTTGACATAACCACTCCATTTTCTATGGTCATCCATTACGTCAACTCCTTTCACAAATAAGAGGCTTCCACCGGTGGTATGATAGAACTTTTCTTCCCCCCCCCAAAACGAAACCATGCTGGAGAATACTCACGCCAACTGAAAATGAGATTCACATAATCTACTGCAAAACAAGAAACAAGGTCCCGGGTGCAAGATAAGGCCGACACTCCCAGTGCCAGTACCAAGGAGCGCTGCACTGTCAGAGGGTGATGTCTTTTCAATTCCTCGACACTCCCAACATTTATGGCTCCATTAACAATTTATTGATTGTGCACAGCAGACAGTGAAAATTCTCTTTTCCAACCCTGGGCATCGCAAGCATTTATTACACAGTCACTGGCCCTGTGGGTCTGCACAGGTCAATTCCTGGTTGAGGCAAACACTGCCACAAAGCTCTTGCTTCCTATCCCACTCAATAGACACAAAGACAAATCTGAATGCGTTCTATATCCTCAACCCCCTCGAACAAAGCTCACCAGTTCAGCCCAACGAGGGGCTTACAACGCTCAGGTAGTCACTTGGTAGTATAGAACTTGAATATTGCCGGTGTGATGTCAGGTACATAGGCTGTACATCCCAAACAACTGGCTGATCAAATCAAACAGCATGTTTCTTTGATTGCTCATAATAGGCAGAGTAAAGGCCATACTCAACCAGCCCATGCTGGCAAAACCCAAAATAAAATGTCCGCTATCAGATTCTGCGGTTGGGCAACACTTGCTAAACAATCCTGAGTGCGCTAATAGCCACACCAACAGCCAATTTAAAATAATCATCCAGCTCATACTATGGCTCATTTACACTTGCTAGAAGCGACTTACATTTATACACAGGGACCTGTTCTTTTCAAACAAAGGGAATATGTTCAAGCCTTTTTTGAATTACTCAGGTGTTCAAGCCTTTTTTGAATTACTCAGGATAGTTCCCTTTGTTTTCTCCATGGCAACCTAGGCTAATCAGAGATGACTTGCCAAACAATCATCACCCTTTTCTCCTGTAGTATAAATTGTAGCGAACATTTGAAATTTGGCATTCTTGTGTTTGTCCTGATCAGTGCAAGATGAAAAGCTTCAGCAACATTCAATGCTCAGATACTGTGAACACTTGCATTTTAAGAATGATGACAGTACACACAAGGCCTTTCAGCCCATCAAGTCTATGTTAGTGCTAGCTCTTCATTCAATCCTATTTCCCTGGCCTTTCTTCTTGTTAGATTCCCTCTTCTCAGAACAGAGAGGTTATATCTCTGTAGAAACAGGCTGGGGCTCTTTACTCTTGAAAAGAGAAGGCGGTTCTGATAGAGGTCTTTAAAACTCCGAAGGGGCTGGATAGGGTAAATGTAAAGAAGATTGACCCCACTTGTGGGGACGACCTGAACTAGGGACCCTCAATATAAGATAGCTCTCCAGGTAAAGAAATTTCGCTGAATTCCCGATCGGATTTATCAGTGACTCCCTTATATTGATTCTGGACTCGACCCCACCAAGTGGAAACGTATTCTCTACATTTACCCCCTTCTCATTTTAAAGATCTCCATCAGGTCACCCCTCAGCCTTCACTGTCCTAGTGAAAAGAGCCCCAGCTTTCAGCCTTTCCTGAGAAAAGGGGAATTGCTTAAGTGTCTGAACAGGTAGAATATGGGAGGGAGAGCGAGAGAAAAAGCGAGAGAGGGAGAAAGCCAGAGAGAAAGCCAGAGAGGGAGGGGTGGAGAAAGAAAGAGAGCCAGGGAGGGAGGGGGGGAGAAAGAAAGAGAGCCAGGGAGGGAGGGGGGGAGAAAGAAAGAGAGCCAGGGAGGGAGGGGGGGAGAAAGAAAGAGAGCCAGGGAGGGAGGGGGGGAGAAAGAAAGAGAGCCAGGGAGGGAGGGGGGGAGAAAGAAAGAGAGCCAGGGAGGGAGGGGGGGAGAAAGAAAGAGAGCCAGGGAGGGAGGGGGGGAGAAAGAAAGAGAGCCAGGGAGGGAGGGGGGGAGAAAGAAAGAGAGCCGGGGGGGAGGGGGGGAGAAAGAAAGAGAGCCGGGGGGGAGGGGGGGAGAAAGAAAGAGAGCCGGGGGGGAGTGGGGGAGAAAGAAAGAGAGCCAGGGGGGAGGGGGGGAGAAAGAAAGAGAGCCAGCGGGGGAGGGGGGGGGAGAAAGAAAGAGAGCCGGGGGGGAGGTGGGGGGGAAAGAGTGCCAGGGGGGGAGCAGGGGGAGAAAGAAAGAGAGCCGGGGGGGGGGGGGAGGGGGGGAAAGAAAGAGAGCCGGGGGGGTAGGGGGGGAGAAAGAAAGAGAGCCAGCGGGGGAGGGGGGGGAGAAAGAAAGAGAGCCAGGGGGGGAGGTGGGGGGGAAAGAAAGAGTGCCGGGGGGGAGCAGGGGGAGAAAGAAAGAGAGCCGGGGGGGGAGGGGGGGGAGAAAGAAAGAGAGCCGGGGGGGGGAGGGGGGGGAGAAAGAAAGAGAGCCGGGGGGGGGGGTAGGGGGGGAGAAAGAAAGAGTGCCGGGGGGGGGGGGGGAGAGAAAGAAAGAGAGCCGGGGGCGGGGGGGGGGGGGGGGGGGGGGAGAAAGAAAGAGAGCTGGGGGGGAGTGGGGGGAGAAAGAAAGAGAGCCGGCGGGGGAGGGGGGGAGAAAGAAAGAGAGCCGGGGGGGTAGGGGGGGAGAAAGAAAGAGAGCCAGCGGGGGAGGGGGGGGAGAAAGAAAGAGAGCCGGGGGGGTAGGGGGGGAGAAAGAAAGAGAGCCGGCGGGGGAGGGGGGGAGAAAGAAAGAGAGCCGGCGGGGGAGGGGGGGAGAAAGAAAGAGAGCCGGCGGGGGAGGGGGGGAGAAAGAAAGAGAGCCGGGGGGGGAGGGGGGGAGAAAGAAAGAGAGCCGGGGGGGGGGGGAGAAAGAAAGAGAGCCAGGGGGCGAGAAAGAAAGAGAGCCGGGGGGGAGAAAGAAAGAGAGCCAGGGGGGAGAAAGAAAGAGAGCCAGGAGGGGAGAAAGAAAGAGAGCCAGGGGGGGAGAAAGAAAGAGAGCCGGGGGGGGGAGAAAGAAAGAGAGCCGGGGGGGGAGAAAGAAAGAGAGCCGGGGGGGGGGAGAAAGAAAGAGAGCCGGGGGGGGAGAAAGAAAGAGAGCCGGGGGGGGGAGAAAGAAAGGGAGCCGGGGGGGGGAGAAAGAAAGAGAGCCGGGGGGGAGAAAGAAAGAGAGCCAGGGGGGGAGAAAGAAAGCGAGAGAGAGAGAGAGAAAGCGAGAGAGAGAGAAAGAAAGAAAGCGAGAGAGAGAAGGAAAGAAAGCGAGAGAGAGAAGGAAAGAAAGAGAGAGAAGGAAAGAAAGCGAGAGAGAGAAGGAAAGAAAGCGAGAGAGAGAAGGAAAGAAAGCGAGAGAGAGAAGGAAAGAAAGCGAGAGAGAGCGAAAGAAAGCGAGAGAGAGCGAAAGAAAGCGAGAGAGAGCGAAAGAAAGCGAGAGAGAGCGAAAGAAAGCGAGAGAGAGCGAAAGAAAGCGAGAGAGAGCGAAAGAAAGCGAGAGAGAGCGAAAGAAAGCGAGAGAGAGCGAAAGAAAGCGAGAGAGAGCGAAAGAAAGCGAGAGAGAGCGAAAGAAAGCGAGAGAGCGAAAGAAAGCGAGAGAACGAGAAAGAAAGAAAGCGAGAGAACGAGAAAGAAAGAAAGCGAGAGAGAGAGAAAGAAAGCGAGAGAGAGAGAAAGAAAGCGAGAGAGAGAGAAAGAAAGCGAGAGAGAGAGAGAAAGAAAGCGAGAGAGAGAAGGAAAGAAAGCGAGAGAGAGAAGGAAAGAAAGCGAGAGAGAGAAGGAAAGAAAGCGAGAGAGAGAAGGAAAGAAAGCGAGAGAGAGAAGGAAGGAAAGCGAGAGAGAGAAGGAAAGAAAGCGAGAGAGAGAAGGAAAGAAAGCGAGAGAGAGAAAGAAAGAAAGCGAGAGAGAGAAAGAAAGAAAGCGAGAGAGAGCGAAAGAAAGCGAGAGAGAGCGAAAGAAAGCGAGAGAGAGAGAAAGAAAGCGAGAGAGAGAAAGAAAGAAAGCGAGAGAGAGAAGGAAAGAAAGCGAGAGAGAGAAGGAAAGAAAGCGAGAGAGAGAAGGAAAGAAAGCGAGAGAGAGAAGGAAAGAAAGCGAGAGAGAGAAAGAAAGAAAGCGAGAGAGAGCGAAAGAAAGCGAGAGAGCGAGAAAGAAAGAAAGCGAGAGAGCGAGAAAGAAAGAAAGCGAGAGAGCGAGAAAGAAAGAAAGCGAGAGAGCGAGAAAGAAAGAAAGCGAGAGAGAGAGAAAGAAAGCGAGAGAGAGAGAGAAAGAAAGCGAGAGAGAGAGAGAAAGAAAGCGAGAGAGAGAAAGAAAGAAAGTGAGAGAGAGAGAAAGAAAGAAAGTGAGAGAGAGAGAAAGAAAGAAAGTGAGAGAGAGAAAGAAAGAAAGCGAGAGAGAGAGAAAGAAAGCGAGAGAGAGAGAAAGAAAGAAAGCGAGAGAGAGAGAAAGAAAGAAAGCGAGAGAGAGAGAAAGAAAGCGAGAGAGAGAGAGAAAGAAAGCGAGAGCGAGAGAGAAAGAAAGCGAGAGAGAGAGAGAAAGAAAGCGAGAGAGAGAGAGAGAATGAAAGCGAGAGAGAGAGAGAAAGAAAGCGAGAGAGAGAGAGAAAGAAAGTGAGTCCATTGGAAAACCAGCACCAGGACAGGCTCACTGGGAACATCAGCCACTCTCTATCCCCCTGTGCTGCATGAGTGATGACTCTGGCAATCCCTGGTGCATTCACCATGGCAATGCCTCTACCAATCAGAGTCCACTTGCCAACCAATCAGCATTCTCTTCTCATACAGTGTAAAGTTGTTGTTTCCCCTGACATTGCTATTCTTGCGATTGTCCTGATGAGTGCAAGATGAAAAGCTTCAACAAAAAATGTCTTTTCTTCAGCAATGCATAAGCCCTGTTCTTAAACTTATTTTTTTTGTAAACACAATTCAGGAAAGATTTCAAGTCCTGTGACCAGGAGCACATCCTGAAGGAGAACATTGGAAACTCTGAACTAGGTCAGTTAGTGGCTGCAGAAAGAACAGGCACCTTAGGTGTGACCCCCTTCAGCAAAACTGGTGGGGGTCTTAACAGATGAACAAATGAACAAGCATTTAAAACATAACTATCGGAGTAGGTGGGGGTTAGCATGTAGCCCCTTGGGCCATTTCTGCCAGTGAATGAGATGATGGATGACCTGTGACCTAACTCCATGTACCTGCCACAGCCCCACACACCCTTAACAAAAATGTATCCATCTCAGTTTTCAATTTAACAATAGATCTAGCATCAATTACTGTTTGCAGAACAGATTTCCAAACTACCACCCTCTGCATGAAGAAGTGTTTCCTAACTTCACTCTGACACCAATTTTAAAGAGCCTGGCGAGAGAAGCAATGGCGATGCAAGAAAATCCGCCCCCCCACCCCACCCCCCCAGCCCCCACCCCGCGCAGTGAGTGGTTTGGATCTGGAATGCACAGCAAGATCCCACGTGGATGGGCTGCGGATACTGGATCAAGAAGACTGAGACTGACAGATTCCAATACCTTGCATTTATAAAGCGCCTTTAATGTAGTAAGATGTCCCGAGGCGTTTCACAAGAGCGTTCGAGAGTCACACAAGGACAGGTGACCAAAAGCTTGGTAGGTTTTAAGGGGCGTCTTAAAGGAGAGAGAGGCAGAGAGGTTTTAGGAGGGGGTATCGCAGGGCTCAGGGCCCAGGCAGCTGGAGGCACCACTGCCAGTGGCGGAGCGACAGAAATCGGGGATGTTCAAGGGACCAGTATCGGAGGAGCACAGGGATCTCAGAGGTTACAAAGATGAGGGGGTGAGGACATGAAGGGATTCGAACATAGGATGAGAATTTTAAATTCCAGGTGTTGCCAGATCACAAGGGAGCTTAAGGTGAAGGAACCCTTAGGAGGAAGTGACCATAATATGATAGAATTTGAGAGGAAAAAGCTGGAATCAGATGTAACGGTATTACAGTTGAACAAAGGCAACTACAGAGGAATGAGGGAGGAGCTGGCCAGAATTGACTGGGAGATGAGCCTAGCAGGAAAGACAGTGGAACAGCAATGGCAAGAGTTTCTGGGAGTAATTTGGGAGACACAGCAAAAATTCATCCCTAGGAAGAAGAAGCATACTAAAGGGAGGACGAGGCAACCATGGCTGACAAGAGAAGTCAGGGACAGCATAAAAGCTAAAGAGAAAGCATACAATGTGGCAAAGAGCAGTAGGAAACCAGGAGATTGGGAAGCCTACAAAGACCAACAGAGGACAACTAAAAAAGAAATAAGGAGGGAGAAGATTAAATATGAAGGTAAACTAGCCAGTAATATAAAAGAAGATTGCAAGAGTTTTTTAGATATATAAAGGGTAAGAGAGAGGCAAAAGTGGACATTGACCCGCTGTGGAAGTAGTAGTGGGGAACAAAGAAATGGCGGAGGACTGAATAGGTACTTTGCGTCAGTCTTCATGGTGGAAGACAGGAGTAACATCCCCAAAGTTCAAGAGAATCGGGGGCAGAGGTGAGTATGATGACCAATACCAAGCAGAAGGTGCTAGGAAAACTGAAAGGTCTGAAGGTGGATAAATCACCTGGGCCAGATGGATTACACCCCAGAGTTCTGAAGGAGATAGCTGAAGAGATAGTGGAGGCGTTAGTGGTGATCTTTCAGGAATCACTGGAGTCAGGGAGGGTCCCAGAGGACTGGAAAATCGCTAATGTAACCCCCCCTGTTAAAGAAGGGATTGAGGCAAAAGTCGGGAAATTACAGGCCGATTTGCCTGACCTTGGTCGTTGATAAGATTTTAGGGTCCATTATTAAGGATGAGATTTCAGAATACTTGGAAGTGCATGATAAAATAGGGCAAAGTCAGCATGATTTCATCAAGGGGAGGTCATGCCTGACAAATTTGTTAGAATTCTTTGAGGAGGTAACGAGTAGGTTAGATAAAGGAGAGTCAATGGATGTTATCTACTTGGACTTCCAGAAGGTCTTTGACAAGGTGCCGCACAGGAGGCTGCTCAGTAAGATAAGATCCCATGGTGTTCAAGGCAAGGTACGAGCATGGATAGAAGATTGGCTGTCTGGCAGGAGGCAGAGAGTGGGGATAAGGGGGTCCTTCTCAGGATGGCAACCGGTGATTAGTGGAGTTGGGACCACAACTTTTCACTTTATATATTAATGATCTAGATGAAGGAACTAAGGGCATCCTGGCTAAGTTTGCAGATGATACAAGGATAGGTGGAGGGACAGGTAGTATTGAGGAGGCGGGGAGGCTGCAGAAGGATTTGGACAGTTTAGGAGAATGGGCAAAGAAGTGGCATGTGGAATACAACGTGGGGAAGTGTGAGGTCATGCACTTTGGTAGGAAGAATAGAGGCATAGACTATTTTCTAAATGGGGAGAGAATTCAGAAATCTGGAGTGCAAAGGGACTTGGGAGTCCTAGTCCAGGATTCTCTTAAGGTTAACTTGCAGGTTGAGTCGGTAGTTAGGAAGGCAAATGCAACGTTGGTATTTATTTTGAGAGGACTAGAATATAAAAGCAGGGATGTGCTGCTGAGGCTTTATAAGGCTCTGGTCAGACCACATTTAGAATATTGTGAGCAATTTTGGGCCCCGTATCTCAGGAAGGATGTTCTGGCCCTGGAGAGGGTCCAGAGGAGGTTCACGAGAACGATCCCAGGAATGAAAGGCTTAACATATGAGGAATGTTTGAGGACTCTGGGTCTATACTCGATGGAGTTTGGAAGGATGAGGGGGGATCTGATTGAAATTTACAGAATACTGAAAGGCCTGGATAGAACGGATGTGGGGAAGATGTTTCCATCAGTAGGAGAGACATTAGTAGGCGTAGAAGGGCACAGCCTCAGAGTAAAGGGAAGACCTTTTAGGACAGAGATGAGGAGAAACTTCTTTAACCAGAGAGTGGTGAATCTATGGAATTCATTGCCACAGAAGGCTGTGGAGGCCAGGTCATTGAATGTACTTAAAACCGAGATAGATAGGTTCTTGATTGGTAAGGGGATCAAAGGTTATGGGGAGAAGGCAGGAGAATGGGTTGAGAAACTTATCAGCCATGATTGAATGGCGGAGCAGACTCGATGGGCCAAATGGCCTAATTTCTGCTCCTATGTCTTATGGTCTAATTCAACGTCCAGCGCGATTGATCTACATTAAAGGCATTTTCAGCATACATTGGATTTCCTAACAACCATCGTACTGCAGATCCCACATTCTCTCATTCGTCCTAACTGAAGCAAGGATAACCAGTTGCAACAGTAGAAATGAAAGTTGTTTATCATGATGGGTAATTACACATCCCAGTTCTTTCTGCCTGTCTTACTTTGGCACAGGCGGGTCACCGGTTTGGAGTGGCAGATACTCCAGACACACAAATGCACTCACTCTCTTAATTTTACACTGGAAGGTGTCAGAATGATATTAGCTGATAATAGATGCAAAATGTCAACAAAACTAAACAACAGACTTCAATATGCGCTAACACTGCAACCAAACTGGAAGGAACACAGTTCTCAACAATTAGGAAGCTAAGAGGCTGCAGGGAATTATCACAAGCATTACCAACTCAGAGCGTGAACCAGGAAGTGCTGGAGCCCCAGTGAGTTTTATTACTATCGCCAACTAATACATCTGTTCAAGCAAAAATCAGAGTGTTCACAAGTTTATCAATTTAAGGCTGCATCTGAATCACAGAACCATAAATAACCTTCACAGACACCCCACTGCCAACAGGCACCCCACTGCCAACAGTATAGTCAGGATTTGCTGGGACCCTCTGATCGCAGCAGTAAGTTGCGAAACTGGAGACAACCTCCTATAATATCAATCCAGCCGTGCCACCACCATACAATCGTTTTCAACTGACCACGACAACCATGACAGGGTGCAAAGCGACTTGCACCAACACTGTGCCTTCAGCACAGCAATCAGCAGGCACTCTCCCAACCCAATTCACCCAGCTAGCACCCCAAACCTACCCCACACATCCCACACTCGCCCAATTCACCCAGCTAGCACCCCAAACCTACCCCACACATCCCACACTCGCCCAATTCACCCAGCTAGCACCCCAAACCTACCCCACACACCCCACACTCGCCCAATTAACCCAGCTAGCACCCCAAACCTACCCTACACATCCTACACTCGCCCAATTCACCCAGCTAGCACCCCAAACCTGCCCCACACATCCCACACTCGCCCAATTCACCCAGCTAGCACCCCAAACCTGCCCCACACATCCCACACTCGCCCAATTCACCCAGCTAGCACCCCAAACCTGCCCCACACATCCCACACTCGCCCAATTCACCCAGCTAGCACCCCAAACCTGCCCCACACATCCCACACTCGCCCAATTCACCCAGCTAGCACCCCAAACCTGCCCCACACATCCCACACTCCCCCCATTTCACCCAGCTAGCACCCCAAACCTGCCCTACACATCCTACACTCGCCCAATTCACCCAGCTAGCACCCCAAACCTGCCCCACACATCCCACACTCGCCCAATTCACCCAGCTAGCACCCCAAACCTGCCCCACACATCCCACACTCGCCCAATTCACCCAGCTAGCACCCCAAACCTGCCCCACACATCCCACACTCGCCCAATTCACCCAGCTAGCACCCCAAACCTGCCCCACACATCCCACACTCGCCCAATTCACCCAGCTAGCACCCCAAACCTGCCCCACACATCCCACACTCGCCCAATTCACCCAGCTAGCACCCCAAACCTGCCCCACACATCCCACACTCGCTCAATTAACCCAGCTAGCACCCCAAACCTGCCCTACACATCTTACACTCGCCCAATTCACCCAGCTAGCACCCCAAACCTGCCCCACACATCCCACACTCGCCCAATTCACCCAGCTAGCACCCCAAACCTGCCCCACACATCCCACACTCGCCCAATTCACCCAGCTAGCACCCCAAACCTGCCCCACACATCCCACACTCGCCCAATTAACCCAGCTAGCACCCCAAACCTGCCCTACACATCTTACACTCGCCCAATTCACCCAGCTAGCACCCCAAACCTGCCCCACACATCCCACACTCGCCCAATTCACCCAGCTAGCACCCCAAACCTGCCCCACACATCCCACACTCGCCCAATTCACCCAGCTAGCACCCCAAACCTACCCCACACACCCCACACTCGCCCAATTCACCCAGCTAGCACCCCAAACCTGCCCCACACATCCCACACTCGCCCAATTCACCCAGCTAGCACCCCAAACCTACCCCACACACCCCACACTCGCCCAATTCACCCAGCTAGCACCCCAAACCTGCCCCACACATCCCACACTCGCCCAATTCACCCAGCTAGCACCCCAAACCTGCCCCACACATCCCACACTCGCCCAATTCACCCAGCTAGCACCCCAAACCTGCCCCACACATCCCACACTCGCCCAATTCACCCAGCTAGCACCCCAAACCTGCCCTACACATCTTACACTCGCCCAATTCACCCAGCTAGCACCCCAAACCTGCCCCACACATCCCACACTCGCCCAATTCACCCAGCTAGCACCCCAAACCTGCCCCACACATCCCACACTCGCCCAATTCACCCAGCTAGCACCCCAAACCTACCCCACACACCCCACACTCGCCCAATTCACCCAGCTAGCACCCCAAACCTGCCCCACACATCCCACACTCGCCCAATTCACCCAGCTAGCACCCCAAACCTACCCCACACACCCCACACTCGCCCAATTCACCCAGCTAGCACCCCAAACCTGCCCCACACATCCCACACTCGCCCCATTCACCCAGCTAGCACCCCAAACCTGCCCCACACATCCCACACTCGCCCAATTCACCCAGCTAGCACCCCAAACCTGCCCCACACATCCCACACTCGCCCAATTCACCCAGCTAGCACCCCAAACCTGCCCCACACATCCCACACTCGCCCAATTCACCCAGCTAGCACCCCAAACCTACCCCACACATCCCACACTCGCCCAATTCACCCAGCTAGCACCCCAAACCTGCCCCACACATCCCACACTCGCCCAATTCACCCAGCTAGCACCCCAAACCTACCCCACACACCCCACACTCGCCCAATTCACCCAGCTAGCACCCCAAACCTGCCCCACACATCCCACACTCGCCCAATTCACCCAGCTAGAACGCAATACCTACCCTAAACATCCCGCCCCCACCCCACCCACCATGCTGGCACCACCCCCCACACAATGCACCCGGCTGGCGCCGACCCCCACCCCAGGTGCCCGGCTGGCGCCGACCCCCCATCCCAGGCGCCGATCCCCCACCCCAGGTGCCCAGCTGGCGCCGGCGCCGACCCCAGGTGCCCGGCTGGCGCCGACCCCCCCACTCCAGGTGCCCGGCTGGCGCCGACCCCCCATCCCAGGTGCCCAGCTGGCGCCAACCCCCACCCCAGGTGCCCGGCTGGTGCCGACCCCCCCCCTCCACCCCTCGGTGCTCACCTGACTCCTGCAGTCGCCCTCCTTGCCCGCCGCCCCGGCGCCGTGTGTGAGCAGCGGGCGGCACTCGCGGAAGCCGCCGAGCTCCTGCTGCTGCCGCCGCCGCTGATGATGCTGCTGCTGCCGCTGCCCCCGGCCCTGATGCTGATGCTGCTGCTGCTGCCGCCGCCGCCGCTTCCTCTCCTCGGGCTGCCCGAGGCCCAGTCCGGATCCCCGGGGCTGATCCCCACCTTCCTCCGCCGCCGCCTCCTCCACCACCTCCTCGGCCTCATCCCCCTCCTCACCCTCCTCCTCCTCCTCTTCCTCCACCACCTGCTCCTCCGGAGGAGGAGGCGGCGGCTGCTGGAGGCCGGGGCAGACGCTGGCCAGGGCGGACAGCGAGCTGGAGAGCTCCCGCCAGCCGGGCGGCTCCAGGGCCCCGGCCTCCAGCGGGGAGTCGCGGGCCCGGCAGCGGACCACCAGCACGAAGCGCACCGTCTCGCCCAGGTAGAGCTGGGCCCGGCGGGGGAGGCTGCGGTAGCGACTGTAATCCGGAACCGGCCCGGCCGGGAAATACATCAGGTACTCGCAGAGGGACTCCATTAGCGCACGGACCAACCTCCCCCGCTGCCGCCGCCCCCTAGAGACAGGCCCCCTCAATGGCAGCCCGAGTTCATCCACCTGCAACCCCTCACCATGGCAACCGCCCGCCGGAGGACTAGAGCCGGCCGCCGGAGGACTACAACGAGGCACGACCAATCGATCGCCGAGCCCACAGGTGTGTCCCCCCCCCCCGCCCGGCCCCGCCCCCACCTCGTCCAGCCCAGCCCAGCCTCGCCTCGCCTGCAGCAGCGAGGCTTGCCAACCCCTCCAGGATCGCCCCGCCCCGCCCTGGCTGGCCCCGCCCCACCTCGCCCAGCCAAGCCCAGTCTCGCCTGCAGCAGCGAGGCTTGCCAACCCCTCCAGGATCGCCCCGCCCCGCCCTGGCTGGCCCCGCCTCGCCCCGCTTGCGCCAACGAGACTTGCCAACCCTTCTAGGATGGCCCTGGAGTCTCTAGGAATTGAGGATCCATCTCCAGCACCAACCCCCAACGCCCCCCTCCAGCCCTACTGGATTTTCTTGACCATTTTTAACAAAAATTTCCTTCAGACATTTTCGCCCATTCGCTGGGCAAATATTGTGTCCTGGTGATGGGAGAGGAGGTTTGCGGACACAGCGAAGCCTCACCGGATTGGTCCCTGGGGTGACCTTCTTTTAAGACCATAAGACGTAGGAGCAGGAGTAGGCCGTTCGGCCCATCGAGCCCGCTCCGCCATTCAATGAGACCATGGCTGATCTGATAATCCTCAACTCCACTTTCCTGCCTTTTCCCCATAACCCTTGGCTCCCTTAAAGATTAAAAATCTGTCCATCTCAGCCTTGAATATACTGAACGACCCCCAGCCCAGCCCTTACCCCCCCCGCCCCGCCCTGCGGTAAAGAATTACATAGATTCTCTACCCTCTGAGAGAAGAAATTCCTCCTCATCTCTGTCTTAAATGGGCGACCCCTTACTCTGAGATTATGTCCTCTGGTCCTAGACTCTCCCAGAAAGGGAAACAATCTCTCAGCATCTACCCTGTCAAGCCCCCTGTGAATCTTAAGTATTTCAATAAGGTCACCTCTCAATCTTCTAAACTCCAATGAGTACAGGTCCAACCTACTCAACCTCTCCTCAGAAGAAAATCCCTCCATACCAAGGATCAACCTAGTGAACCTTCTCTGGACTGCCTCCAATGCCTGTATATCTATCCTCAGACAAGGGGACCAAAACCGTTCATAGTATTCTAGGTGTGGTCTAACCAGTGCCTTGTATAGTTTTAGCAAGATTTCCCTATTTTTATGCACTTTGAAATAAAGGCCAACATTCCATTTGCCTTCCATATTTCCCGTTGAACTTGTATGTTAGCTTTTTGTGATTCATGCACAAGGCCCCCCAAATCCCTCTGCGCTGCAGCATTCTTTAGTCTTTCTCCATGTAAATAATATTCAGCTCCTCTATTCTTCCTGCCAAAATGCATAACCTCACATTTTCCCACATTAAATTCCATCTGCCAAGTTTTTCCCGCTCACTTAACCTGTCTCTATCCCTCTGTAGTGTCATCCTCACCACTTGCCTTCCCACCTATTTTTGTGTCATCCGCAAACTTGCCAATAACACATTCACTTCCCTCATCTATGTCATTCATATATATTGTAAATAATTGAGGCCCCAGCACTGATCCCTGTGGCACTCCACTAGTTATAGGTTGCCATCCCAAAAATGCCCCCCAACCCAACTCCCTGTCTTTTATTAGTTAGCCAATCCTCTGACCATGTTAATACACTACCCCAACATCATGGGTTCTCATCTTATTAAGTAGTCTTATGTGTGGTTCCCTATCAAACGCCTTTTGGAAATCCAAATATATTACATCTACTGGTTCCCCTTTATCTATCCCGCTAATTACCTCTGCAAAGAATTCTAATAAATTTGTCAGGCATAATTTCCCCTTCATGAAACCATGCTGGCCCTGCTTGATTATATTATGTATTTCTAAATGCTCTGCTGTTACATCCTTTATAATAGGCTCTAACATTTTCCCAATGACAGATGTTAAGCTAACTGGCCTATAGCTACCTGTTTTTTGTCTCCCTCCCTTTTTGTACAAGGGTCTTACATTGGCTATTCTCCTATCCTCTGGGACTTTTCCAGAATCTAAGGGTTCTTGGAAGATTACTACCAGTGCATCCACTATCTCTGTAGTTACTTCCTTTAATATCCATCAGGTCCAAGGGACTTATCGGTCTTTAGCCCGATTAGTTTCCCTAGTACTTTTTCTCTAGTGGTAGTTATTGTATTAATTTCCTCCCCCTTTTGCCCTTGATTATTCAGTATTTTTGGAATGCTATTAGTGTCTTCTACCGTGAAGACTGATGCAAAGTATTTATTCAACTCCTCTGCCATTTCCTGGTTCCCCATTATTATTTCTCCAGCCTCATTCTCTGAGGGCCTTATGTTCGCTTTGGCCTCTCTCTTCCTTTTTATACATTTAAAGAAGCTCTTACTGTCCGCTTTTATATAACTTGCAAATGTACCCTCAAAGTTTATTTTCTCCCTCTTTATTATTTTTTGGTCATCTTTTGTTGGTTTTTAAAACTTTCCCAATCCTCTGGCTTATCACTAATCTTTGCCACATTGTATGTTTTTTCTTTCAATTCTTTATTTTTTCAAAGGATGTGGGCATTGCAGCCAAGGCTAGCAAACCACTCAGTTCAAGGACAAATAGGGATGGGTAATAAATGCTGCCCTTGCCAGTGACACCCACATCCCATGAAAGAATATTTTAAAAAAAGAGGCTAAAAACAAAATACTGTAGATGCTAGAAATCTGAAATAAAAACAGAGAATGGTGGAAAAGCTCAACAGGTCTGGCAGAATCTGTGGAGAGAGAAACAGAGTTAACATTTCGAGCCCATGTGCCCTCAGAACTCTGAACAAGAGTCATACGGACTCCAAACATTAACTCTGTTTCTCTCTCCACAGATAGTGCTAGACCTGCTGAGTTTCTCTAGCATTTCTGTTCCTATTTTCTTTAAAAGAGGCTGTTTTATAGGCAGCTAGGAAACAAATATTAAAACCTGGGAGGGTACCAGTAAAACCTGTCCAATTTGGCCTTGCATACCTTAAAATGGAACTCCAGTATTACTGGTGTCAGTATTATAGATTTTTGCTGGAGATTTGAAACTTCTGAACTGCTTTTTCCTCCTGGGGTTTGAGTAATGATAAGTTTGCTTTCCAATTATTGGTGGGAGAATGGAGCTCCATGATGATGGGGACATTGGATAACCAATGGAAGCGTGTAGGGGTAGGACTAGTGGAGAGAGGAGACAATGCATTGACAACTCCAGGAATACGACCAGACAGAACTGGCAACCCCAGCGGAAACTAAGGTTGCCAACTCTCCAGGATTGACCTGGATTCTCCAGGAATTGAAGTTCAATCTCCAGGGCACTGCTGTGTTCAAATCCTGGAGAATAATCATAGGGACATTTAAAAAGATTGTTTCTTGTTTGTCATTTTCTTTGAGCATTTCTCTTCACCGGGTATAGAAATTTTGAAAAAAAAACTGTTTGGCTGACACTTTGTTGGGGTTGCCAACTGTGTGTTCCTGGAGGTTTCGTCACATGACTTGCCCCCGCGCTCCAGCCATTAGTGGCCAACACGTCCATCCTTGTGACGTACGGCCTTCCTACAACAATTGGAAAGCAAAAAGA
Organism: Carcharodon carcharias; assembly: GCF_017639515.1. Lineage (NCBI taxonomy): Eukaryota > Metazoa > Chordata > Chondrichthyes > Lamniformes > Lamnidae > Carcharodon > Carcharodon carcharias. Next base: position 9,166,052 of record NC_054499.1, on the reverse strand, counting down.
CTCATTACCCAGTTGGATGGCGCTTGACTGTCAACCAAACAACCTTTGTTCCCCCCATTTTCAATATTTTTATATCTGGTATAGAAAATTTTTGAAAACAAAAGGCCAAAGAAAATTAATATCCGGATGATTTTCCTCCAGGATTTGCACACAGCAGTGTCCTGGAGATTGATATTCAATTCCTGGAGACTCCAGGCCAATCTAGAAGGGTTGGCAACCCTACACATAATCCAATTGGGTAATGAGACATTTTGCTTTCCAATTGGCACAGGAAGGCAGAACGATACAACGATGGATATGTTGGCCGACTCTTGGATGGAGCGTCGGGAGGTGGGGGCGGGGTGGGGGGGGGGGGTGGGGGGGGGGTGTGGGGTGGGGGGGGGGGGGGAGTCATGTGGTGAAACCTCCAGGAATACATTTGATCACAGTTGGCAACCCTCCTCTCCAACAACAACGCCCTGCATTTCAATAGAGCGTCATTCCAAACCACAACGAGCCTGTTTCCATTCAACAACACTGAAGGAGCTCTTCACCATCCAGAACAACCAAAGCAGCTCCTTGATCGGCCATTCAGCCCCTTGTGTGCGTGCCGGCGATGGAACACGCCATCCAGCCTAATCCTGCTTTCCAGCTCTCTGGGTCCATAGCCCTGCAGGTGACAGCACGTCAAATGCATGTCCCAAGCTCCTTTTTAAAGCAGGAGGAGAGAGAGAGAGAGAGACAGAGACAGAGAGGTTTGGTGGGGGTGGGGTGGAATTCCAGAGCTTGGGGTCCAGGCAGCTGAAGGCGGCCACCAGTGGTGGAGCGATGGAAACTGTCGGTGCTCGCGAGACGTGAATTGGTGGAGTGCAGAGATCTTAGAGGGTCGTAGGGCTGGAGGAGGCTACAGACATAGGGAGAAGGCACGGCCAATCTCAGAGAAATCATGGAATGTCATACCCTAATCCTAGTTAAGCTGTTTTTCCCTCTCTTTTATTTATAATTTGGGTTTCTGTTGTTTATAAAGGGGCATTTTTTTTTGTTTGGTAGCTGCTCCATAACACAGTTCACCACAGTTGCCACCAAAAGAAAAAGAGAATTACATTACAGCATTGGCACAAGCCATTTAGCCCATCTGCTTCATGCTGGTTTTAATGCTCCACACATTGGCCTCCTCCAAACTCCTCTTCATCTCACTCCCATCAGCATATCCTTCGATTCTTTTCTCCCTCATGTGTTTATCCAGCTTCCCATTAAATGCATATACGCTATTCACTTCAACCACTCCCCATTTTCACCAGTCCCTGAGAGAAATAATTCATTCGCATATGCAAGGAAGATTTAGTTGAATGGGCACATTTGTGTCCCTAGTAGAGATTTTTTAAATTATCAATGAATCTGTTAGGCTCCACATGGAGAATTCTTTTCTTAGATTCGTTCATGGGATGTGGGCGTCACTGGCTGGGCCCAGCATTTATTGCCCATTCCTAATTGTCCCCTGAGAAGGTGGTGGTGAGCTGCCTTCTTGAACCGTTGCAGTCCAAATCTTTCCAAGTGTGGGGGAGACCAGAACTAGGTGTACAGTTAAGGGTTAATGGTTATGTTAATTAGACAATGATGTCAATGATGATGTAATCATGACATCAGGGTCAGATGACCAAGAGACTCCAAGGGAGCAAGGCACAAAGCAGTCTGTATCCAGAGAACAATGTACTTACCATGAGGTCTTGGATGTGAATAGTGTAAATATACAGTTTTAAGAAAAATTAAATACTGACTGTCTCCAAGTCACTCCTAGAGTAAGTGAAAGCTCACCAAGCCAGAAGACAATACAAGTAAAGGACAACAGGCGAAATCACTAGGGGCCATCAATATATGACAGTCACTCCAGTAGAGAATTCAGGAGAAACTTCTTTACTCAGAGAGCAGTGAGACTGTGAAACTCAAAACCATAAGGAGTAGTTGAGGTGAATAGTATCGATGAATTTAAGGGGCCACTAGATAAACTCATGTGTGATGAAGGAATAGGAGGATGGAGCCATTATATGCCCTGTCAGTGTGGCTAAATAGAGCTGACCCAAGGACACTTGTGAAATGCCTTGTGATATTTTTTGACGTTATTGGTGCACTGATGGATTATTGGCCCCTATCAGGTGAAAAGGAATGAATTTACAACGTTTAGGGTGCTGTTCAGAGGCGGTGCAGTGGGTAACAACCCCGCCTCTGAGCCAGGACCTCCAGGTTCTCAACCCAATCCAGGACTCGACAGCCAGAGAAGGTGCGTTCGTCATGCGGCCAAACTAGTTGAGTATCGGCCTGCAAATCCTTCCAATGCACATGCCAATGGCAGGCGGTAAGAGTGGGAGAGATTGCTGGTCAGCCATGTGATGGATAGAAAGTTGGACCCTCTACCATCACTATCCGTAGCTCCAGATTACAACACGCATGGAAAAGTGCATGTTGCCACAGCATCATCTCCCTCACTGAACCGCACCACACCAACACCGCAGTGACGTTGAAATCCTGTTCTTTGGAACTTTAAGGGATGTGGTGAAAATGACCAAGTTTAGAAGATTTGCAATTGTGAGAATAAGTTTCAGGGAGACCCTGTGGTTTAGGAAAGTGTATTTTGAGTACCTTTAGTTAACACGTTGCACCGTTCCTCAAAGGAACAAGAAAATAATGCTTTAACTCTTTCGAGTCAAAACAAATAAACTAAATTAACAAACCAAGGGACAAATTAAAAGGCAGCCCCTTAAAGGGAAACTGCAAAAACAAAAGGCAAAATTTAAAGGGAACTTACAAACATCAAAACAAAATGTTATTAAGAGGGTCAATAAAACACCCCAGTCCCCGCGTTGCCTACCGAGCACGGAAAGGCCTTGAAGGTGCCGGCAGACACCGCGTGCTCCCTCTCCAGGGACACCTGGCTGTGTACATAGCCACGGAAGAGAGGCAGGCAGTCGGGCGGGACAGCCCCATCGATCGCCCACTGCCTGGACTTGTTAATGGCCAACTCAGCCCGGTCCAGGAGCAAGTGCACGAGGAGGTCCTCCTCCCTCCCCAATCCCCTCCACACCCGGTGAAAGTAAAGCTTTAGACGCCAACTTAGATAATTTCTATTAATTATTCCTATTAATAATTCCTGCTGTTAAATAATTTCTAGTCCTGGTTGCAAAGATAAATATCTCATCAAATGTTAAATGTGTGCAAGGACGTACACATGCTTGTTAGGCACATCAACACCAAACATATTTTCCAATTTTGATAATATGGCTTCAGTTCAGCTCATTTCCAAAGCAGGCTTTACAATGCAATGCCAATAAACTTAAAGCAGCGTGAAAGGGACATTGATTGCTTCCTGCTGTAAGGGTTTTGTGGCAGGGTTACTATTGCCAGTCTTAGACAATTCCGAAGCTCTCTTGGTCAGCCTCCCACCTCCTACTCTGCATAAAGTTGAGGCTCCTCCACTGCTACCCAGAACCAAACGGGCACCAAGTCCCATTCACCCATCACCCCGCGGTGCTCACCGACCCGACACTGGCTCCCGGTCCAGCCAATGCTCCTTGTTTTCAAATCTCTCACGCACACACATACCCCACCCCCTCCCAACAACCCCCCCAACCCCCACCCCACAGCCTCTTCTTCTCTGTGACCTTCTTCAGCCCGACAGCCCACCGTTCCTCCAGAACTGGCCTCTTGCCAATTTTAACCGCCCGACCCGTCAGTGACCGTGCCTTCAATTGCCTGGGCCCTAAGCTCGGCAATTCCTTCCCTAAACCTCTCAGCCCCTCTTTCGTCCTTTAATATGCTCCTTCAAACCCTTGGCCAAGTATTTTGTCACCAATCCTAATATTTTGTAACGTGGCTTGGGGTTAAATTTTGCCAGATGGCAGCCCTGTGAAGCATCTTGGTACGTTTCCCACGTCCAAATGCCTCCTCATATTGCCTCAGTGAGGCCGCTTGGGGTGTTGTACTACTTGAAAGGCGCCATATAAATTCAAGTTGTTCTTGAACCACTGCAAACGCTGGATTGATCAATGATAAACTCCCCAGGGGGACACAGAATGTAAACCATAGCCAGGAATGGTTAGTGATTCACTATGTCCATGAGACCATAAGACATAGGAGCAGAAATTAGGCCATTCGGCCCATCGAGTCTGCTCTGCCATTCAATCATGGCTGATAAGTTTCTCAACCCCATTCTCCCGCCTTCTCCTTGTAACCTTTGATCCCCTTACCAATCAAGAACCTATCTATCTCGGTCTTAAATACACTCAATGACCTGGCCTCCACAGCCTTCTGTGGCAATGAATTCCATAGATTCACCATTCTCTGGCTAAAGAAGTTTCTCAACCCCATTCTCCCGCCAGTCAAGTGTCATCCAGTTGGCCAACGAGCCTTTCCAGTTGGCCTAGGAAGGCAGAGCCTTGGCGCGTTTGCTGACCAATGGCTGGAGCAAACCTCCAGGAGCACATTTAATCAGAGTCGGCAATCCTGTTCCCTTTTGAATGTTGCTGTTGAGTTTGCTTCCAGCCGTGGAACACATTTCAGATCGCAACAGCTCACTGCAGGAATTCTTTTGGCCCTCATGTCCTCTCTGGCTCTTTGTCTTATGTTAAATCCATGTCCCTCTCAGGCGATGGAAGATGGTCCTGGGAGATCAGACAGGGTAATACAAACAAAGGGCCGGATTTTCCCGGTCCCACCCACAGCAGGAATTGTTGCAAATGGGACAGAAAACATGATGGGACCACCAGAACGTCCATTGCCTTCGGGCTGGAATTTCTGGTCCCCTGGTGGGTGGGACTGGATAATTCCGGCCATAGAAAGCATGGAAGGAAACCATTCAGCCCGTCATATGCATGCGAGCCAAAAAAGGGGGTTACGAAGCCTTAGCTCACCTTCTAGCTCTTGGTCGGTAGCCCTGTAGGTTAACAGCACTTCCAATTCATACCCATGTGCTTTTTTTTAAATGCAATGAAGGTTTTTACGTCCGCCACCATTTCAGGCAATGAGATCTGGACCCCAAAATAGGGGATTGTCTTATGAGCAAAATTGGAGGTGGTTGGGCCTATACTCATTGGAGTTTGTAAGAATGAGAGGTGATCTCATTGAAACACATAAGGGAGCTTGAAAAGGTAGGTGCGGAAAGGATGTTTCCCCTCCTGGGGGCATTTAGAACTCAAGGGCACAGTTTCAACATAAGGGGTCTCCCCATTTACGACAGAGACGAGGAGGAATTTCTTCTCTCAGAGGGTCATGAGCGTTTGGAATTCTCTTCCCCAGCGAGCAGTGGAGGCTGGGTCACTGAATACATTCAAGACTGGGATAAAAACAAAAAAACTGTGGATGCTGGAAATCCAAAACAAAAAACCGAATTACCTGGAAAAACTCAGCAGGTCTGGCAGCATCGGCGGAGAAGAAAAGAGTTGACGTTTCGAGTCCTCATGACCCTTCGACAGAACTTGAGTGAATCCAAGAAAGGGGTGAAATATAAGCTGGTTTAAGGTGTGTGAGGGTGGGGGTGGGGGGGACGGGGGCGGTGGGTTGGGTGGGGGGAGAGAAGTGGAGGGGGGGTGGTGTGGTTGTAGGGACAAACAAGCAGTGATAGAAGCAGATCATCAAAAGATGTCACAGACAACAGAACAAAAGAACACATAGGTGTTAAAGTTGGTGATATTATCTAAACGGATGTGCTAATTAAGAATGGATGGTAGGGCACTCAAGGTATAGCTCTAGTGGGGGTGGGGGGAGCATAAAAGATTTAAAAATATTTAAAAATAATGGAAATAGGTGGGAAAAGAAAAAATCTATATAATTTATTGGAAAAAACAAAAGGAAGGGGGAAGAAACAGAAAGGAGGTGGGGATGGGGGAGGGAGCTCACGACCTAAAGTTGTTGAATTCAATATTCAGTCCGGAAGGCTGTAAAGTGCCTGGTCGGAAGATGAGGTGTCGTTCCTCCAGTTTGCGTTGGGCTTCACTGGAACAATGCAGCAAGCCAAGGACAGACATGAGGGCAAGAGAGCAGGGTGGAGTGTTAAAATGGCAAGCGACAGGGAGGTTTGGGTCATTCTTGCGGACAGACCGCAGGTGTTCTGCAAAGCGGTCGCCCAGTTTATGTTTGGTCTCTCCAACGTAGAGGAGACCAAATGGAGCAACGAATGCAGTAGACTAAGTTGGTGGAAATGCAAGTGAAATGTTGCTTCACTTGAAAGGAGTGTTTGGGCCCTTGGATGGTGAGGATAGAGGATGTGAAGGGGCAGGTGTTACATCTTTTGCGTGGGCATGGGGTGGTGCCATAGGAGGGGGTTGAGGAGTAGGGGGTGATGGAGGAGTGGACCAGGGTGTCCCGGAGGGAACGATCCCTACGGAATGCCGATATGGGGGGGTGAAGGGAAGATGTGTTTGGTGGTGGCATCATGCTGGAGTTGGCGGAAATGGCGGAGGATGATCCTTTGAATGCGGTGGCTGGTGGGGTGATAAGTGAGGACAAGGAGGACCCTATCATGTTTCTGGGAGGGAGGAGAAGGCGTGAGGGCGGATGCGCGGGAGATGGGCCGGACACGGTTGAGGGCCCTGTCAACGACCGTGGGTGGAAAACCTTGGTTTAGGAAGAAGGAGGACATGTCAGAGGAACTGTTTTTGAATGTAGCATCATCGGAACAGATGCGACAGAGGCGAAGGAACTGAGAGAATGGGATGGAGTCCTTACAGGAAGCGGGGTGTGAGGAGCTGTAGTCGAGGTAGCTGTGGGAGTCGGTAGGTTTGTAATGGATATTGGTGGACAGTCTATCACCAGAGATTGAGACAGAGAGGTCAAGGAAGGGGAGGGAAGTGTCAGAGATGGACCACGTGAAAATGATGGAGGGGTGGAGATTGGAAGCAAAATTAATAAATTTTTCCAAGTCCCAACGAGAGCATGAAGCAGCACCGGAGTAATCATCGATTTACCGGAGAAAGACCCTTGTCAGCGGCTTTGATGACAATGTCAGGGTTGGACCTGAGAGAATGGAGTGCAGTAAGTTCAGAGAGAGAGAGATTAGAATGGGTGAGAGGAGCAGAGAAATTGAGACGACTAATGTCGCGCCGACAGTTCTCAATGAAAAGATCAAGAGAAGGTAAGAATCCAGAGGGAGGAGTCCAGGTGGAGGGAGAATATTGGAGGTGGGTGAAAGGATCCGTTGAACGGGGAGAGGACTCCTGCCCAAAGAAGAAAGCCCGGAGACAAAGACGGCGGAAGAAGAGTTCAGCATTGTGCCGAGCCCGAAATTCATTGAGGTGAGGGCGTAAGGGTATGAAACTAAATCCTTTGCTGAGCACTGAACGTTCAGCATCGGAGAGGGGAAGGTCAGGGGGTATAGTGAATACACGGCTGGGGCTGGGATTGGAAGATGGGGTGGGGACGGAGGGACAGGCCGGGGTGGAGGGTCCTAGATGGGTGTTGGTGTCGATGAGTTGTTGGAGCTTGCGTTCCTTAGCGCTTGAGAGAAAGAGAAAAAGTTTCTTGTTGAGGCGTCGGATGAGACGAAGAATAAAATGAAACTGGGGGCACACGCAGCTTTGAAAAAGGGTACGGCGTGCTGCTGGAGGGAGAGGTCAAGTGTGTTCATATGGCGGCGCATGGCACCGAGTGTGGATTTCAGAATGTGACGGGAACAGCAGTCCGAGAAACGTTTTATGTCCCAGAGATACCTGTAATCCTGGGTGGGTTCGAAACATGAGGGGTGGAATTTCAGTTGCCACTGCCACTGCTCTTCAAGAAATGCCTACCTCCTTGAAGAAGTTCAGTTCGTCTATGCGACAAGATCACCGTATCTCTCTTTTGCCTTGCTCACCTTCATTGCTTTCCATTTCTCTCCTGGTGTTTGACAAGGTGTTTACTAAAACCCACTTTCACAGCCATATCTCCTTTCTCAGTGACTGTCTCCGTCTCCGAATTACCCCACGTGGATTTCAACTGAAATTCCACCCCTCATGTTTCGAACCCACCCAGGATTACAGGTATCTCCGGGACATAAAACGTTTCTTGGACTGCTGTTCCCGTCACATTCTGAAATCCACACTCGGTGCCATGCGCCACCATATGAACACACTCGACCTCTCCCTCCGGCAGCACCGCCGTACCCTTTTTCAAAGCTGCGCGTGCCCCCAGTTTCATTTTATTCTTCGGCTCATCCGACGCCTCAACAAGAAACCTTTTCTCTTTCTCTCAAGTGCTAAGGAACGCAAGCTCCAACAACTCATCGACACCAACACCCATCTAGGACCCTCCACCCCGGCCTGTCCCTCCGTCCCCACCCCATCTTCCAATCCCAACCCCAGCCGTGTATTCACTATACCCCCTGACCTTCCCCTCTCCGATGCTGAATGTTCAGTGCTCAGCAAAGGACTTAGTTTCATACCCTTACACCCTCACCTCAATGAATTTTGGGCTCGGCATGATGCTGAACTCTTCTTCCGCCGTCTTCGTCTCCGGGCTCACTTCTTTGGGCAGGAGTCCTCTGCCCGTTCAACGGATCCTTTCACCCACCTCCAATATTGTCCCTCCACCTGGACCCCTCCCTCTGGATTCTTACCTTCTCTTGATCTTTTCATTGAGAACTGTCGGCGCGACATTAGTCGTCTCAATATCTCTGCTCCTCTCACCCATTCTAATCTCTCTCTCTCTGAACTTACTGCACTCCATTCTCTCAGGTCCAACCCTGACATTGTCATCAAACCCGCTGACAAGGTTGGCGCTGTATTTGTCTGGCGCACTGACCTCTACCTCGCGGAGGCTGAGCGTCAACTCGCAGACACTTCCTCCTACCTCTCCCTGGACCATGACCCCACCACTGAACATCAAGCCATTGTTTCCAGGACTGTCACTGACCTCATCTCCTCTGGGGATCTTCCTCCCACAGCTTCCAACCTGATAGTCACCCAACCTCGGATGGCCCGCTTCTACCTCCTACCCAAAATCCACAAACAGAACTGTCCCGGTAGACCGATCATCTCAGCTTGCTCCTGCCCCACAGAACTCATTTCTCATTATTTTGACTCCCTTCTCTCTCCCCTTGTCCAGTCCCTTCCCACCTACATCCGTGATTCCTCTGACACCTTACGTCACATCAACAATTTCCAGTTCCCTGGCCCCAACCGCTTCCTCTTCACCATGGATGTCCAATCCCTCTACACCTCCATCCCCCACCAGGATGGTCTGAGGGCCCTTAGCTTCTTCCTCGAACAGAGGCCCGAACAATCCCCATCCACCACTACTCTCCTCCGTCTGGCTGAACTTGTTCTCACACTGAACAATTTCTCCTTCAACTCCTCTCACTTCCTCCAAATAAGAGGTGTGGCTATGGGTACCTGCATGGGCCCCAGCTATGCCTGTCTCTTTATGGGGTATGTGGAACATTCCTTGTTCCAGTCCTACTGTGGCCCCCTTCCACAACACTTTCTCCGGTAAATTGATGATTACTTCGGTGCTGCTTCATGCTCTCATTGGGACTTGGAAAAATTTATTAATTTTGCTTCCAGTCTCCACCCCTCCATCATTTTCACGTGGTCCATCTCTGACACTTCCCTTCCCTTCCTTGACCTCTCTGTCTCAATCTCTGGTGATAGACTGTCCACCAATATCCATTACAAACCTACCGACTCCCACAGCTACCTCGACTACAGCTCCTCACACCCCGCTTCCTGTAAGGACTCCATCCCATTCTCTCAGTTCCTTCGCCTCCGTTGCATCTGTTCCGATGATGCTACCTTCAAAAACAGTTCCTCTGACATGTCCTCCTTCTTCCTTAACCAAGGTTTTCCACCCACGGTCGTTGACAGGGCCCTCAACCGTGTCCGGCCCATCTCCCGCGCATCCACCCTCACGCCTTCTCCTCCCTCCCAGAAACATGATAGGGTCCTCCTTGTCCTCACTTATCACCCCACCAGCCACTGCATTCAAAGGATCATCCTCCGCCATTTCCACCAACTCCAGCATGATGCCACCACCAAACACATCTTCCCTTCACCACCCATATCGGCATTCTGTAGGGATTGTTCCCTCCGGTATACCCTGGTCCACTCCTCCATCACCCCCTACTCCTCAACCCCCTCCTATGGCACCACCCCATGCCCACGCAAAAGATGTAACACCTGCCCCTTCACTTCCTCTCTCCTCACCGTCCAAGGGCCCAAACACTCCTTTCAAGTGAAGCAACATTTCACTTGCATTTCCCCCAACTTAGTCTACTGCATTCGTTGCTCCCAATGTGGTCTCCTCTACGTTGGAGAGACCAAATGTAAACTGGGCGACCGCTTTGCAGAACACCTGCGGTCTGTCCACAAGAATGACCCAAACCTCCCTGTCGCTTGCCATTTTAACATTCCACCCTGCTCTCTTGCCCTCATGTCTGTCCTTGGCTTGCTGCATTGTTCCAGTGAAGCCCAACGCAAACTGGAGGAACAACACCTCATCTTCCGACTAGGCACTTTACAGCCTTCCGGACTGAATATTGAGTTCAACAACTTTAGGTCTCGAGCTCCCTCCCCCATCCCCACCCCCTTTCTGTTTCCCCCTTCCTTTTGTTTTTTCCAATTATATATATTTTTCTTTTTCCACCTATTTCCATTATTTTTAAATATTTTTAAATCCTTTATGCTCCCCCCACCCCCACTAGAGCTATACCTTGAGTGCCCTACCATCCATTCTTAATTAGCACATTCGTTTAGATAATATCACCAACTTCAACACCTATGTGTTCTTTTGTTCTGTTGTCTGTGACATCTTTTGATGATCTGCTTCTATCACTGCTTGTTTGTCCCTACAACCACACCACCCCCCTCCACTTCTCTCCCCCCACCCAACCCCTCCCCCCACCCCCACACACCTTAAACCAGCTTATATTTCACCCCTTTCTTGAATTCACTCAAGTTCTGTCAAAGGGTCATGAGGACTCGAAACGCCAACTCTTTTCTTCTCCGCCGATGCTGCCAGACCTGCTGAGTTTTTCCAGGTAATTCTGTTTTTGTTTTATATTCAAGACTGGGTTAGACAGATTTTGAGGGAGGGACAAAGGGGTCAAGGGTTATGGGGGATGGGTAGGAAAGCGGAGTTAAGGCCACAATCAGATCGGCCATGGTCTTGTAGAATAGTGCAGCAGGCTTGAGGGGCTGAATGGCCTACTCCTACCCCTGTTTCTTGCATTCTTTTTATCACCCAGAGGGTAGTGAACATCCCCTCCAATCCTTCCACCAATTAATTTAAAGCAATGCCCACTGGTTTATTGACCCCTCTGCTGAGGGAAACAAGCCCTTCTATCTACCTTGGCCCCTCATAATTTGAAACACTCAATTAAATCTCTCCTCTGTTCCAAAGAAAACCACCCCAGCCTATCCAATCTTTCCTCATCCTCAGCTAAAATTCTCCATTCTTGGCAACATCCTTGTAAATCTCGTTGGTACCATTATCTACAAAGACGCTTGAACTCTACATAACCTCCGGCCCAGCCAAACTCCCTCTGGCAGGGAGTAAGAATAGCCACAAGGGCTAGTCAGCAGAGATAGTCATCCCTTCTCCTCCCAAGGAGACCATCTCTGAAATCTAATCCTGGTAAGTTCTCAGGGTGCAACCTTCTAACCCACAGGCATGGGTCTCGCAGGTATGCAGTGGCATGTTACAGGGAGCCCGTGTTGCTATGGACTTTTTACATGCATGTTGTAGTCTGTTGGTATGTGGATAGTGATGGCAGAGGCGCCAATGTTCCTTCTGTCACGTGATTCACCAGGAATCTCTCCCACTCTTACCGCCTGCCATTGGCAGAATTTGCAGGTTGATCCTCAACCTGTTTGGCTACACAACGAACACACCTTCCACAGCCATCAGGTCTGGAGCTTCTGGCTCAGAGGCGGGGACGTTATTTACTGCGTGCATGAGACTGCCTTGCTGTGGGTATAATTTCAATTGATAAAGACTTACAATTACGTACACAACATCCCAAAGCGTTTTACAGCCAGCTAAGTACTTTTTTGAAGCGCGCTCACTGTTGTAAAGTAGGAAATGCCAGCAGCCGATTTGTGCGCAAGATCCCTCAAACACAGCTACGAAATAAAAGCCCGGATCATCCGTTTTAGTGATGCTGATTGTGGGATATGTATTGCTCCAGGAGGAGCTCCCCTGCTCTTCTCTGAAGAACGGCTGTGGGCATTTTTACGTCTCCCTGAGAGGGCAGATGGGGCCTAAAAGACGGTGCCCTCCGGCAGTGCTGCACTCCCTCGAAACTGCACCAGCAGTGCTGGACAAGCTATGTTGTGCTTAAGTTTCTGGAACAGGGGCTTGAACCCACAATCTTCAAATCAGCTTAGATCAAGCAGTTACCCTTGTGCTTTGGGTGCACATGCTACACTTTTTGTGCTGTTTTGAGGGCTGGTTAGCTCATGGCCAAAAGCGCAGGTTTGATTCCTGCTCCAGCCGAGGTAGATTTGGGACCTGCAGCTGAGATTGGAAGTCAATAACAAACCATCAGTGCCAAAAAGCAAAGCCAAGAGAATGGCTCAGGATGAAACATCAGCAAACAACGATTAAGGAGCTGCCTCTGGGCAGAGCACTCATGATGATAATTATTTCTTGTGGTGAGTAATTTAATTTGCATTGGAAAGTACGCCTGTATAATTTGTGTTTAAACAATCAAAGTTAATATTATAAGTCACCAAAAATCAGAACATGCATATGGTTCTCGTAAACCCCATCTGATTTGGAGAAGCAGTGTGTCTCACTGATAAGTTTTCCACAGCAGATTAAAGAGCATTTTTTTTTAGGATTATGATTGATATTATTTTAATAAATTAACGTTTGTAAATGTTTCTTCATTTCAGTTTTCCACATGTTGAGTAAAGACATGCCACAACATTTTTTCTTTCAATATCTGGATTAAAAACAATTGTTAAATGAATTTGCAAGTACACAAGTGGAATATGCTTCAAATTACAAAAATATTCCCATCACCTTTCTCCAAAGAACATAATTTAGTCTTTACACAATGAGTGTTAGTCGGATCCCTGCATTTTTCTGAATGGGTTGTTTTACAAATAAGTAACAAAGGACAAATATATACACCCAATTTAACTTGTACAGACTGAGGCATGCATTAACAATATTAATAATTGACCCTAAATCAAATATTCACTGTTGCTTTATTCCAAAGATCAACTTTACTTGCATTCTCTGGGTACCATGTACCTGGGGAGGCAATGGCATAGTGGTATTGTTGTGGGACTAGTGATCCAGAGATGCAGGGTAATTCTCTGGGGGACCCGGGGTTTGAATTCTGCCACGGCAGATGGTGGAATTTTGAATTCAATAAACATCTGTAATTAAAAGTCTAATGATGTTGATTGTTGTTAAAAATCCATCTGGTTCACTAATCCCCTCTTTAGTGAAGGGAAATCTGGCCCACATGTGACTCCTGACCCACAACCAAGGTGGCTGACTCTTAAGTGTCCTCTGAACAAGGGCAATTAGGGATGGGCAATAAATGCTGGCCTAACCAGTGATGCCCACATCCCATGAATGAATAATTTTTTTTAAAAAACCCTAGCCAGATACCATCATGGGATGGATTTTGCACTCCAAGGAAGCAAAGATCACACAGAGAGCTGACTGTGTAGGAATCAGCAAAAGTCAGCTCATTTTAGGAACTGTTCCGTTCTCTGTATTTTGTTTTTAAATGGATATAGCGACACTGGCAAGGGTGCAACATTACTTTTTGCAAGGACGATACCAAAATTGAGAGGTTATAACTATCAGGAAGGATTGATAGACCAGTGTGCTCTATTCTCTAGAAAAGAGAAGGCTGGTTGGGTTGGGGGGGGGGTGCGGTGGTGACCTGACAGAGGTCTTTAAAATCATAAATTGTGTCCGATAGGGTAGATATAGAGAAGATGTTTGCACTTGGTGGGGTGGGGGGGGGTGAAACCAGAACCAAAGGCCATAAATACAAGACAATAATTAATAAACCCACTGGGGAAATGTCTTTACCCAGAGAGAAGGTGGATCTTGCTACCGCTTGCAGTAGTTGAGGCAAAGAGTACCAATGCATTTAAGGAGAAGTTAGGTACCTGCTTAAAATCTGCTAAATCTCTCACTGCTTCCAGTTCTGATGAAGGGTCTGACCTGAGACGTTAACTCGGTTTTTGTCTCTCCGCGGATTGCTGCCTTACCCGTTGAGTGTTTTCTACATTTTCTCTTTTTATTTCTTGAACTATTGAACAAAATGTAGTTCCGCACAGAATGACCTGCTGTAAATTCCTCAGCCTGTTCCCCTTGAATAAAGTCAATCGTACAATTTCTTTTCATTCTTTCACAGGGAGATGTTAGCGTCGATCCAAGGCCGGCATTTATTGCCCATCCCTAATTGCCCCTTGAGAAGGCAGTGTGGAGCTGCCTTCTTGAACCGCTGCAGTCCGTGTGGTGTAGGTACACCCACAGCGCTGTTAGGGAAGGAGTTCCAAGATTTTGACCCAGTATATACCACAATCCAGTAACCAAACACAAAAACATCAAAAGTATTTATACAGAAATAAATAGGACAAGTTGCATTTATATGGCGTCTTTCACATACAAAAACATCCCAAATCGCTTCACAGGAGCATTATCCAACAAAAATATATTGGGCTCTACATTCAAACTGAAAAAAATCTTTTTTTTCTCCTCAGGCATTTTTTTCTGACTTCCGACGATGTTGCTTGTGCATCCAAATATCCTCTCATTAAAATACATTCCCTCCATTTGCATTCCTCTACCCCCTCCTCCCTAGGTTTGAACACTTTGAACACTTCTTATTGAAAGTCTCATTGATGAAAGGAGACATGTTGCTGAAGCTTCTTGCACTCATCAGGACAAGTGCAAGAATGCCAAATTTCAAATGATCACAACAATTTATACGACAGGAGAAAAGTATAAATTGTTGTGATTGTTTGCAATTCGGCATTCCTTCATTTGTCCTGTGTGACCATTTGAAATTTGGCATTCTTGCATTTGTCTTGATGAGTGCAAGAAAAAAAACCTCAGCAACATCTCTCTCTTCTGAGCAACATTAAAGTTCTGTACTACCAAGCAACTGTAAGATCAGTTTTAGCCCTTTCTGCCCTGTGCTTTATTTAAGCAGAGCATTTCGACTACAATCACCTCTTTTATATGTCAATACATAATACTTACAGTTGTCAACTCTGTTGAAGTTAGCTTTCCTCTAACTTCCGAAGACCTATTGACTCGTTACCACTACACCCCTCTCCAGTTTCTGAAAGGGTCGGAAGGTAGTTCCTGCCCAATGTTTGTTTTCCAAGGTTGGTAACTAAAACTGGCAAGCTATAAGCATAAGGCGGAGATACCTTGCATCCTACAAGGGAAGGTGCTGCCTCTGCCAGCAAGGCTCCTTGTAGTAGTGGCGGACTTCATTATTTAGGTCTTTCATACACCACTGGTCTGTGTCGCCTGAAAGGAAAAGACTGGGGGGGGGCGACCAAACAGAGACCCTTAAGAGATTGAGAAGGGGCTCGATAGGGTAGATGCAGAAAAGATGTTTCCAATTGTGGGGGAAACGAGAACCAGAGGCTATAAATATAAGACAGTCACTGATAAATCCAATCGGGAGCTCAGGAGAAACTTCTTTACTCAGAGAACTTATTTTTCATCCGCTCGTGGGATGTGGGCGGCGCTGGCTGGCATTTATTGCCCATCCCTAATTGCCCTTGTTCAGAGGGCATTTTTTTTTTTAAAAAGAGTCAACCACATTACTGTAGGTCTGGAGTCACATATGGAGCAGACCAGGTGAGGATGGCAGATTCCATTCCCTAAAGGGCATGAGTGAATCAGATGGGTTTTTACAGCAATGGTTTCATGGTCATCATTAGACTTTTAATTCCAGACATTTATTGAATTCAAATTCCACCATCTGCCATGGCAGGATTCAAACACAGGTCGCTGGAACGATTAACCTGGGTCTCCGGGTTATTAGTCCAGCAACGTGGAGCTTGCTACCGCAGGGAGTGGTTATGGTGCCAAGACAGGCTTTAGATAAGATAGACAAAGCAAAGCTGCTCCTATTGATTCATGGCACAAAGGCTGGGGGACAAGGAATTGCAGGTTTTGGATAAGAGATACAAGGGGGATGTGAGCAGCGAGTGGTGATGAGCTGGAACTCGCTGCCCACGAGGCAGGGGGGTGGAAGCGGAGAGGATGAATGATTTCAAAAGGAAATTGGATGGGCGCTCGAGGTAAACTTCTAGGGCTACGGGATCGAGTGGGGGAGGGGGGAAAATGAGACTGGCTGGATTTCTCTATAGAGAGCTGGCATGGACTTGTTGGGCCAAATAGCCTCATTCTGTGTCAGTCTGATTCTATGAATAGCACAGAAACATTTAAGATGAAGCTAGATAAACGCATGAAGGAGAAAGGAATAGAAGGATATGTCGTTCAGGTGAGATCAGGTCAGTAAGATGGAGCTACGTGTGGAGCATAAAGACAATCATGGACTTGTTGGGCAGAATGGTCTGTCTGCGCTGTACATTCTATATACACAAACCTTGCTCCATAGGTGAGTTGGTTTTGGC
Organism: Carcharodon carcharias; assembly: GCF_017639515.1. NCBI lineage: Eukaryota > Metazoa > Chordata > Chondrichthyes > Lamniformes > Lamnidae > Carcharodon > Carcharodon carcharias. The sequence goes on along the minus strand of NC_054499.1, from coordinate 9,149,481 downwards.
CTACACCAAAGGACAAACACCAGTTCATAGAGAGCACAACACACCACCAGATATCACTCTGGATTTCTATAGCAATAAAACAAGACTGAATATTTACAGAATCACAGATTTGTTCCAGTGCAGAAGGAGGCCATTCGGCCCATCTGCACCAGCTCTCCAAAAGAACAACACACCGTGTCCCCGCACATTCTTCCTTTTCATATAATGCTCCAATTCCCTCTTGAAAGCCTCGATTGACCCTGCCTCCACCCTCCACACACTCAGGCAGTGCATTTCAGATCCTAACCACTCGCTGTGTGAAAAAGTTTCTCCTCATGTCTCCATTGCTTCTTTTGCCGATTGCCTTAAATCTGTGCTCTCTTGTTCTCAATCCTTCCACCAGGGGGAACATTAAGAGCTGGACTGCACGGTTTTTGATGGATTAATCCGGTTTGACCGGCTGAGGTAGACGAGGGACCTCCATTTAAACTATTCATAAAGCAGAATAGACTGGATGTTAGGCAGTTCCAGTGAGCCTCTGGAATGTGTTGCTAGTTGCTAGGGTGATGTTCTGTACACTGTAAAGAGGGAGCTGGACTGATCCCTGACTGGAGCAGAGGTGGGACCATATAGAAAGCAAGAATCTTGCATTTCTATAGCAACCTTCGCAACCTTTACAGTCAATTAAGCACAGGACAAATGCAAGAATGCCAAATTTCAAACTATCGCAACAATTTATACTTTGCTCCTGTAGTATAAATTGTTGTGAGCATTGGAAATGTGGCATTTGTTCTGTTGGATGTAGGAGACACAGCAGCCAATTTCTGCACAGGAAGCTCCCTTAAACAGTAACTGGATAATCTGTTGTTTTGACAACCAGATCATCTGTTTTTAATTGATGTCAGTTTGAGGGATACATAGTGGCCACAGAACACCAGGGATAACTCTCCTGCTCCTCTTTGAATAGTGGCTGTAGGAATTTTTTACATCACCTTATGAGGGCAGACAGGCCTCAGTTTAAGGCCTCATCTGAAAGATGGCACCTCCAACAGTACTGTATTGACACTGGAGTATCAGTCTAGATTTTGTGCTCAATTCCTGGAGTGGTACTTGAACCCACAATATTCAGTGCTACCCATTGAGCCACAGCTAAAGCCCCAAACTGGTAGCAGGTAAATGGTTGAAAATACATTGCAGAAGACACTTCCCTCATTTGCATTATATTTTAATACCCCCCTTTACCCCACCACCACCACCCTGCAGAAGATGTCACTGACGAGCGTGCCAGTAGCTTTCCTGGTAGGGGTAGCTACAAGCAGCGGCAGCACATGATATTCATAGAATCACAGAATAATACAGCACAGAAGGAAGCCATTCAGCCCATCATGCATGTGCTGGCTCTTTGAAAGAGTTATCCAATCAGTCTCCCTCTGTCCCGCTTTCCCCGTAACATTGCAAATTGTTCCCCATCAAATATTTATCCAATTCTCCTTTGAAAGCTCCTATTGAATCTGCTTCCACCACCCTTTCAGGAAGCGCCTTCCAGATCACAACAACTCGCTGTATGAAAAATAAATTCCGTTCATCTCCCCCTCTGGTTCTTTTGCCAATCGCCTTCGACCTGTGTCCCTCTGGTTGCTGACCCTCCTGCCACTGGAAACAGCTTCTCCTTATTCACACTATCAAAACCCCTCATGATGTGAAGTGTCTCCATTAAATCTCCCCTTAATCTTCTCTGCTTTATGGGGTGGGTGGGTCAGGGGCAACACCAGTTTCTCAAGTCACTCCGGGTCGTTGAAGTCCTGCAACCACCGTCAAATCGAGGCTGCTGCTCACTCCATTGGACCAAATCCAGCTCCCAGCCGCACATCAATGAATAATTGAATCTTAATTTCATGAAACAGTAAGAAAACCCAGGAGTAAAGCTACACTTGTAATTCAGTCTTAGGGTTCCGATGATACACTTGCTCCTTGGTCATCAGAGCTCCTCGATTGAATTACAACCTGTTAATTCCTCGGCTAGGGACTACTTTCCAAATGCAGGAAACAATCTGTCGCTTTTGTGGGACAGCATGGATGCACCTTTCGTGAACCAACAAGTCGATGCCTGGAAGAAGTGTGTTGCTATCAATGCCTGCTGCAAACTATAATCCAATAGTTGTGAAGGTGAATTAAAAATATACAAAGTAAAGGTCTTCGCCTACAGAAACATAAGAGCCTAAGGAATAAGAGCACAAGTCGGCCATTCGGTCCCTCAAATCCATTCCACCATTCAATAAGGTCATGGCTGATCTGACTGTGGACAGTCTGTCCCCCATAACCCTCATCGATCAGAAATCTGTCTAACTCAGCCTTGAACATATTCAATGACCCAGCCTCCACTGCTCTCCGGGGAAGGGAATTCCAAACGCTAACAACCCTCTGAGAGAGGAAATTCCTCCTCGTCTCCCTCTTAAATAGAAGACCCCCTGTTTTGAAACTGTGCCCCCCTAGTTCAAGATTCCTCCCCACCCCAGTGAGGGGAAACATCCTCTCAGCATCTGGTCTCACAATCTTATATGTTTCAATAAGATCACCTCACATTTTTCTAAAGCCCAATGAGTATAGGGCAGGTGATGGCATAGTGGTATTGTTGCTTAGGCTAGTAATCCAGAGACTCAGGATAAACCTCTGGGGACCAGGGTTCAAATCCTGCTGTGGCAGATGGTGGAATTTGATACAAATATGGAATTATAAGCCCATTAGGGAAGGAAATCTACCATCCTTATCTGGTCTGGTGTACATAGGACTCCAGATCCACAGCAATACAATTGACTCTTAATGAAAAATTGGTTCTTAAACAAAAATGACAGAATCTGTGGAGAGGAAAGACAGAGTTAATGTTTCAAGTCTGTTAAACTCTTCTTCAGAGCTTTATTTTGTTTTTTTTCCAGATTTCCAGCATCTGCAGTAATTTGCCTTTATCTTAGTGGTTCTCTCTTAAAATGCCCTCTGAACTACCTCCGATGCAAGTATATCCCTCCTTAAATCAGTAGGCCAAAACTGAACTCAGTAGTCACCAGCTGCAGCGAGACTTCCCTACTTTTATATTCCACTCCCCTTACAATAAAGGCCAACTCAGAAAATAAATCACAGTGACACAAAGTTTAGTGGAAATTATTGAAACAAAAAATATTCCTTGCATTTATATAGCAACTTTTACGACCTCAGCCCATCCCAAAGTGCCTTCCCGCCAACGAAGTACTTTCTGAAGTGTGGTCACTGCTGCGAGGTAGGAAACACGGCAGCCAATTTGCACACAGCAAGCTCCCACAAACAGCAATGTGATAATGGCCAGATAACCTGTTTCAGTGATGTTGGTTCAGGGATTGATAGCCTCTCAGGCCACTGGGGGAGAACTCCCCTCCTCGTCTAGAAAGTGAAGCCTTTTACATCTCATCCGAAAGACGGCACCTCTGACAGTGCAGCACTCCCTCAATGTCAACCTGGTTGTTCCAATGATTGTTCCGCAGTAGCATAACTGAATGTTAATGTGAATGCTGCAGAGTATCAGTCTTGTCATGTCATAAGGACAATTTGGAAAGCTCCACATGATTTATCACTAAAGCATCTCAGACTGTAAACTTTTGTGTGTGTGCGTGCATGTGTGTGTACGTGTCTTTGTAAGGCCTTTATTGTGCATGTGTGTGTGTATACGTGTGTATAAGAATGTGTGTGTGTATATGTGTGTATAAGAATGTGTGTGTGTATATGTGTGCATATGTATTTGTGTGTGTGCATATATGTGTGAATGTGTGTATGTTTGTGTGTGTATGTGTATATGTGTGCATATAAATGTGTGTGTGTATATATGTGCATATGTATTTGTGTGTGTGTGCATATATGTGTGAAAGTGTGTATGTTTGTGTGTGTATGTGTATATGTATGCATATAAATGTGTGTGTGTATATATATGCATACGTATTTGTGTGTGTGTGCATATATGTGTGAAAGTGTGTATGTTTGTGTGTGTACGTGTATATGTGTGCATATAAATGTGTGTGTGTATATATGTGCATAAGTATTTGTGTGTGTGTGCATATATGTGTGAAAGTGTGTATGTTTGTGTGTGTGCATGTGTGTGTATGTGTATATGTGTGCATATAAATGTGTGTGTGCATATATGTTTGAATATGTATTTGTGTTTGTGCGTGTGCAAATGCAGCCCATTTGTTTCATCCATCAATTGAGTTACTGGCTAAAGACTTAGCAAAATCTAATAAAGGACCCAATCAGTTGATCAAATGAACAAGGAACATTCACTCTCAGTCCAATCAGTCAGTCATTATCTGTTATATATTTACCTTCCTCCATCCTGAAGGCTGAGCGTTGAGCCGATAGCAGTCTTTAACATTGTGAAGGGATTTAACGGGTAAATGTGGAGATGATGTTTCCACTTGTGGGGGAGATCAGACCAAGTGCTATCAACGTGAGATAGTCAGTAATAAATCTGATAGGGAATCAGTGGGGAAAGGGTGGTGAGTGGTCGTATCACTAGACAACTAATGTCACTAGACTAGTAGACGGGGAAGTGGTGGCGTAGTGTTAGTGTCACTGGACTAGTAATCCAGAGACCCAGGGTAATGCTCTGAGGACCCAGGTTCAAATGGTTACATTTGAATTCAATAAAAAATCTGGTATTAAAAGTCTGATGATGACCATGAAAGCATTGCCGATTATGGTAAAAACTCATCTGGTTCACTATTGTGTCCTTACCTGGTCTGGCCTAAGTGTGACTCCAGACCCACAGAACAAGGGAAATTAGAGATGGGCAATAAATGCTGGGCCTAGCCAGCGACACCCACACCCCATGAATGAATAAATAAATGAATAATGAGCGCAGGATGAAAACTTCAACCACGTATCTCTTTCCTGAAGGATAAATTGTTAGATATGACAATGGCTCTGACTGGCTTAAAGATGGCAAGCTTCCTTCCCTGGAGGGCGTCAGTGAACCAGCTGGCAACTTTTACGGCCACCCGACAGCTCACTTGTCACTTTTGACCAATACCAGCTCTTTCGTCCCAAACGCAAGTGTAAAGACTGCCATGGCACGGTTACTAGCCCAGCAACATTCTCGCTGCACCACTGCACCCAATATTACCTGGCTGTTGCTTTACTGGGCATTCACTGCCCTTCTCAGACATGGTTAGTAAAAACCACCCCATTATCAACAAATAGAAAACATCTGCTTAACGAGTCACGATTTGTGAAAGGGGAACACAGGGAAGGAAAGATCACCGCTTGGTAGTGCAGACCTCGAGTGTTACTGAAAGATAGAGAAATGCTGTTGAAGCTTTTGCTCGCTCGCACCCATCAGGACAGACACACGAAAGCCAAATTTCAAAAGTGAGCAACAATTTATACTGCTTGAGGAAAGGGGGTGCTGATTGTTTGGCTCTGATTGGTCGAGGAGTTGTCACGGAGATTGTACCAGGGAGCTATTGCCCCTCATGCATTTTTTAAATTCAAAACAAGGAGCTGCCTGACTACAGCGGACAGATCCCTGCCTATGAGTGTAGGTAGCTTCTAGCAAGTGTAATTGAGACACGTTGCAAGGCCAACTCATAATCTTAAATTGGTTGCTAGTGTCATTTGTTGCTTCCTTTGAAATTTGGCATTCTTGCGTCTGTCTTGATTGTGAGGGGAGCATGGGAGGGCGCGGTGACAATGTCACTGAGCTAGTAATCCAGAAGCCCAGCCTAATACCCTTGGGAAACGGGTTCAAATCCCACCACAGCAGCTGGTGGAATTTGGAATCAGTGAACAAGTCTGGAGTTGAAATCTAACCTCAGTAATGGTGACCACGAAACCATTGCCGATGGTGTAAAAGCCCATCTGGCTCACTAATGCCCCTTTAGGGAAGGAAATCCGCCGTCCTTACCCTGTCTGGACTACATGTGACTCCAGACCCACAGCAATGCGGCTGACCCTTAACCGCCCCCTGAAAATGACCTCGCTAGCCAGTCATTTCAAGGGCGATTAGGGCTCAGCAACAAATGCTGGGCCTTCCCAGCGACTCCCACATCCCATGAATAATGAGCGCAGGATGAAAACATCAACAGCGTATCTCTTTCCTGAAGGATAAATTGTTAGATATAACAATGGCTCTGACTGAAACGGGACACTGCCCCCACCTTCACACCCAATGTTGTCCAACTGGCAGTGAGGAATGTTGCTTTTGGAGATTTTGGCAGCCAAATTTTGACATAACGTACAATAACCGGGCGATATGTTTCTGTCGGACAAAGGAGGGTTGGTTCCTTCACAACATCTGTTCAAAAATGGAGCTGTGGCGTCTGTAGACTTTTTGCCGTGGAAACGAAGGGGAATAACTTGGCATCGAGCAGGTCCTTGTACTGAAGTTCGGGCATGACCATCCGTAAACACTTCTCCCTGCTGCTGTTGTCAAGATTCGGATTGAGGTTGTAGCCCATGATCTGGGCTCGTCCGTACTGGAAGGGTTTGATGTTCTTGTCCTGGATTTGACTGGCCTCCACTGGCCTGCTCCCCTGGAGGCACAGATCCATCAGCCTCTTGCGCTTCTCTTGCAGGACCAGCACGTCGTTCCTCATCCTCTGCCAGCCATATACCTCCACTCTCTGCCAGAATGTCCGGTTGAAGTGCAGGTAGAGCTTCCAGTCCAGCGAGTTCCACGCCTTGACCCGCCCGACTGTCTCGTCAGACAGCTTCCTTACCGTGACGTTGCTGCGGAAGTTTAGCTTGAAGGAGACCACGTCGTCAAACTCCCAGCACAGAGCGTCCTTCAGCAGGACCATCGACTCGTCGAAGTACTCTGACAGCAGGATGAGGTGGAAAGTGCCGCCGATCTCTTTGAGGACCAGGTCCACGTAATCCTTCGTGTCGTTGGCGTTGTGGTCGAACCCAAAGTCGAACCACATCAAGTTCCTGGCGTACTGGTTGCCACGGTCTCTGGCCGCATAGTACTTCCACGGCTCGCTCAGGAACTGCTCCAGTGACTCCACCTTCTTGAACGCCGTGCTCGAGCCCTTGTAATAGGTGAACGCCGACTCGGCCAAGGTCACCGGGTTTCGTAAGATCGAGAAGTAAAAGGTCCCCTTTGACATCACCTTTTCAACCTAGAGAAGAGATGAGAGTAGATACAATGATTCCGCTGCTGACAGAGGGGTCAAGAGCTCAAAAAGATATCTGATTTCAAAACCAGCATTGACTTGTGGGGCCGAATGGCCTGTTTCTGTCCTGTAAATGCAATGTCATTCTATGTAATACCACAGACGAGGGAGTTCAGTGATCTTGAGAGGTCAGAGAAGCTGATATTGTTCTCCTTGGAGAAGAGAGGGTGAAGGAGAGATTTAACCAAGGTGTTAAAAACGATGAGGGGTTTCAACAGAGTAAATAGGGAGAAATTGTTTCCACTAGCAAGAGGAGCGGTAACCAGATTGAAGGCAACTGGCAAAAAGGAAGGAGATGAAGAGAATTTTTTTTTTAATCGCGGCGAGTTTTTATGATTTGGAATACAGTGCCTGGGAGGTGGAAGCTGATTCAATTTTCAAAAGGCAATTTAAAAAATGTTTTTCTTTCACAGGATGGGGCATCACTGACAGGACCAACATTTGTTGCCCATCCCTAATTGCCCTTAAACTGAATACTTACTAGGCCATTATAGAGGGCAGTTAAGAGTCACCCACTTTGCTGTGGGTCTGGAAAACAAACAGAAGTCAGACCAGCTAAGGAAGGCAGATTTCCCTCTCTAAAGGATATTATCAAATCTGAAGGCTTCTTGACAACAATCAATGATAGTTCCTTAGCTTCCCATTCCAGATTTTTTTTCCAACTAAATTTAAATTCCACCAGTAGCCACAATGGGATTCAAACCCACATCCTCAGAGTTTGGGCCTCTAGATTCTTAGCCCAGTGACATTACCACTACACCACCATCTCCCCACAGCTAAATAAATGTTTAAAAAGGGGAAAACTGCAGGGTGTTGGAGGGGGGGCAGGGGGTGCGTGGGTGGGAGGGAAGAGTGGGATGAATTAGCTAGCTCTTAGAGAGAGCCAGCACAGCTATGATGGGCTGAATGGCCTCCATCAGTGCTGTAGGATTCTATAATTTGTTCTGTTCTGCATAGCAAACCAGTAATCTGAGCTTGTATTTTACACTGGAAATGAAAATTGATACAGAAAGTAAATTTCACATTCAGATGTGTAAGATTACTACATAGAATATGATATTTAATTTAATACTAAAATTTGAAAATCCATCCAATATTTCTCCATTAAGTCAGCTGTCTCTTCAATTAAATAAATGATGGTTGACTAAGAACATTTACAAATAGATCAAAAGGATTCAGATAATGTCAACTTTGGATTTATTCACCACTCCCTGAAGCTTAGCTAAGACCCATCTTATTTGAGTATGAGGAAGGTGGCATGGGGAAACATACAGTGTTTATATTTAATCCTTCTGCTGCCTTTTGTGTGTGCAGAAGTGTTAGGATTTGTACATGAGAGGGATATAGAGAGACAAGGAGAGAGAGAAATATGGAAAGAGAGAAAGAACGAGAGAGAAGAAACCAGACAGAGAGAGCATGCAAACAGAGAGGGGATAACAAGAGACAGAGACAGAGAGGAGAGACAGAGACAGAGGGGAGAGACAGAGAAAGAGAAGAGAGACAGAGAGGAGAAACAGAGAAGAGAGACAGAGACAGAGAGACAGACACAGAGCCAGATAGAGAGGAGAAACAGACAGAGAGACAGAGACAGAGAGACAGATAGAGAGGAGAGACAGAGAGGAGAGACAAACAGGAGAGATAGAGAGGAGAAATAGAGAAAGAGAGGGGAGACAGAGAAAGAGGGAGAGGTAGAGAGAGAGACAGAGAGACAGAGAGGAGAGACAGAGAGGAAAGACAATCAGGAGAGATAGAGAAAGAGGAGAGATAAAGAGGAGAAACAGAGAAAGAAGGAGAGTTAGAGAGAGACAGAGAGGAGAAACAGAGAGACAGACAGGAGAGACAGAGAGGAGAGACAGAGAGACAGAGAGGAGAGACAAACAGGAGAGATAGAGAAAGAGAGGAGAGACAGAAAGGAGAGACAGAGAAAGAGGGAAAGGTAGAGAGAGAGAGAGAAAGAAACTAGAGAGAGGGAGAAAGAGGAAGATTCAGTGAGTGTGGCAGAGGTAGAAGGAGAGAGGGAAAGGAAGGGAGAGAAAGAGAGACATAGAGAGGGAGAAAGAAAGCAAGAGAGAGGGAGAGATGTGTGAGAGAGTGGGAGAGAAAGAAAAAGGGAAGGAGAGAGAGAATGGTAGAGAGGAAAGAATAAAGAGAGGAGAGAAATAAATGTTTCAGAAGGAAGTTACTGCAGTCCGCACTGGTTAATGCTCATTCTTGCTTTTAATTACTTTTGTGAAATTTGACAATTTGATTTCTTTAGTTTTGTACCCATTTGTTTATCCACAGTTCAGTTATGACATAGTGAGTAATATGCTGTGTGTTGATGTGATAATACTCATGTCATCAGATTAGAGACTGTGACAGAATAAATGCAAATGTATCAAATGATAATCAAATTGTCCTACATTTTCTACATGTCTACCTTATCAAACTGCTTCACCATTTAAAAGACCTTTATCAAATTGCCCCTCAGCCTGCCCTTTATTACCGAAAATACCCCCAGCCTGCTAGACATTTCCTGATCGTTAGAACCTGCAGCCATAACTAGGTAAAAAATAATTTCAATCAGCACAGCAAAAAATAAGGCCTGCATTTATATAGCGCTTCTTACGGCCATTGGGCATCTCAAAGCACCTCACAGCCAACAAAGTGAATTGTTACCGTGCAGAAAGGAGACCGTTCGGCCCATCGTGTCTGTACTGGCTCTCCGATCGAGCAATTCATCTAGTGCCACTCCTTCTAGTGCCTTCTTGCCGTAGCCCTGCACATTCTTCCTTTTCAGTCCAATTCCCTTTTGAATGCTGCAGTTGAACCTGCCTCCACCACCCTCTCGGGCAGTGCAAGCCGAACCCTAACCATTGGCTGCATAGAAGAAAAAGTTTCTCCTCAAATCACTTTTGCTTCTTTTACTAATTGTGTTCAATCTGTGCCCCCTCTTTCTCGATCCTTTCGCGTGCGAGAACGGTTTCTCCCTATCTGCTCTGTGCAGACCCCTCATGACTTTGAACACCTCGGTCAAAACCCCTTGCGAAGGAAGTTTCTCCAAAATTCCTGACTGGATTTATTGGCGACCATCAACTGATGAATGAAAGGCTTAACATATGAGGAACGTTTGAGGACTCTGGGTCTATACTCGATGGAGTTTAGAAGGATGAGGGGGGATCTGATTGAAACTTACAGAATACTGAAAGGCCTGGATAGAGTGGATGTGGGGAAGATATTTCCATTAGTAGGAGAGACTAAGACCCGAGGGCACAGCCTCAGAGTACAGGGAAGACCTTTTAGAACAGAGATGAGGAGAAACTTCTTTAGCCAGAGAGTGGTGAATCTATGGAATTCATTGCCACAGAAGGCTGTGGAGGTCAGGTCATTGAGTGTATTTAAGACCGAGATAGAAAGGTTCTTGATTGGTAAGGGGATCAAAGGTTACGGGGAAAAGGCGAGAGAATGAGATTAAGAAACTTATCAGCCATGATTGAATGGCGGAGCAGACTCGATGGGCCGAATGGCCTAATTTCTGCTCCTATGTCTTATGGTCTTATGGTCATCTTACATTGATTAATTTTAGTACTGGTCTCCCTCCAACAAAGAGAAACATCTCTTCTCTACATCTAGTCTATCAAACCCCTTCATTAACTTAAAGACCTCTACCAGGTCACCCCTCCACACCCCCACCTCAGTCTTCACCTTTCTGGAACAACGCGCCCAAGCCTGTGCATTGCTTTACCTGTGGGCGGAAGAATCTCATATGGTTGCATATTATGTGATACTCTTGCATTTTAATCGAACTGTAATACTTAATCTTTCTTGTGCTGAAGAGGTAGGGATAGCCAAACTGGTAAGAGTTGGGGAGTGCAAATGTTAAGTTCCTTGCCTCCCCGAACCGGTACAGTATATTGAGGATCGTGCTGCTGGCAGTCTTGTGCGTCTTTAGGAACATCACGTGTGTCTTGGATTGACAGGGCTTCCACGGGACTCCTTCATTGTGAGGGGTCATTGACAAAACCCGAGGCTGGTCGAGCTGATCAGATGTTACCCTAAAGAAACGGAACAGGATTTAAGTCAAAAAAACTCATCTGGGCGCTGTTATAAAACGTCTCTGGCAATATTAGCTACAGTGGAATGACATCGAGCCTATTGTTAAACGGATCCCAAGCCAGATGGTGAAGTATGAAACCAGACACGAGTCCTTTTCTTGACAGTTGGTTTAGTTACAGAATGCAGCATTGCATGTGTCTGTCTCCATACTAAGTGACCCAGCAGTCTCTCTTTATATGTGCTCAAAGTACTTAATCAATCAATGTGCTTCATCCGTGTATCCTTAATCTTGATAATACAATTAATATACCATTAACATACAACATAGAAACAAGCCAATCAGCTCAACTGGTCCATGTCGGTGCTTATGCCCTTCATGAGCCTTCTCCCACCTTACTTTATCTTAACCAATCATCACACTCTTCTCATACAGTATAAATTGTTGTTTTCCCTTACGTTGGTATTCTTGTGAATTGTCCTGATGAGTGCAAGGTGAAAAGTTTTGACAAAATGTCCTTTTTTCAGCGATATTCAAGTTCCGTACGACCAAACAACAATACTCACATTCCTTAGTCAGCTGTGAATTTATGACTGAGCTTCTGCGACTCTCTGGGGAAGAGAATTCCAAAGCATCACAAGCCTCTGAGCGAAGAAATTTCTCCCCCTCTCAGTCCGCCCTAGGCTGATTCCTGGGAATGAATGGGATTGCCCTACGAGGAAAGGTTGAGCAGGTTGGGCCTATTCTCCTGGGAGTTGAGAAGAATGAGAGGTGATCTTATTGAAACATATAAGATTCTGAGGGACCCTGACAGGGTGGATGCTAAGAGGATGTTTCCCCTCATGGGGAGAATCTAGAACAAAGGAGCACAGTTTAAAAATAAGGGGTGTCCAATTTAAAATGGAAATGAGGAGAAATTTTTCCCTTCAGAGGGTTGTTAGTATGTGGAATTCTCTTCCCCAGGGAGCAGTGGAGGCTGAGTCATTGATTATATTCAGGGCCGAGTTTTTTGATCTACAAGGGTTATGGGGGGACAGGCACGAATGTGGAGCTAAGGCCACAATCAGATCAGCCGTGACCTTAATGAATGGTGGAGCAGGCTCGATGGGCCGAGTGGCCTATTCCTGCTGCTATTTCTAATGATCCTAAGTTGCCTCAGAATCTTATACATTTCAATGAGACCACCTCCCAATCTCCCAAGCTCCAGAGATTAGGGACTACATCCACTCATGACTCTGAGAACTTATCAACGGTTGTGTTTCACATCTCATTCTCATCTACATGGCAAATGAACATTGATATAAACAGCGGGGGTGGGGTGGTTTCAATATTCCGGTGAAAGTGTGAAAGAGCTATCCAATTAGTCCCACCCTCACCAGCCTCCCCCCTCCACTCCACCACCCCCCACGTCCCTCCACCAACTCTTTCCCCTGCAACTTTCCATACCTTTTATGTCGCAGAACACATTTAATTGATATATTAACCCATACTGTTGAATTAGTGTTAAAAACCTGTCATACTTCTCACGGGCTATGGGACATGCTCTCGTCATGAGGTAATTCAATGCATAAGGGGAGGAGATTGCTTCTAAGTCTGCCTTTCCCCGGGGGGACCTCAAAACTGCCGAATTCCACCCCTCGCTCAGTCTCTCAAAACTCTCTTGGTGTGTCCCGTTATTGCCCATCCCTAAATGCCCTTGAGAAGGTGGTGGGGTGAGCCACCTTCTTGACAACTGAGTGGCTTGCTGGGCCAATTCAGAGGGAACTTGTTGTGGGTCTGACTAGGTTAGAGCAGCAGATTTCCTTCCCTAAAGGGTACGAGCAAACCAGATGGGTTTTATTGACAGCAATCTAGTTGTCACCTTTACTTTTTTTCTTTTATTCTTTCATGGGATGTGGGCATCACTGGCAAGCCCAGCATTTGATGCCCATCCCTAATTGCCCTTGAACTGAGATAAAAGCAAAATACTGCGGATGCTGGAAATCTGAAACAAAAACAAAAATAGCTGGAAAAACTCAGCGGGTCTGACAGCTCTCTTCTTTGCCTCCATCTATCACTGGCCCTCTATCCAGCTCTACCTATCCCACCCCCTCAACCAGCTTATGTTTCACCTCATTTCCATACTTCTTAGTTCTGGTGAAGAATCATACGGACTCGAAATGTTAACTGTGTTCCTCGCTGCAGATGCTGTTAGACCTGCTGAGTTTTTCCAAGTATTTTTGTTTTTGTTCCCTTGATTTGTGTCACTTTGCTAGGCCATTTCAGATGACAGTTAAGAGTCAACCACATGTCCAAATGCAGTAAGACCTGGACAATATCCAGGCTTGGGCTGACAAGTGGCAAGTAACATTCGCGCCACACAAGTTGGCAATGACCATCTCCAACAAGAGAGAATCTAACCATCACCCCTTGATATTCAATGGCATTACCATCACTGAGTCCCCCACTATCAACATCCTGGGGGTTACCATTGACCAGAAACTGAACTGGTTGAGCCATATAAATACTGTGGTTACAAGAGAAGGTCAGAGGCTGGGAATCCTATGGTGAGTAACTCAGCTCCTGACTCCCCACAGCCTGTCCACCATCTACAAGGCACAAGTCAGGAGTGTGATGGAATACTCTCCACTTGCCTGGATGAGTGCAGCTCCCACAACACTCAAGAAGCTCAACACCATCCAGGACAAAGCAGCCCCGCTTGATTGGCACCACATCCATAAACTTTCACTCCCTCCACCACCGACACACAGTAGCAGCAGTGTGTACCATCTACAAGATGCACTGCAGGAATTCACCAAGGCTCCTTCAACAGCACCTTCCAAACCCACGACCACTACCACCTAGAAGGACAAGGGCAGCAGACACATGGGAACACCACCACCTGGAAGTACCCCTCCAAGTCACTCACCACCCTGACTTGGAAATATATCGGCCGTTCCTTCACTGTTGCTGGGTCAAAATCCTGGAACGCCCTCCCTAACAGCACTGTGGGTGTACCTACACCACATGGACTGCAGCGGTTCAAGAAGGCAGCTCACCACCACCTTCTCAAGGGCAATTAGGGATGAGCAATAAATGCTGGCCCAGCCAGCGAGACCCACATCTCATGAACATATAAAAAAAAACGTTGCTGTGGGTCTGGAGTCACATGTAGGCCAAGCCGGGTAAGGAGAGCAGATTTCCTTCCCTGAAGGGCATTAGTGAACCAGATGGGTTTTTTTAACAAACAAAAATCAATGATAGCTGTCACAGTCACCAAGATTAGCTTTAGACTCCAGAATTATTAGTTGAATTTAAATTCTACCAGTTATCATGGTGGGATTTGAACCCATGTCCCCAGAGGATTAGCCAAAGTCTCAGGATTACTGGTCCAGCAACACTACCACTACACTACCTTAACCCATTTGCAACTCAAAAATTAAGGTGTGATCTAATCGAGGTGCTTAAGATCAAAGGACTTGATAGATTGGGTAGAGAGAAGCTATTTCCTCTGGTGGGGTGGGGTGGGGTGGAGTGGGGTGGGGTTGGTTGGGGGACGGTGGGAGGGAGGCTGGGTAGTCTAGAACAAGGGGCCAGAATGTTAAAACCAGAACAAGGGGACAGAATCTTAAAATTAGAGTCAGGCAGTTGAGGGGAGAGAGTTCAGGACGCACTTCTTCACACAAAGGGGAGTGGAAATCTGGAACTCTCTCCCTGGCCCCCACTCTCCCCAACAAAAGGCATCGCATTTGGGGGACAATTGAAAGTGTCGGAACTGAGAGTGGTAGATTTTTGTTGGGAAAGGGGGGATCATGAAACCAATCAAGGTGGATGGAGGTAAGATACAGATCCACCATGATCAAATTGAATGGTAGCACAGACTCGAGGGGCTGATTGGCCTCCTGCTGTTCCCACATTCCTTTGTTTAACGAAATTGTGATACGATGATGTAACTAAGATCTTAATTCAGTTACTGTCAATGTAGAATAGCAAATTACCGTTTTCAAGTAAGTTATGTATTTCACCTTTTACCTTTTCCAGTAAGATCCATTAACATACATCAATGTTCAAATTCCAGTATTTAAATGCCAACAATCGCTTGATGGTACAGAACATGAACACTGTTGAAAAGAGACATGTTGCCAAAGCTTTTCATCATGTACTCATCGGGACAAATGCAAGAATGCCAAATTTCAAAAGATCACAACAATTTATTAACAGGAGAAAATCAGTAACCTTTTCTTTCTTAATTCTTTCACGGGATGTGGGCGTCGCTGGCTAGGCCAGCATTTGTTGCCCATCCCTAATTGCCCTTGAACTGAGTGGCTTGCTCGGCCATTTCAGAGGGCAGTTAAGAGTCAACTACATGTCTGTGTGTCTAGAGTCACATGCAGGCCAGACATTAGTGAACCAGATGGGTTTTTACAATAAAAAAATATTGTTTTATAGGCACCATTACTGAGCATAGCTTTATATTCCAAGTTTTATTACTTTGAATTTAAATTCCACCAGCTGCTGCAATAGGATTTGAACCCATGGCCCCAGTATTACTCACTCAGTGACATTAGCACTACATCACCGTCTCCTTTTCTCACCTAGAGCTCTGATCATTCAAAATTTGACATTCTTGCATTTGTCCTGATGAGCGCAAGAGGTAAAGCTTCGGTAACCTGTCTCCTTTATCAGCAATAGTTAGAGTTGGTTCTGAACTTCCATACAATATTGAAGCAAAATGTGAAATAACCTTTTTTTATCCGTGATGCCCAGTGTTTGGATTGCCAATCCGATAGCCATAAGGATCACCACAGTCATCCATAGGACATTGAGTGTGCACCAGTGGAGTAACCTTGGCTTCCTAAAGGAAAAAGTATACAAGAACATTATTTCAATTGAATGAAGAATCAGACCCTGGTACTACTATTAACCTTGAGAACTTGCAGTATATATGGGATCTTCTATGACCACAGGGAAGTGTGGCCACTGAGAACCACTAATTTGCACTCAGCAAGCTCCCACTAACAGCAGGACCACTTATTTCACAGGTTGAGGGATAAATTGAGGAGAACTCACCTACCCTTCAGCACAAAGGGGTCATTTACACCTACCTCAAAGAACAGATAAGACCCCAGTTTAACACCCTCAGCTGTGAAGTGCCACTTTCAGCAGCACAGCTTCAGTATTGAATTGTGGAGCATCAACCTGGTTTATATGCTCAAGCCCCCAGAGCAGGGGGGTGAACCCACAACCTTCTGACTCAGAGGTAGGAGTGCTAACCACCAAGCCACAGCTGAGCTCCTGCACTAGCCAACCAGAACCACAGATGTGGTAGAGTCATGCTGAATGTACACTCTCCTGTGTCACGGAAGCTGGCGAGACCCACTGACAATTCAGAGTTTATCTGTGGTCTGATCTGTGAGTCAACAATCTGGATAAGAGAAAGTGGGCCATTTTGGTATTAAAACCCCTGCAAGCGAAGGAAAGATTCCCAGGCCATGAGACTTTCCCGAATTGTCACTGCAAAAGAAATATGTAAACATTTGCTATTTCCTATCAAAAAACCTCAACTTTTCTGACCCCCCCCACCCCACCAAATCCCAAACGTTTTCTTGAAACTTCTCTCTTTGTCAGTGCCTTTCATTACCTACGAGCATACATACAGGTTGGTAGCAGGAGTAGGCCATTCGGCCCCTTGAGCCTGCTCTGCCATTCAATAAGATCATGGCTGGTCTAATTCTGGTTTCACCTCCACATTCCGCCTACCCCCAATAACCTCTGACTCCCTTGTTCGTCAAGAGCCTGTCTACCTCTGCCTTAAAAATGTTCACTAACCATGCCTCCACCACTCTCTGAGGAAGAGAGTTCCAAAGATTCACGACCCTCTGAGAGAAGAAATTTCTTCTCATCTCAGTCTTAAGTGATAGGCTCCTTATTTGTAAACTGTGCCTCTTAGTTTTAGTCTCTCCACCATGTCATTTCCCCTCAGGATCTTATATGTTTCAATAAGATCACCTCTCATTCTTCTAAACTCCAACGGATACAGGCCCAGCTTGTCCAGCCTTTCCTCTTGAGATAACCCTTCCTCACCATCCCAGGTATCAATTGAGTGAACCTCCTCTGAACTGCTTCTAATGCATTTATATCCTTTATACCTCTAAGGATGTACGCACTTTCCACCCCCTGTAAAGTTCTTCCCTCAGTTTCATTGCTTGCATATAAATGTAACCTTTCAGTATTTCATTTTGTTGATTGTTACAGTGCCTACAGTGTGCTATGACCACAGCTGATGTTAGTTGCTGAGCAAGCCAAATTCCAGAGGGAAACTTGTCTTACTGATCATAATCTTTTCTTTTGTATTTTGAAAACGAAGGGAAAACTACTGATCCCAGAAGCATAGAATCCCAGTTACACTTTTAGGATTTTAAAATTAAAAGATTTGTTTACAAGACGGAAAAAAACTTAAGCACACAAGATTAAAGTTATACAGTTAAAACAGTTTTACAAAACATCTCTCCCCAAAAAACCCACTTGGTCAGGACACACAAGTAAACTACTTAGCAACAGCTCCCTTAAAGAGTTTTAACCATAAAAATCCAGTAATATTACCTGAGACAAATTTGCTGTCACTAGTTAAAGGTATACCACACAACTTCTCACATGCTTCCTCTCTGTTGTGGAAATTCAGGAAAGTTCAGAAAACAAACTGCTTTCTCACACAGAAACTTTTCAGGCTTGAAAACTCAATGGTTGCTTCAAAATTCACAACGTTCACATCTTTCCCAGCACAGATCTGGTCTCAGGACATCTCCCCCCACACAGCCACCCCAACTCAGCTTAACACCTTTCCTTAAGTACCTTTTTCCCCTTTCATCTCAGACCCATTGTCCTCAGTACCTCTTTGAACTCAACTTTTCCAAAATATAAAAATCTTCACGTTTTCCTATTGTCTCTCCACCTTCGGGTCAAATAAAATTTAACAACCTTCCCTTATTTACTTATGAAACCTCTGTAAGTTGTAAAATTCCCTTGTCACTTCTAAATTCCCTTTTGAAATTTAACAGCTGAAAAGTCAAGTCCCTACTTATCTTATAAACAAATTTCAAACCCAACCTATTTACTTGTAATTCTAACTTCACCATAGCCACTCATTACAAATGCATGCATCTGGCGCCTTTACCTTTTATCTCTCAGTTCCCACAGACAAGTTGTCTCTACTAACCTTCCCCCAGTTTAATTAATCATGGACACAGACACACAGACACACACACATAGCCTTTTTCACAATATTCCCAAAAATACTTTTAAAAATAACATCCACCTTCACAAAGTGCAGCACTAGTGTCAGCGTTAGAAAGCCTTTGTGAAGTTACTTAAGTCAGAATCTTGTGGCTTGGTGTAAGCAGAAGTTTCCACTGCATTATCTCGAAAAGCTCTGTTCTCCCCAGCATCCTATTCCTTAACCAACGTCTCTGAAACAGTTTAATTGGTCACTCACTTCATTGCTGTCTGCAGGAGCTTGCTGTGCGCAAATTGACTGCTGTGTTTCCTACAGTGCGAACTGGGCTTCCAAAGAACTCCGCTGGCCATAAAGCGTTACGGTACACCCCGGGGATGTGAAAGGCGCTATAGAAGTGCAGCCGCTTCTTCTTTTACACTTTGTCGACTGACAGCCAAGCTAACATTTTTTTTTTAAACGTTGAAGGATTTTTTTTAAACTATTTATTTTTGTGTGGGAGGGGGTGTCGGATGCAAATATTGACCCTCTCCGGGAAACTTCATTTCACGCTTCTAAAAGGCTTACAAACTGAAAGCAGCGTTTTCATCGCAGGAGACAATTTAAACTGTAGACTGCAGCAGAAATAATTTGCGGGTGAGCTAACAATTCAGAAAACTCGGATACAAAAAATTTTTCTTAAAGAAACCCGAATCCAGGTTTACAGAATTCTGCTCAGCCTGGGTTTGAATTCTTTCACGGTGGAAAGACTTGCATTGATGTCAAAGAATGGCTGCAGCGCAGAAGGAGGCCATTCACCTTGTCATGCCCCTGCTAGCTTCTCTGTCAGAGCAACTCACCTCGTCCCACTCCCCCACCTTGCCTCCACACCTCCTTTCTCAGAATCATAGAATTGTTACGGTGCAGAGGGAGGCCATTCCGCCCATCGCGTCTGCACCTGCACTCCAATCACATACAAATTAGGAGCGGGAGTAGGCCATTCGGCCCCTCGAGCCTGCTCCGCCATTTAACAAGATCGTAGCTGACCTGATAGTAACCTCAAATCTGCATCCTGCTTATCAAGAATCTATCCCCCATCTTAGCCTTAAAAATATCCAAAGGCTCTGCTTCCACTGCCTGTTCAGGAAGCAAGTCCCAAAGACGTGTGACCCTCTGAGAGAGAAAATATTTTGCCTGATTCTTGTTTTAAATGGGTGACCCTATATTTTTAAACAGTTCTAGGTTCTCCCACAAGAGGAAACATCCTCTCCACATCCACCCTGTGAAAACCCCTCAGGGTCTTAAAGGTTTTAATCAAGTCACCTCTTACTCTTTTAAACTTCAGCGGATACAAGCCTAACCTGTCCAACCTCTCCTCATAAGACAACCACCCCCCCAACCACCATTCCTGGTATTAGTCTGGTAAACCTTCTCTGAACTGCTTCTAACGTGTTTACATCCTTCCTTAAATAAGGTGACCAATACTGTACACAGTATTCCAGATGTGGTCTCACTAGTGCCCTGTACAACTGAAACATAACCTCCTTACTTTTATATTCAATTGCCCTCACAATAAATGATAACATTCTATTAGTTTTCCTAATATTTCCTGATAATTATCCAATTCTCTTTTGAATATAGCACCTTTCATGATGTCCCAAAGTAATTTACAGCCAATGAAGATCTTCACTTTTGCAATGTAGGAAACGCAACAACCAATTTGTGCACAGCAAGTTCCCATAAATAGCAAGGTGATAATGACCTAGATCATCTGCTTTAATTTCGGTGATTTATTTAGAGTACAAGGGCAAATAAGTTATGTTAATCTTGTAAAGAAGACAATTTCGGCCTCAACTGGAGTACTGTGTCCAGTTATGGGTGCCACACTTTGGGGGAGGAGGTGTGGGAGAGAGTGCAGAAAAGTTTCACAAGGCTCGTTCCAGGGATGAGGAATTTCAGCAGATAGCTGGAGAAGTTGGGTCCGCATGCCTTGGAGATGGGAAAGTTGAGAGGAGACCTGATAGAAGTATTCAAAATCATGAGGGGGCTCTGGGCAGAGGAGGTAGGGAGAAACTGTTCCCGTTGGTGGAAGGATCGAGAACAAGAGGGAGACAGGTTTAAAGCGATTGGCAAAAGAAGCAATGGAGACATGAGGAGAAATATTTTCATGCAGCGAGCGGTTAGGATCTGGAATGTGCTGCCTGAGAGTGTAACGGAGGCAAGTTCAATCCAGCGGGAATTGGATTATTATCTGAGAAGGAAGAAGGTACAAGGCTATGGGGAGAAGGCACTGGAGTGGCAGTAGGTAAACTGTGCCTTCGGAGAGCCAACACAGACCCAATGAGCCGAATGCATCCTTCTACTCTGTAACCATTCTGTGGTGCTCTGTGATGTTGCCCATGCAATCTTACACATCCACCTGAGAGGGCAGATGGAGCCTTGGCTTAACACCTCATCAGAAATATGGAACCTCCAACAATGCAGCACTCCCTTGCAGACTGGATTTCAGTGCTCGGGTCTCTGGAGCGGGACTTGAACCTATGACGTGCTAACTCAAAAGGGAGCACGTTACCCATTAAGCAATGGGCTGCAGCGGTTCAAGAAAGTGGCTCACCTTCTCAAGGGGCAATTAGGGATGGGCAACAGATGCTGGCCTAGCCAGTGATGCCCACATCCCGTGAATGAATTTAAAAAAAGGCAAACACCTAGTACAAGATGGAATATGCCCTGGAGTATTCCATCCTTTCCACAATACTTGTATTCGCAGTGGTTCTCAGTGTTTGAGATCAGCTGCAATAGGTATTGGGAGAGGGGAGGTTCCCTGAGGAGCAGGATATGAAGAGACACAATATCCATCAATGACTAATTCAGCACATTCCCCGCATTATGCAAGTACCTGTTGCAAATGAGTAATGTCCATAGTAAACTTTGACAATTCAGGTGAAAATCCTTTATCAAAAGAACCAGAGAGGGAGAATTTTTTTTTTACACAGTGAGTTGTTGTGATCTGGAAGGCGCTGCCTGAAAGGGCGGTGGAAGCAGATTCAATAGGAACTTTCACAAGGGGAATTAGATAAATACTTGAAAAAGGACAAATTTTCAGGGTGATGGGGAAAAAGGTAGGGGTGTAGGAAGAGTTTCCAAGAGCCAGCATAGCCACGATGGGTTGAATGGACCCCATGTGTGTTGTCTCATTCTGTGATTCTATGAAAAGCTACCACCAAGAGCATATTTGTAACCTGGGACATGTATAGCAAAAGAGAACCAACATTTGAGTTCAGAATTTCCAGGCATCCTTGGCCCTGGTCAGACAGGTGCATTTTTGACTAGAGTTTTTGAGTGTGAATTATCACATGCTTGATTTGATAGGGTAGATACCGGGAGGATGTTTTCACATGTGGGAGAGACTAGAACCAGGGGTCACCATTTAAGAATAAGATCTACCATTTAAGATAATGAGGAGGAATTTTTTCTCTCTAAAGGGTCGTTAGTCTGTGGAATTCTGTTCCCCAAAAGGCAGTGGATGCCGGGTCATTGAATATATTCGAGGCTGAGTTAGACAGATTTTTGATAGACAAGGGAGTCAAGGGTTATGGGGGACAGACGGAAAAATGGAGCTGAGACCATAACCAGATCAGCCATGATCTTACTGAATGGCAGAACAGGTTTGAAGGGCTGAATGGCCTACTCCAGCACCTAAGTCCTGCGTGCCTATGCTTGCAGCCAATCTGGTCACAGAACAATTACAGAACAGAAACAAGCCATTCAGCCCAACAGCTCCATTCTGGTATTTATGCTCCACACTGTTAAGTCCAATAAGTGCCTATAATGGAAGAGTGAGTCCAAAGGTAGTCTTTTACCTTAAGCAGGTTTATTCAACTCTGGAGAGTAGCAGACTCTCCCTATTCCTTCCAAACAGGAATGTTACAGCTGTACCTATTTATGAGTTTTTACATCAATTTGCAATAGTTTCAGCTCTTTCGAGTACAAACCCATTTCCATTTGTTTCAGATGGAATTACATTGTTTCATAGTTGACCATTGTGAGACTTGAACTCTTGATACTCTTTTTGAGTAAACCTGTTTCCATCTGTTTCAGATGAAGTTACATTGTTTCATAGTTTGCCATTGTGAGATTTGAACTCTTGATACTCTTTTTGAGTAAACCTGTTTCCATCTGTTTCAGATGAAGTTACATTGTTTCATAGTTTGCCATTGTGAGATTTGAACTCTTGATCATGGGGTTACAAACCCAGTACCATAACCACTTGGCTATTTAGGCCAAGCCTAAAGTTATAGTGTTTCATAGTTTGCCATTGTGAGATTTGAACTCTTGCTCTTGGGGTTACAAACCCAGTACCATAACCACTTGGCCATTTAGGCCAAGCTTGCAATAGTTTCACACTCATGTTTACAGAGACTAGTTTAATTGAATTTAAACCCCATCAGCTGCTTATGGTGGGATTTGAACCCATGTCCCTGTAGCATTAACCAGGGCCTCTGGGTTATTAGTCCAGTGACATTACCACTATGCCACATCTCCTCCTTGAATCCATTTATGACTCTTTTAATATTGTAGCCATTTATGGACGAGCCGATGTCAATCACCTGTTTTAACAATGCAATTATCTTGATAATGTAATTGCTATACAATATAATTGCCAGTCACAAGAAGATTGTTATCAGACCTTGATAATGTAATTACAAATACTTTGACACACACAAGCCTCCTCCTGCCTCCTCATCATCTCACCCCATCAGCCTATCCTTCCTTTCTCCCTCATATACTTATCCAGTTTCCTCTTAAGTGCTACACCATTCTATACTATTCAGCTCAACCACTCCCTGTGGGAGCAAGTTCTACATTCTCACCACTCTTTGGGTAAAGCAGTTTCTCCTGAATTCCCAAATTGATTAATTAGTGATTATTTTACATTTATGGTCCCTTGTTCTGACCTGCCTCACAAGTGGGAACATCTCTAATAAAAAACAGAAAATGCTGGAAAACCTCAGCAGGTCTGACAGCATCTGTTAACTTTTTGAGTCCGTATGACTCTTCTTCAGAGTGCGAAAATCTCTACCTCATCAAATCCCTATCATGATTTTAAAGCTCTCCATCAGGTCACCCCTCAGCCTTCTCTTAGAGAAGGGAGCTCCAGCCTGTTCAGTCTTTCCCATGAGGTATAACCTCTCAGTTCTGGTATCCTCCTTGCAAGTCATTTTTGCACCTTCTCCATATCCTTTCTGGTAATACGGAGACAAGAACTGTGTATAATTCTCCAGGTCCGATACAAGTTTAACATCATTTCACTGCTTTTAAATGCTCCAAACCCATTGTGAGGTTTCTTTTTTTTCATGGCCCCATTAACCTGCATCGCTATTTTTAGATCCAGTGAAGGTCAACGCAAACTGGAGGAACAGCACCTCATCTTTCGGCTAGGCACTTTACAGCCTTCCGGACTTAACATTGAGTCCATCAACTTTGGGTCATGAACTCTCTCCTTCAACCCCACCCCCTTTCCAATCCCCCCTTTTTTCCAATAATTTATATATTTTTTAAATATATTTTTCTTTTCCCATCTATTTTTAAATCTATCATTTTATCTCTACCTTTTAGCCCATTTCAATCCCTTCCCCCCATCCCATCCCACCCCCACTCTCACTCCCACTCCCACTAGGGCTATCTGTCACTTGCTCGACCTGCTTTCTACCCTTAATGTCACCATTAGCACATTCCTTAGCTAATATCAACACCCCTTTGTCCTTTTGTCTACGACATCTTTGACAATCTCTTCTTTGCCTCCACCTATCACTCCCCCTCTATCCGGCTCTACCTGTCCCACCTCCCTCTACCAGCTTATATTTCACCACATTTTATATTTCTTTAGTTCTGATGAGGAGTCATCCGGACTCGAAACGTTAACTGTATTCCTCTCCGCAGATGCTGTCAGACCTGCTGAGTTTTTCCAGCTATTTTTGTTTTTGTTTCAGATTTCCAGCGTCCGTGGTATTTTGATTTTATCGCTATTTTTAGTGATTTGTGCATTTGTCTCTTTTTCCCATTTGGACATGATTTCTCAATCAGCATGTGAAAGAAAGACTTGCATTTACATAGCACCTTTCGTGACCTTTTGGATGTCTCAGGGCACTTAACAGCTAACGGAGTACTTTTAGAATGGCAATTCCTGTGAAAAACTCAGCAGGTCTGGCAGCATCGGCGGAGAAGAAAAGAGTTGACGTTTCGAGTCCTCATGACCCTTCGACAGCAGCACCATTTTCACACTCCCACAAACAAACAGCAATGGGAGAATCACCAAATAATCTGTTCTTGCTGAAGTTGAATGAGGGATAAATATTGGCCTCGGGGATAACTCCCCTGCTCTTCTTCAAAGAGTGCCATCAGATCTTTTACATCCCCCTGAGAGGGTTGTCAGGAGCCTTGGTTTAACTTCTTAGGAAGAGGGCACCTCTGACAGTGCAGCACTCCCTCAGTACTGTGCTCCAATGTCAGCCTTGATTTTTTTGCACTCAAGTCTGAGAGTAGGACTTGAACCCAGAACTTTATAGCACAGAATTTAAGAATGCTACCAACCAAGTCACAAGTGACAAACAGCTGCTTCATTCTTCCTACCAAAATGTGCCAATTCACATTTATCTATATTCAAATCCATTTGCTTTTATTACTTTTCAGTCTGCAAGATTTGAAAAAAAATAGTCATGCTTCTAATGCAAACCAGAGAAGATGTTCATCAGTCATGCTTTGAATTGTTAAAAATTGAGTTGTGTTAAAATGTTAATAAGTCAAAATAGAACCAATTGGAAATGGGCAAGGCTGCTTTTAGGGAAAGTCAACTGTTTTAACAAATCCCATTGGAATGAAGCCAAAATACTGCGGATGCTGGAAATCTGAAACAAAAACAAAAATATGCTGGAAATGCTCAGCAGGTCTGACAGCATCTGTGCAGAGAAAGACAGAGTTAACGTTTCGAGTCCGTAGTCTCTCCACAGATCCCATTGGGAGTTCAGGAGAAACATCTTTGCCCAGAGAGTGGTGAGAATGTGGAACTCACTGCCACAGGGAGTGGTTGAGGTGAATTGTATCGATACATTTAAGGGGAAGCTGGATAAACACATGAGGGAGAAAGGGATACGAGGATATGCTGACAAGGTGAGATGAAGAGGGGGTAGGGGCAGGCTTGTACGGGGCATAAACGCCAGCAGTGAGCAGCTGGGCCGATGGCCTTTAGCTGTGCTGTAATTTCTCCCTAGGTCAAAGTGACGTGATTCATGTTCACGTATTTTTGACAAGCGATTTTATTTTTCACCCTTGTTTTCAAATCCCTCCGTAGCCTCTCCCCTATCTCTGGAATCTGCCTCCAGTCCCACAGTTCACTAAGAAATCTGCCCTCCTCCAGTACCAGCCTCTCCAACATCCCCGATTTCCATCGCTCCACCATTAGCGCTGTGCCTTCAGCTGCCTGGGCCCGGAGCTCTGGAATCCCCTCCCTAAACCTCTCCATCTCTCCCACCACCACCCTCCCCCTCCCCCAACTCTCTCCTCCTTTCAGAACACTTACCGAACTATTCGTCACCCTGTTCTAACACTCCTCCATGTCTCTATTCAATACTTTATTTACAATGCTTCTGAGAAGTGCCCTGGGATTTTTTTTTTGTGTGTTAAACGAGCTAAATAAATATAAATTGCAATGCTCAAAGGTGACTAATGTATTTTTTTTTAAATTCATTCATGGGATGTGGGTGTCGCTGGCTGGGCCCAGCATTTATTGCCCATCCCTAGTTGCCCTTGAGGAGGTGGTGGGTGAGCTGCTGCCTTCTTGAGCCGCTGCAGTCCACGTGGTGTAGGTACACCCGCCGCGCTGTTAGGGAGGGGGGTTCCAAGATTTTGACCCAGCGACAGTGAAGGACCGGTGATATATTTCCAAGTCAGGACAGTGAGCAGCTCGGAGGGGAACTTGCAGGTGGTGGTCTATTCATGTATCTGCCTCCCTTGTCATGCTATCCTAGATGGTAGTGGTTGTGGGTTTGGAAGGTGCTGTCTAAGGAGGCTCAGGCATCCAGCTCCATCTACAATTGACTGCCATAAGGAGCAACAACTTTAATCTCTCACTCTCTCTCTCCCCCCCACCCCAGGGTTTAAATGGACAGTGGGCTGGAGCCGCATTGTCCGGCTGTGCTAACTGCAGCCTCACCTCGGCTTGTCTGCTCAATCCGAAATGGAGGGGAGGGAGAGTGATAAATCTCCACCATCACTCCCCATCAGTTTGTTTGAGACAGGCTGCATATTAATTCTGCCCTCCCCTCCCCTCCCCATTTCTGAGCATTCTCGATCCATCTCGAACCCCCACTTTAGCCTCCTCTCTCTCTATCTCTCTCTCAAATCTTGCTGCAGTCACTTTTGACTGTCCATTATTAAACGTTGCCCCCTCCCAGGCACATATGTCCAGCTCCCTTCCTCTCACGGTGAATGCTAAATACTGGATATCCAGCCCGCAAAACCCACGTCTCCAGAAAATGCAATTTCCTGACCAATTTCCCCCGATTGTATTTCATTTGAGAAGCAACATTTCTCTCTCTCTCTTTCTCCCTCCCCCCCCCATTTAAGAAAATGGGCCACTTACTTGCGACGCCTCCGTCGTAACATTCCACTGATCTGAGCTTCTAACTGACGGATGCAAGTTCCCTGCGTCGCTAAATGTGATGACTGTTTTTTAATTGTGGCTCTACAACACACACCCACATCACCCTCCCTCCCTCCACCAGCCTCTCTCCCCAGCGCTTGCAAAACGCCTGTCCAATGTGCAGTCTGACTGCGGATTCTCAATTGGCACAGGCACTCTTATCACTGCTGGTCCCTAGCGGAACCTCCCAGTGTAGATGTGCAGAAAACCCCTGTGCAGGTACCTCTCACCATCACTACCTTCCTTTACAAGGAGACAGGAATGGAACTGTGTGTATGTGTGTGTGTGTATATCTATCTATGTGTGTGTATCTGTCTATCTACCTATATGTGTGTGTGTGTGTGTCTATCTATGTCTGTGTGTGTCTGTCTGTCTATCTATGTGTGTGTCTATCTATGTGTGTGTGTGTGTCTATCTGTGTGTGTGTGTGTCTGTCTATCTATGTGTGTGTTTCTATGTTTGTGTGTCTGTCTATCTATGTGTGTGTGTGTCTGTCTGTCTATCTATGTGTGTGTGTCTATCTATGTGTATGTGTGTCTATGTGTGTGTGTGTGTCTATCTATGTGTGTGTGTGCCTATGTGTGTGTCTATCTATGTGTGTGTGTGTGTCTATCTATCTGTGTGTGTGTGTGTCTATCTATCTATGTGTGTGTGTGTGTGTGTGTGTGTCTATTTATGTGTGGATGTGTGTGTCTATCTATCTATGTGTGTGTGTGTTTCTATGTGTGTGTCTATCTATCTATGTGTGTGTGTGTCAATCTATCTATGTGTGTGTGTGTGTCTATATCTATGTGTGTGTGTGTGTGTGTGTGTGTCTATCCATCTATCTATGTGTATGTGTGTGTGTCTATCAATCTGTGTGTGTGTCTATCTATGTGTGTGTGTCTATCTATGTGTGGGTGTGTGTGTCTGTGTGTGTCTTTCTATCTGTGTGTGTGTGTGTCTATCTATCTATGTGTGTGTGTGTCTATCTATCTATGTGTGTGTGTTTGTGTCTATCTATGTGTGGGTGTGTGTGTCTATCTATGTGTGTGTGTTTCTATGTGTGTGCATGTGTGTCTATCTATCTATGTGTGTGTGTCTATCTATCTATGTGTGTGTGTGTCTATATCTATGTGTGTGTTTGTGTGTGTGTGTCTATCCATCTATCTATGTGTATGTGTGTGTCTATATGGGTGTGTCTACCTGTGTGTGTCTATCTATGTGTGTGTGTGTGTCTATCTATGTGTGTGTGTGTCTATCTATGTGTGGGTGTGTGTGTCTGTGTGTGTGTGTGTGTGTCTATATCTGTGTGTGTGTGTCTATATATGTGTGTGTGTCTATCCATCTGTATGTGTGTGTGTCTATCTATGTGTGGGTGTGTGTGTCTATGCGTGTGTGTGTATCTATGTATGTGTGTGTGTCTATCTATATATGTGTGTGTATCTATCTATGTGTGTGTATCTATCTATGTGTGTGTGTGTCTAGCTATCTATGTGTGTGTGTGTCTATCTATCTATGTGAGTGTGTGTCTATCTATGTGTGTGTGTGTGTCTATTTATGTGTGGGTGTGTGTGTCTATCTATCTATGTGTGTGTGTTTTTATGTGTGTGTATGTGTGTCTATCAATCTATGTGTGTGTGTGTCTATCTATCTATGTGTGTGTGTGTCAATCTATCTATGTGTGTGTGTGTCTATATCTATGTGTGTGTGTGTTTGTGTCTATCCATCTATCTATGTGTATGTGTGTGTGTCTATCAATCTGTGTGTGTCTATCTATGTGTGTGTGTGCCTATCTATGTGTGTGTGTGTCTATCTATGTGTGGGTGTGTGTGTCTGTGTGTGTGTCTTTCTATCTGTGTGTGTGTGTGTGTCTATTTATCTATGTGTGTGTGTCTGTCTATCTACCTATATGTGTGTGTCTATCTATCTATGTGTCTGTGTGTGTGTGTGTCTATCTATCTATGTGTGTGTCTATCTATGTGTGTGTGTGTGTGTCTATTTATGTGTGTCTATCTATGTGTGTGTGTGCGTGTGTGTCTATATGTGTGTGTCTATCTATGTGTGTATGTG